>NC_134353.1:846385428-846689178 GCF_048569485.1 Anomaloglossus baeobatrachus
ATTTAGGAATGACATAGCATTTGTAATGATACTAAAAATTTACTTGCAGTCTTATACAAAATTGTACTTAAACCATTGTGATACACTGATACATTAATGCATGGCATATGCTTTAATGGTGTCAGAGGACCAAAAGGCTGGGTTCACGCCACCATTTTTTCTCCTTCCTAGAAAAATGGTCCAATGATGTTAATAAGACTCTGACCCAAAGAGAGGCATTAGAGTAGATAGGGACCTAACATTAAGAGATACATCTTGACGTTGGCTGTTGGGCTCCCATAAAACTGGCCTTTTTATATGCTAAGTATCCCATTTTTTATATGTATTTTCTTAACAGCAATGCATGTTCATATTCTTATATTCATTAACATATCTGAGCATTTCAGAGTGCAACTTTCCCTTTATGTGTTATAATAAGACTCTAATCAGACACTGATTAGCATTTGATCAATGTGGGATCCTTTTTTCTCCTAGGTGAATAAAAAAAAGTCTCTACAACATCTCCATTCTATCAATTTGTGAAAATCAGACCACTCTGATGTCATCTGAGTGCGGTCCAATATTTTTCACAGACCCATAGACTTCAATGGATAAATGCCATCTAATTCTCAGAAGCTAATCGTTCATGCTGCAATTTATTTACCCGGACAGATCGTTGCAAGTAAAAAAATCAGACATGAACACTGCCTCATTGAATACCATTAGTCTCAGTGCGATCTGATGTTTTGATGAATCACATTCAGACCAAAAATACGGTCATCTGCCAAAGCCATTTTATATCATTGTATAGATAAATAACTATTTATTTGATTCTTATATATAACTAGCTGTAGTACCGGGGCGTTGCCCGGGTTAGTAACTGTCTCTCTGTCTCTATTCGAGTTTCTGTCTATTTCTGTCTGTATGTCTCTGTGTGTCTGTCTCTGTCTGTCTGTATCAGTTTCTCTGTCTGTCTCTGTATAAGTCTCTATGTCTGTCTCTCTCTATCGCTGTCTTTCTATCTCTGTGTCTCTCTCTTTTTCTGTATGTGTCTGTCTGTCTCTCTCTATCTGTCTGTCAGTCTCTTTTCCATCTGTCTCGTTCCAGGTCTGTCTCATTCCAGGTCTGTCTCGTTCCAGGTCTATCTCTTTCCGCATCTGTCTCTTTCCCCGTCTGTCTCTTTCCCCGTGTGTCTCTTTCCCCGTCCGTCTCTTTCCACATATGTCTCTTTCCACATCTGTCTCTTTCCCCGTCTGCCGCTTTCCTCATCTGTCTCTTTCCCCGTCTGTCTCATTCCCCCTCTGTCTTATTCCCTGTCTGTTTCATTCCAGGTCTGTCTCGTTCCAGGTCTGTCTCGTTCCAGGCCTGTCTCTTTCCTCGTCTGTCTCTTTCTCCGTCTGTCTCTTTCTCCGTCTGTCTCTTTCCAGGTCTGTCTCTTTCCAGGTCTGTCCCGTTGCAGATCTGTCTCTTTCCAAGTCTGTCTCTTTCCAAGTCTGTCTCTTTCCCCATTTGTCTCTTTCCCCGTCTGTCTCTTTCCCTGTTTGTCTCTTTCCCCATCTGTCCCTGTCTCTTTACTTGTCTCAGTCTCTTTCCCTGTCTCTTTATATGTCTGTCTCTTTACTTGTTTCTGTTTCTTTCCCTGTCTAGTTACTTGTCTCTGTCTCTTTCCTTGTTTCTGTCTCTTTTCAAGTCTGTCTCTTTCCTTGTCTCTTTCCTTGTCTGTGCCTCTTTCCCTGTCTCTTTCCCTGTTTGGCTGTCTCTTTCCCTGTCTGTCTCTGTCTCTCTCTGTCTTTTCCCTGTCTGCCTCTGTCTTTCCCTGTCTGTCTCTGTCTGTCTCTCTGTCTGTCTCTTTCCCTGTCTGGCTGTCTCTTTCCCTGTCTGTCTGTGTATGTCTGCCTCTGTCTCTTTGACTGTCTCTCTCTCTGTCTCTTTCTGTCTCTCTCTATCCATCTCCCCACCAACATATTATTACTTCACACATAAGCTTCTTATACTAACAATTAATTTTGTTCCTATAGCAACCACTCATAGCTCCTATTAATAACCTAATAGCTCGCAGCTCCATTGATTTTAATGGAGGTAGGAATTTAAGGGAGTAACTGTAAAGCGTGGGGTTAAAATTTCCCATCCAAACATAGTCTATGACGTTCCCTGAGTCACATGGAGTGTCTGTGCAAAATTTAGTGATTGTAAATGTGACGGTGCGGATTCCTTTAGCGGACATACATACATACATACATACACACAAACACTCAGCTTTATAGATTAGATAGATAATACATTGTGATATTCTGATTTACAATCTGGTCCTTATATCTGGTTTTCCTATTATACATCCACCACAACATGCAGATGATAAAACCTTAGCACACCCACTCACTGAATGATACTGGTATGATGTATAATGACTGTGCTACAGTCATTCTCAATATTATAATTATATTTTCCACTAGAACCAATACAAGTAAGGCTGTGTGCACACACTGCATTTTTTGATGCAATGTTTGTCCTTATACTAGGAATGTCAATGATAATTCTGAATTCATTATTTAGGAATGACATTTGCATGTGTAATGACACTGAAACATTTACTTGCAGTCTTATACAAAATTGCACATAAACCATTGTCATATTAAATTGATGCATGGTGTACGCATTCATGATGTCAGAGGACCAAAAAGGCTGGGTTTACACCACTATTTTTTCTCCATCCGAAAGAAATGGTTCAATGATGCTAATAAGGCTGGACTCACACGAACGTATTAAAAAATGGTTCCATTCTCGTTTGCGAGAGTCGGACGAATTTTTCTCACTTGTCATCAGTGTGCTCTCAGTGTGCTGTCAGTGTGCTGTCCGTGTGCAATCCGTTTTTAACTTAGCAGCTATTAGTCATTTACAGTCAATTACAAGAACATTTACAGTGTTCTATGCTACATGATAGAATTGTTTCCATAAAAACGGATGTCACTAGGATGGTCCATGTGCCGTCCGTGTGACATCTGTTTTTTTCTCGCACCCATAGACTTGTATTGGCGATTCTCGGCCGTTTAACGTATGAATACGCAGCATGCTGCCGCTTTTCTCGCATCCAGAATCTGGATGCGAGAAAAGCTGACCAACAGCTCACACTCATAGAATAACATTGGTCCGAGTGTAATGCGAGAATTTCTCGCATTGCTCTCGTCCGTTTTTGTCGCTCGTGTGAGCGAACCCTAAGACTCTGACCCAAAGAGAGCCACTTGAGTAGAATGGGACCCAACAATAAGAGATACGCCTTGACTGGGCTCACATAAAACTGGCCTTTTTTATATGCTAAGTATCTCAATTTTTATATGCATTTTCTTAGCAGTATTGCATGTTCATATTCCTATATAAATTGTTAACATATCATGTGCTGTGTGCACGTTGCTTATTTTTTTTGCAAATTTGATCCAGAAAATAATCTGCAGTCTGTCAATTCTTGATGGGTTATTGCCTGCATTTTTCAGCCCTTCCACCCATTGACTTCATAATGTAAAAGGCGCCGAAGACGCATGCGTTTTTTTGGTGTGTTTTTCTGCCAGAAGCTGAAGATTTGATGCAGAAAATGTCTACATCACTCAGCATGCACACATAACCTAAGATAGATGTAACATGTCATTATTTTTTATATTATACATATAAAATAAAGCAGAAAATAATCTATGTATAAAAATAGCAGATATACAAAGGTAAAAGAGAACCCCGTTCTCCTCTATCGGTGCCGTACTCTGCCTCCGTACAGGTCTGATTGTGTGTACAAAGTCTAATTACTACTAATGTCTTCAATTAAGAAATATTTCAGAAGACTAATGAAAGATTCTTACTCCAGACAACCACACGCAAAGGTCTTGTATGAAAAAAAAAAACAACACGTGTGACTTCTTTGAAAAATAGCAAAAAAAAGTTCTTAAAATACATAAACCCTTTTTTGTTATCTTTTAGTAATAGAAACAATAGTGAAATAATGAAAACAGTCCAGAATGATATATAGGCACACATTATTTATCTATCATTAGCACCAGCCGATGTGCATGTCTGCATATATATATTTGTGTGTGCTTTTTCTCTTCATATATTTTTCTTCCAAAAATGACGGATGATTTTTCACATTTTTTTCCCCGCCTGTGAACTCTTGCACCCTCCCTCCCTCACTCATATTTTTCTTTTTGTGACCATGTCTTACCTAAGTATGGGAAAATAGAAGAGGAGTTTAAATGAGGAATAAATCACCTACAGATGTGAATTTTGGCTCGGTCTAAGCTAAATTATCTTCATTAGAATCAACTTCTACTGTAAATGGCACAAACTCCAGACAGAAACATGCATGGTAATGACAGAAACTGTCATCAAGGTTTTTTCCCCTCATCATGGAGTCAACCATCAGTCCAGGACAGGCACAAGAATTGCTACTTGCTCGACGTGGGGAGAGGTATTTTAAACATGCACTTTGCACCTATTTGCACTGGCATTGAATGTTTCAAGGTCAACGAGGAGGAGTTAGAACATTTAGTGCAAAATGTGCTGTTTGTAGAAATGACTGACAGGTCACCTACAGTGATCAGAATATTTTAAAAGTATTGTTAGGATTAGCACTATCAAGTCTCCACCAGATTCCACTCATACAACTTCTGTTTCAATCACCAGACACCGCTGTTTTCCCACTGGGGGCAGTGCTGGTGATGGGGGAGGCATCAGTGGCTCTGGTGGGCGAAGGCTCTGCTTATCCACTAAGCTGGGTTTCCCTGGAACCTGCAGTCCCACTGGCTGATTGTGATGGCATGTGTTTTCCAGCTGAAGTTACCACCTTTCAGCTATAGCCAATAGGAAGGAACCACACCCTTCTTATTCCTTCTCCAGTCTACTGATAGGTACTAGATATAGTCTTGTAGTTTACTGCTGCTGCCTGGTTCACACCCTGCTCTTGTACTATTGATCCCCATGTTTTGACCTCTGCCTGTTCTCTGGCTACTCTCCTGTCTGCCGTTATTGTACTTAGCTGCCATCTCCGGTTTGACCTCAGCCTGACTTCCTGACTACTGACTTGCCTGACGATTGTGTCCCTTTTGAATCTTCTGGTTTTGACTCTGCCTGGCGACTACTCTTCTCCAGATTGCAGCCTTTCATAAGCAGTGACCTCCTGGACCCTTGTAGTAATTCCAGATCCCTGTACAGGGGTTAAAAGGTTTCAAAGCCCTTAGGATCCTGCTAAGTGGGCGATTAGCCTCTAGTCTGTCTGTGTCAGCCATCCTGAGTCTGTGGTCCCGGGCAGACATCACAGGCACATAAATTAAGTGGAACCAGTAAAAGCCTATTAACAAATAGAGATGAGCAAACCGGCCGTGGTTCGGCTCGAGTTCGGTTCATCGAACGGAGGTCTTGTTCGAGTTCAGTTCGGCGAACGTTCGACGAACCAAACTCGAACCGCATAGGAAACAATGGCAGGCAATCACAAACATAAAAACACCTAGAAAACACCCTCAAAGGTGTCCAAAAGGTGACAAACAACTCACAACACAACACAAACACATGGGAAAGTGACAAGGACATATACTCATGCGAAAACAAAAGAGCTGGACAAGGAAAAAGAGGAGGAGACACAGATATAGGCATGGCACGCCCTTCTAAAATCATGTAAAACACCACAAGGTGACTCCAAGCTGAGTTCTCTCTTTTTTCCAAAAATTGGGCCACACACACACACCCACCCCTTCAGTGGCAGCACTTGTGCGCCAGATGTACACTTCACAGCTAGATTTGCATCAAGCACATTCAAAAATACGCCATACTTAACCGTCCCCAGGATGACCCCGGGGTAGGTAGCAAAGTCTTTCCTGATCCCAGCTCTGTGCATCTTGGATCATTTTTAAAAACAATGTAAGCAAGGGTTACTCCAAGCGGAGTCTCCCTTTTTTCCAAAAATTGGGCCACACAGACACTCAAATCTTCAGTGGCAGCACTTGTGCCCCAGTTGTACACTTCACAGCTAAATTTGCATCAAGCACATTCAAAAATAGGCCATACTTAACCGTCCCCAGGATGACACCGGGGTAGGTAGCAAAGTCTTTGCTGAACCATGACTTGTTCATCTTGGCTCCTTTTAAAAAACACAGCAAGCAAAGGTTACTCCAAGCGGAGTCTCCCTTTTTTTCCAAAAATTGGGCCACACAGACACCCCATCAGTGGCAGCACTTGTGCCCCAGTTGTACACTTCACAGCTAGATTTGCATCAAGCACATTCAAAAATACGCCATACTTAACCGTTCCCAGGATGACCCCGGGGTAGGTAGATAAAGTCTTTGCTGAACCATGACTTGTTCATCTTGGCTCCTTTTAAAAAACACAGCAAGCAAGGGTTACTCCAAGCGGAGTCTCCCTTTTTTTCCAAAAATTGGGCCACACAGACACCCCATCAGTGGCAGCACTTGTGCCCCAGTTGTACACTTCACAGCTAGATTTGCATCAAGCACATTCAAAAATACGCCATACTTAACCATCCCCAGGATGACACCGGGGTAGGTAGCAAAGTTTTGCTGAACCATGACTTGTTCATCTTGGCTCCTTTTAAAAAACACAGCCATCAAGGGTTACTCCAAGCGGAGTCTCCCTTTTTTCCAAAAATTGGGCCCCACACACACCTACCCCTTCAGTGGCAGCACTTGTGCCCCAGTTGTACACTTCACAGCTAGATTTGCATCAAGCACATTCAAAAATATGCCATACTTAACCGTCTCCAGGATGACCCCGGGGTAGGTAGCAAAGTCTTTCCTGATCCCAGCTCTGTGCATCTTGGATCATTTTTAAAAACAATGTAAGCAAGGGTTACTCCAAGCAGAGTCTCCCTTTTTTCCAAAAATTGGGCCACACAGACACCCCATCAGTGGCAGCACTTGTGCCCTAGTTGCAAACAGGATGTTTTGATTTGCATCAAGCACATTCCAAATCCACAAGCATTTACTCTCCCCAGGATGACACAGGGGTAGTAAATTCCTTGTGGATCCATGACTTGTTCATTTTGATGAACGTTAGTCTGTCCACATTGTCACTGGACAGACGCGTGCGCTTATCTGTCAGCACACACCCAGCAGCACTGAAGACACGTTCAGAGACAACGCTGGCAGCTGGACACGACAAAATCTCCAAGGCGTAAGTTGAGAGCTCTGGTCGTTTTTCAAGATTTGAAGCCCAAAATGAGCAAGGCTCCATTTGCAAAGTCATGGCATCGATGTTCATTTGGAGATACTCCTGTATCATCCTCTCCAGCCGTTGACTATGTGTCAGACTTGTTGTCTCTGGTGGCCTTGCAAAGGACGGTCTAAAAAAATTATGAAAAGATTCAATAAAATTGCTGTTACCAGCACCAGATACGGTGCTACTGGTACGGGTAGACTGTTGAACATGACGAGACCGTCCCATGTTTGTCAAGTTACAACTGGGAGATTCACTCCCTGCACCTGCACGGTTGTTTGGTGGAAAAGCCAAGCTAAGATCGAGTAACAGCTTCTGCTGATACTCCTGCATACGTGCGTCCTTTTCTATGGCTGGAATTATGTCACAAAATTTGGACTTGTACCGGGGATCTAATAGTGTGGCAAGCCAGTAGTCATCATCACTTCTAATTTTGACAATACGAGGGTCATGTTGGAGGTAGTTCAGCAAGAAGGCGCTCATGTGTCTTGCGCAGCCATGCAGACCAAGTCCACGCTGTGTTTGTGGCATAGAGGTGCTAACCGTTCTTTCTTCCTCTGACATCTCCCCCCAACCTCTTTCAACTGAAATTTGACCAAGGTCTCCCTCATCCGCTGAGTCTTCCATGTCCATGGACAGTTCGTCCTCCATTTCTTCATGTTCTCCTGCACCTTCCTCAACATTTCGCCTGCTACCATGCGCCCTTGTTGATCCCTGTCCCCCATGGTCCCATGCCTGCCGCGTTGGTGATGATGAACGTCTGGACCTTGGTGATGTTGTTGTGTCTTGCGCATATGAATCCTCCTGTAGTTCCTCCCCTTCCTGTTGTCCCACCCCCTGACTCCGAATAGTGTTTAGCGTGTGCTCCAGCATGTAAATGACTGGAATTGTCATGCTGATAATGGCATTGTCAGCGCTAAACATATTCATCGCCATGTCGAAACTGTGCAGAAGGGTGCATAGGTCCTTGATCTGAGACCACTCCATCAGGGTGATCTGCCCCACCTCTGCATCTCGTTGGCCCAGGCTATACGTCATGACGTATTGCACCAGGGCTCGACGGTGCTGCCACAGTCGCTGTAACATGTGGAGAGTTGAATTCCAGCGTGTCGCCACATCGCATTTCAGGCGATGAACCGGCAGGCCGAAAGACTTCTGGAGCGATGCAAGTCGCTCAGCTGCGGCGGTTGAACGGCGGAAGTGAGCAGACAGTTTTCGGGCCCTGGTCAGAAGGCCATCTAGGCCGGGATAGTGTGTTAAAAATTGCTGGACAACAAGGTTCAACACGTGAGCCATACAAGGCACGTGTGTCACCTTGCCCAGGCGAAGGGCCGCACCCAGGTTTGCAGTATTGTCGCACACGGCCTTACCAGGCTGCAGGTTGAGTGGAGACAACCATTTATTAAACTCAGTCTCCAGAGCTGCTCACAACTCAGCCGCTGTGTGACTCCTATTTCCAAGACATGTCAAGCTAAAGACCGCCTGATGCCGTTGCGCTCTGCTGCCAGTATAGTAATGAGGGGTGCGTGATTTCTTCTGCGCAGTGAGAACGCTGGTGGCCTGACCAGGCAGGCTTGGGGTGGAGGTGGACGACCCAGATGAGGTGGAGGAGGCAGAAGCAGTGGCGGAACTTGGACAGACAGAGGATTGACACACAAGTCGTGGGGACGGCAAGACTTGTGCAGCAGATCCTTCACCATCTATCACCATAGTTACCCAGTGCCCAGTCAGCGACATGTATCGTCCCTGTCCATGCTTACTGGTCCAAGTATCGGTGGTGAAATGGACCCGTTGACACACAGAGTTTCTCAAGGAAGCGGTGATGTTGTGTGCGACATGCTGGTGTAGCGCGGGCACACCTTTCTTAGAGAAGTAGTGGCGACTGGGCATCTGGTACTGGGGCACAGCGACAGACATAAGGTCTCTAAAATCCTGTGTGTCCACCAGGCGGAAAGGCAGCATTTCGGTAGCCAAGAGCTTACAGAGGGAAAAAGTCAACCTCTTAGCTTTGTCATGGGTCGCAGGAAATGGCCTTTTATTTGTCCACATCTAAAGGACAGAGATCTGGCTGCTGTGTGTAGACGGTGTTGAGTAGGGTGTCCCTGGAAAAATGCAGGTTTGTGAGGAAAGTGCAGGCGTAGACATGATGTTGCCTTCATCCAACGTTGGTGCTATCGATGTCTGAGAGAGCTGTACACACGCACTTGTTTCCCCTTCCAAACCAACTGACGACCTACCAAGCAAACTACCCGTTGCGGTTACAGTGGTGGAAGTTGTGAGTGGAAAACCAGGTGTGACAGCTGTCCCCACAGTCCTAGAAGATGAAGAGCGCGCGGATGCACTGGAAGGGGCAGGCGGTGGATAGTTCGCTCCGCATTGCAGCACGGTGAGCTTCCCACTGGGACATATCATATTTATTCATGTGATGATTCATGGAAGAAGTTGTCAAACTGCTGAGGTTTTGCCCTCTACTAACAGAATCACGACAAATTTTACAGATCACATAATTTGGCCGATCTTTTGCTATGTCAAAAAAGGACCAGGCTAGGCAAGGCTTAGAGGGCATGCGACCTGATGAGCCCCCCCGACTAGTGCTCAGAGGCAGAGTGGTGGCTGAGGATGCAGTTGTAGACGTGCTACCAGTGCTCCGACTCTGTCCAGGAAGGCGCAAGGTAACTTCGTCGTCGGTTGCATCCTCCTGCACCGCCTCTGTTGACCTCCTTGAGTGCCTGACTGTGGGTTGACAGTAGGTGGGATCTAGGACTTCCTCATCAATTGTTGTGTTTGCACTCCCCTCACCCTCAGACCGAGCCTCTTCTTGCCCTGACCGAATATTTAAGTTGTCATCCCAATCTGGTATCTGCGTCTCATCGTCATCAGTATGTTCCTCATTGTCTATAACAACAGGTGTTACAGTTTGTGAAAAAGGGTCAACATTATGCTCAGAAACTTGGTCCTCACGGCCTGAATCAGAGTCACAAAGGTTCTAGGCATCACTGCAGACCATTTCCTGGTCTGTACTCACTGTAGCTTGGGAGCAGACTTCTGATTCCCAGGCTATAGTGTGACTGAACAGCTATGCAGACTCAGCCATCTCAGTTCCACCATACTGTGCAGGGTGGATGGTGTCACGCTCCCCGGGTCCTCTGCTCCGCTCCCCTGCTCACCTGCCACGCTCCCCGCTCTCCAGCCTCCATTGGCCGCGCTTCCCAGGCCCCCTGGTCCCCGCTCCCGGCGCCCGTCGGCTTCCCAGCCCCTGGCCGGCTCTGCTGCTTCCTCCTCTCAGCTTCCTGCCCTGGCTTCTGGCACCCGGGCCGCGCGCATGCGCATTAGGGCGCGCGCGCGGTCACTGACCCTTTCTTAAAGGGCCAGTGTCCACTGACAGGAAATGATGCACACAGGTACAGGGTATAAAGGGGATTAATGTCCAAGGGGGCGGGGCCTGTTCTTCGTGTTTCCCAAGCTAGGAGTCAGGTCTCCTTGTGTTCCTGTGAGATACTTACCTCTCTCTCTTTTAGAGCCGATCCTGCATTGCCATCCGGTCCTGCTGTATCTCGAACCCCGAACGCTGCCTATCTACCATCCTGACAGTCCGTACCATCCCGGTTCCCTGCGGTGACCCGTCATCTCGCTCCAACGGTTCCGGACCCCGCCTGACATCATCCCGGCTTCCGAACCTGAGCTCCGTCACCCGGACCACCATCAGTGACCCCGTGGTCCCAGGGACTTCTCCATTGTGTTCTAAGTGCACGGACTGTTCTGCTACCTAAAGTGCTCCGGCTACCGGACTCCGTTCCCTCTTCGGGGAGTTCGGTCCAGTGGATCCACCTCCCGGGTCTGCCCATCCATCTGGCCCTAACAGTAAGAACAGGCCATGGATCCCGCCGAAGCACTAGCGGCCTTGCAAGAGGAACTCCAACGCCAGCGTGAGACCCAGACCCGCATGCTGAACTTTATGACTTCCGTGGACGCCCGCCTGAACACGCTACAAGCCTCGGTCACATCTTCTGCGCCTCGGGTCTCCACTAGTCAATCCACGGCTCCCGCTCCCGTGGCAGCCTCTTCGGATGCTTCCAGACTTCGTTTGACTTCACCACCCCGTTACGCCGGAGATCCCAAGACCTGCAGGGGGTTTATAAACCAATGCTCCCTTCATTTCACGCAGCTGCCGCATTTGTTTGCCTCCGACCAAGCCAAGGTCGCCTTCATAATGTCTCACCTAGAGGGCGAGGCACTGGCGTGGATGAACCCCTTGTGGGAGAAGGAGGACCCTATGACCAAGAATCTCCAAGAGTTCCTGCAGGCCTTTCGCGGCACCTTTGACGAGCCAGGACGCGCCTCCGCGTCTGCTTCATCTCTTCTCCGGTTACGTCAAGGAACTCTGATGGTGGGTCAATACGCCATCCGTTTCCGCACCTTGGCTTCAGAACTCGGGTGGAATAACGAGGCCCTAACCGCCGCCTTCTGGGAAGGACTCTCGGGTCGAATCAAAGATGAGCTGGCTGGACGTGACGTACCGTCCACCCTGGACGCTCTGATTACCCTAGCGACTCGAGTGGACATTCGCTTTCAGGAGCGGTCCAAAGAGGTGTCCCGTGAGAGACGTCCGGTACGGCATGCCTCTCCTCCACAGAAGCCCGCCGTACTCCAGTCAACGACCTCTGGTGCCTCCGTCCATGAGCCCATGCAGATCGACCGTGTGCGACAGTCTGAACAACGTCGAGCAGAGCGACTCGCCAAGGGTCTCTGCTTCTACTGCGGAGAGGGCACACACCTGCTACGCGTCTGTCCAGAGAGGCCGGGAAACTCCAAAGCCTAGGGTTGGTAGGAGAGGCCACCCTAGGTGCTGGGACTCTCTCAGACCCGGTTACATGGACTGTGCAAGTGACAACGGGAGAGACGCGGTTTACGGCTGAGGCGTACCTCGATTCTGGGGCAGCAGGCAATTTCATCCAGCAGGCCACGGTGGACAAATACCAGGTGCCTGTTACTCCACTCGCCAAACCTCTTGTGATTGCCTCTGTGGATGGGAGACCCCTCTCTGACACCATCTCCTGGATCACCAAGCCGCTTGAACTGCGTATCGGTGCTCTGCACACCGAGAACATCGCTCTCTACGTCCTCCCACACATGTCACATCAAATCCTGCTGGGTCTTCCTTGGTTGCGGACACACGAACCTTCAGTCAGCTGGGGCACTGGCGATATCACTCGATGGGGGTCTTCTTGCCATGATACCTGTCTGAAGACCATAAAACCCATCCGGCGACCTCCGGTTCCAGAGACCCTACCGGGACTACCCTCAGCCTATTGGTCCTTCGTAGACGTCTTTGATAAGAAGGAGTCAGAGGTACTTCCGCCACATCGTCCTTACGATTGTGCCATTGACCTGCTCCCGGGAACTACACCACCTCGAGGAAGGATATATCCATTGTCTCCAGCCGAAACAAGGGCCATGTCTACGTACATCACAGAGAGCCTGGCTAGGGGATTCATTCGGAGATCCTCCTCTCCTGCTGGAGCTGGCTTCTTCTTCATAAAGAAGAAAGAGGGCGACCTACGACCATGCATAGACTACCGGGGATTGAACCAAATTACCGTAAAAAACAAGTACCCCCTGCCGCTCATCCCCGAATTGTTTGATCGGCTCAGAGGAGCTCGTGTCTTCACCAAGTTGGATCTTCGGGGTGCCTACAACCTGGTCCGTATTCGCTCGGGGGACGAATGGAAGACCGCGTTCAACACTCGTGATGGGCACTATGAATACTGCGTGATGCCCTTCGGCCTGTGTAACGCACCAGCCGTCTTCCAAGAATTAGTGAACGACGTGTTCCGGGACCTTCTCTACGTCTGTGTGGTGGTATATCTGGATGACATCCTTGTCTTCTCTCCGGACCTCCAGACCCACCGAGAGAACGTGCAACAGGTTCTACAAAGACTGAGAGAGAATCGTCTGTACGCCAAGTACGAGAAGTGTGTCTTCGAACAGTCTTCTCTCCCCTTCCTGGGTTACCTCATCACCGAGACCGGACTGCAGATGGACCCAAAGAAGGTCTCTGCCATTCTCAACTGGCCTCCTCCTTCTGGACTGAAGGCAATCCAACGTTTTCTGGGATTCGCCAATTATTACCGCCAGTTCATTCCTCACTTCTCTGCTCTGACTGCTCCTCTCTCCGCCTTGACCAAGAAGGGGGCTAATCCAAAGGACTGGTCACAGGCGGCCGACGCCGCGTTTGGCTCTCTAAAGCGAGCCTTTGCCTCCTCTCCTGTACTCCACCGTCCAGAGTTAAACCGCCAGTTCACCTTGGAGGTGGATGCCTCCTCCTCAGGAGCCGGAGCAGTGCTCATGCAGAAGTCCTCCTCCGGGAAGATGGTGACTTGCGGTTTCTTCTCCAAGAGCTTCTCCGCCCCTGAACGCAATTACACCATCGGTGACCGAGAGCTATTGGCAGTCAAACTGGCTCTGGAGGAATGGCGCTATCTTCTGGAAGGAGCAGTGTACCCCGTCATTATTTACACGGACCACAAAAACCTGGAATACCTGCGGTTTGCTCAGCGACTGAACCCCCGGCAAGCCAGGTGGTCCTTGTTCTTTGCCCGGTTCGATTTCCAGCTCCATTTCCGACCAGCGGACAAGAATGTACGCGCTGATGCCTTGTCTAGGTCTTTCATGCCCATGGAGCAGGAA
Source organism: Anomaloglossus baeobatrachus (assembly GCF_048569485.1). Classification (NCBI taxonomy): domain Eukaryota; kingdom Metazoa; phylum Chordata; class Amphibia; order Anura; family Aromobatidae; genus Anomaloglossus; species Anomaloglossus baeobatrachus. Next base: position 846,399,301 of record NC_134353.1, read on the forward strand.
GAGGAGACATCCCAACCCATCGTCTGTCCAAGTAAGATTATTCCGGTGGCTCCTGTCACCCTGGCCCAGATACCGCCCGGGAAGACCTATGTCTCTGAGACAGACAGGCATAAAGTGCTACACTGGGGCCATGCCTCGAAAACAGCCGGTCATGCTGGTCAGAAGAGGACATGGAGTGCGATTGTACGTCATTACTGGTGGCCATCCCTTCACACGGACGTCGCCTCTTTTGTCTCTGCTTGCTCTTCTTGTGCCAGGAACAAGACGCCCAAACACCTGCCATATGGCCGTCTTCTGCCTCTGCCCATACCCTCAGTTCCCTGGCAACACATTGCGATGGACTTTATTACGGGCTTGCCATTGTCCTCCGGACACACAGTCATATGGGTCGTGGTGGATCGGTTCTCTAAAATGGCCCATTTCGTCCCTATGGCTGGACTGCCCTCTGCCCAGGAACTCGCGGACGCCTATATACATCACATCTTCCGCTTGCACGGCTTTCCATCACACATTGTGTCCGACAGAGGAACTCAGTTCACCTCCCGCTTCTGGAGGGCTCTCTGTAAACATCTGGGAGTAACGCTGGACTTTTCTTCTGCCTACCATCCTCAGTCGAACGGCCAAGTGGAACGGGTCAATCAGATATTGACCTCTTTCTTACGTCACTACGTCAACGCCCATCATGACGATTGGTCCACACTTCTTCCTTGGGCTGAATTCTCCCATAATCATCACGTCGGTGAGTCCTCCTCCTGTTCTCCCTTCCATGTCGTCTACGGACTTCAGCCGTCTGTCCCATTGCCTGTATCCTCTTCCTCGGACATCCCTGCTGCTGATGCAGTACTCCGTGACTTTACAACCATTTGGGACTCAGTTAAGACGTCCCTTGCACGTGCCTCCCTGCGGATGAAGAGACACGCGGACAAGAGACGTCTGGATCCTCCATGTTTCTCTCCGGGAGATCTCGTCTGGCTTGCTTCCAAGTACGTCCGATTGAAGTTACCATCCTACAAGCTGGGACCTCGCTACATCGGACCATTTAAAGTCATCGGCAAGATCAATGAGGTCTCCTAGAAACTGCAGCTTCCGGCCACGATGAGGATACCCAACTCCTTCCACGTCTCTCTGCTCAAGCCGGTTGTCCTTGGTCCCTTCTCCGCTGCTGCCAGTCCGGCTCCTCCTCCTATTGCTGAGGACGACATCTATGCGGTAAGGGATATCGTGGCCATGAAGACCGTACGAGGCCGACAGTTCTTCCTGGTGGACTGGGCAGGGTATGGTCCTGAGGATAGATCCTGGGAGCCCAGGGAGAATGTGGGCACTCCGCTGATCCGTGCCTTCCTGTCCCGGTTGCGGGGAGGTGGGCGTGGGGGGGGGTACTGTCACGCTCCCCGGGTCCTCTGCTCCGCTCCCCGGCTCACCTGCCACGCTCCCCGCACTCCAGCCTCCATTGGCCGCACTTCCCAGGCCCCCTGGTCCCCGCTCCCGGCGCCCGTCGGCTTCCCAGCCCCTGGCCGGCTCTGCTGCTTCCTCCTCTCAGCTTCCTGCCCTGGCTTCTGGCACCCGGGCCGCGCGCATGCGCATTAGGGCGCGCGCGCGGTCACTGACCCTTTCTTAAAGGGCCAGTGTCCACTGACAGGAAATGATGCACACAGGTACAGGGTATAAAGGGGATTAATGTCCAAGGGGGCGGGGCCTGTTCTTCGTGTTTCCCAAGCTAGGAGTCAGGTCTCCTTGTGTTCCTGTGAGATACTTACCTCTCTCTCTTTTAGAGCCGATCCTGCATTGCCATCCGGTCCTGCTGTATCTCGAACCCCGAACGCTGCCTATCTACCATCCTGACAGTCCGTACCATCCCGGTTCCCTGCGGTGACCCGTCATCTCGCTCCAACGGTTCCGGACCCCGCCTGACATCATCCCGGCTTCCGAACCTGAGCTCCGTCACCCGGACCACCATCAGTGACCCCGTGGTCCCAGGGACTTCTCCATTGTGTTCTAAGTGCACGGACTGTTCTGCTACCTAAAGTGCTCCGGCTACCGGACTCCGTTCCCTCTTCGGGGAGTTTGGTCCAGTGGATCCACCTCCCGGGTCTGCCCATCCATCTGGCCCTAACAGTTGGAGACTTCAGAGCTGGGAGAATGCAACTGTGATTGGGCTGACAACTCAGAGGACTGGTATTTTTTGGATGCGGTAGTTGAGGTGGCGGAGAGGGCACTTGTTGGACCACTTGAGATCCATTCAAGCATTTTCCTTTTTTGGCCATCATCTACCTTTGTTCCAGTTGTTCATGTCCGTAAAAAAGGGAGCACATCGGATTGTCCACGGTAAGTAGTAGACATCTTACTTTTGCTGGAAGATGGTCTATCTTCAGCAGATGTTAATGGAGCTTTGCCACCTTCCCCACGGACAAACCCTTTATTTCCTTTTCCAACACGCCTCTTCCCCTTTGCACCAGCATCTGTCATTTTGCCACTCATTTTGATTGCGACAAGATTGTACACTTAAAATGTGGTAGTAAAAATTGAGAGGTGGTGTAGATTTCAGCGGTGGTCTAGCTTTATTAACAGCAGAATAAACAACAATAATTATCCCTGACAATGCAACTACGGCCCTTAAACTGGCAGCATAGTTTGCTAGTATAATGGCTTAGTAACAATGAGTTTGAGTGTGCAATGCAGGCAGACGTGCTGCAAATATCTGTGCACTAGTGGGACAATACAGAAGTCCAACAGCCACTTTTAGGATGCCACTAAGTTTCCTCAGTGTTTGCTAGTATAATGGCTTAGTAACAATGAGTTTGAGTGTGCAATGCAGGCAGACGTGCTGCAAATATCTTTGCACTAGTGGGACAATACAGAAGTCCAACAGCCACTTTTAGGATGCCACTAAGTTTCCTCAGTGTTTGCTAGTATAATGGCTTAGTAACAATGAGTTTGAGTGTGCAATGCAGGCAGACGTGATGCAAATATCTTTGCACTAGTGGGACAATACAGAAGTCCAACAGCCACTTTTAGGATGCCACTAAGTTTCCTCAGTGTTTGCTAGTATAATGGCTTAGTAACAATGAGTTTGAGTGTGCAATGCAGGCAAACGTGCTGCAAATATCTTTGCACTAGTGGGACAATACAGAAGTCCAACAGCCACTTTTAGGATGCCACTAAGTTTCCTCAGTGTTTGCTAGCATAATGGCTTAGTAACAATGAGTTTGAGTGTGCAAAGGGCAGGAGGGTACAGTGGCAGGGTTGTGGGTCTGGGTACAGGAAAGGAAGCCTCCCTTTCTATCCCTCCTAATGGGGAAATGCAGCGAGGAAATCCCTGACCTTAGCTTCACAGACGCTGTCATCTTGTGTATCTGTTAAAATCTGTTTTCACGGCCCTGACTGTCACCTATGGCTCTGACCCTGCCGGTATTAGCCCTTACAAGGGCTGAAAGAAACTTCTATCCCTATTCTGTATAGCGCTGTGTATAGAGCGTACACAGCAGTATCGGAGACAGGAGCTACGCCAGCGGTGACTGACACCCTGACGCAGAAGAGATAATGGCGTCCGGACGGGCAGATACTCGTTTTTATAATGCAGGGACATGTGACATGGATATCCTATCACACATGCCGTTGCTTCTCTGGCTAAAAGTCCACTTAGCTGTGTGTGTGTCTGGGATTGGCTGACATGCTGGCCCGCCCCACTACACGCGCGTGCTTAGGGAAGGAAGACAAAAAAAAAACGCACACTATACACTGAAATTTCATAATACTGTGAGTCACAGAGTGACTTACACTATTACAGCGGAAAGGCAGCTAGTAATTAGCTTGTCTTTTTGCTGCTAGAACCGTTCTCGAATGTATCTAGAACTATCGAGCTTTAGCAAAAAGCTCGAGTTCTAGTTCGATCTAGAACAGCCCCCAAAATCACTCGAGTCGCGAACTGGAGAACCTCGAACCGCGAACCGCGCTCAACTCTATTAACAAATGAAAAAGAACTGCTGGCAAGTAGTCTTGAAGGGAATCTTTCACGAGGTTTTTCCCACATAAACTGCGGCCATCACCAGTGAGCCCTTATATATAGTATTCTAGAATGCTGTATATAAGTGCCCAAGCCGATCTGTATAACATAATAAAAACCTTTTATTATACTCACCTGTGGGATGGTCCAGCTGATAGGCGTTGCTGGTTTTGGCCCTGTGCCTCCTTTCTTTTTGCGGTCACTGTCCTCTTTCCCTGCTATGTGTGGATGACACATCCTATGTCATCCACACAAAGGCCTTCATTGCGCTCCTGCGCATGAGCAGTTCTCTCTGCCCTGCTGAGATCAGAGCTAAGTATTGTAGTGCTCATGCGCAGGTGGTCTTTGACCTTTCCTCGAGCCTGTATATTACAGTACTTTGATTTACCTTCAGCAGGACAGAGAGAAAAGCGCATTTGCAGGAGCGCAATGGAGGACACATTGTGGATGACATAAGATGCATCATCTAAACAAAGCAAGGAAAGAGGATGGCCATCACAAGGAGAGAGGAGGCACCAAACGGCACTCATCAGAACGGACCGCCCCGCAGTTAGTATAATAAAATGTATTTTTTATGTTGTACAGATCAGTCTGGGCACCTATATATAATAATAATAATCTTTATTTCAATAGCGCCAACATATTCCACAGCGCTTTAACCCCTTAACGACCGCGGGCCGTAAAATTACGTCCTAGCGGTCATAACGTTACTGCCCGCGGTCTGCCGGCAGAATCATGCTGCGATCGGCACACATGTCAGCTGATTTTCACAGCTGAGATGTGTGCCTGCTAGGCACGAGCAGAATCGTTATCTGCTCGTGCCGTTTAACCCCTTATATGGCGCTGTCAATATGTGACAGCGCCATTATAAGCGCGATCGCGGTAAACATTTACATACCGCCCGATACCGGAAGTCACGTGATGCGATCACGTGACTTCCGATAGTTGTCATGGTTGCACAGGGTCATGTGATGACTCCTGTACTACACATAACTTGCTTTCAAGAGAAAGAGAGCGTACCTGCTGTTTACAGTCTTGTAGCTGTGATCAGCAGGTACTGCAGAGCGATCGAAATGCTGATCGCAATAGCCCCCTAGGGGGACTAGTAAAATAAAAAAAAAAAGTTTTAAAAAATTAAAAAAAAAACATAAAAACCTAAAAGTTCAAATCACCTCCCATTCGCCCCATTGAAAATTAAAGGGTTAAAAAAATAAAAAATATACACACATTTGGTATCACCGCGTTCAGAAACGCCCGATCTATCAAAATATAAAATCAATTAATCTGATCGGTATACGGCGTAGTGTCAAAAAAATTCCAAACGCCAAAACGACGTTTTTTTGTCGCCACAACTTTTGCGCAAAATGCAATAAGAGGCGATCAAAACGTAGCATCTGCGCAAAAATGGTACCGTTAAAAACGTCAGCTCGAGATGCAAAAAAATAAGCTGTCATTGAGCCATAGATCCCGAAAAATGAGAACGCTACGGGTCACGGAATATGGCGTAAAACGTGCGCCACTTTTTTCAGACAAACTTCCGATTTTTTTAACCCCTTATATAAAAGTAAACCTATACATGTTTGGTGTCTACAAACGCGCACTGACCTGAGGCATCACACCCACCCATCAGTTTTACCATATAGTGAACACAGTGAATAAAATATCTCAAAAACCATAGTGCTATCGCACTTTTTTTGCAATTTTTCTGCATTTGGAATTTTTTTGCCATTTTCTAGTACACTATATGGTAAAACTGATGGTTTCATTTAAAAGTACAGCTCGTCCTGCAAAAAATGAGCCCTCACATGACCATATTGACTGAAAAATAAAAAAGTTACGTCTCTCAGAAAAAGAATGGCGGAAAAAAAAAATCGGAAAGCGAAAAATCGGCCGGTCGTGAAGGGGTTAAAATTCAGGAGGATCATATACAAACGAGTAACAGTTATAGAAAATACGATATTTAAAGGGAAAAAAGACAACCCTGCTCGTGAGAGCTTACAATCTACAATGAGATGGGGGGTGGACAAGGTACAAGTGCTTATTTACAATGACAATCCAGCCATCTCAAGAAAATGGGGGATAGATAATGGCTTCCTGGATCAGTTGGCCAGAGCCTTGAGATGCATTTGGGTGCCATGGAGTTTGACGTGGGGTACGTTTTTGAGAAGTTGGAGGGATTAGGTGAAATTAGTTTGGCTAGGGATTGTGATAGGCCACCCTAAAAAGATGAGTTTTTAGGGTGCATCTGAAGCTGAGTAAGTTGTCATGCGTCCTAACTTCTTGGGGTAGACCGTTCCAGAGGTTTGGTGCAGCTCAGAAGAAGTCTTGGATATATATATAACATTCTACAATGCTGTATATGCAGTGCCTTGCAAAAGTATTCGGACCCCATATTTCAACCTTTTCCCTCATTTCGGGGTTCAAACATAAAGATAATAATTTACATTTTATGGTGAAGAATCAACAAGTGGAACACAATTGGGAAGGTGAATTAAATTATTTGCTTATTTTAAATTTTTGTAAAAAACTGAAAATTGGGGCGTGCAATATTATTTGGCCCCTTTAAGTTAATACTTTGTAGTGTCACCTTTTGCTGTGATTACAGCTGCAAGTCTCTTGGGGTATGTGCCTATCAGTTTTGCACATCGAGAGACTGAAAATTCTTGCCCATTCTTACTTTGCAAACAGCTCGAGCTGAGTGAGGTTGGATGGAGAGCGTTTGTGAACAGCAGTTTTCAGCTCTTTCCACAGATTCTCGATTGGATTCAGGTCTGGATTTTGACTTGGCCATTCTAACACCTGGATACGTTTATTTCTGAACCATTCCATTGTAGATTTTGCTTCATTTTTGGCATCACTGTCTTGTTGGAACACAAATCTCCATCCCAGTCTCAGGTGTTTTGCAGACTTCAACAGGTTTTCTTCAAGAATGGTCCTGTATTTGGCTCCATCCATCTTCACATCAATTTTAACCATCTTCCCTGTCCCTGCTGAAGAAAAGCAGGCCCAAACCGTGATGCTGCCACCACCATGTTTACATTGGGGATGGTGTGTTCAGGGTGAGGAGCGGTGTTGCTTTTACACCAAACATATCGTTTGGCATTATGCCCAAAAAGTTCAATTTTGGTTTCATATGACCAGAGCACCTTCTTCCACATGTTTGGTGTGTCTCTCAGGTGGCTTGTGGAAAACCTTAAACAACACTTTTTATGGACAGCTTTGAGAAATGGATTTCTCCTTGCCACTCTTCCATTAAGGATAGATTTGTGCAGTGCATGACTGATTGTTGTCCTATGAACAGACTCTCCCACCTCAGCTGTAGATCTCTGCAGTTCATCCAGAGTGATCATTGGCTGCATCTCTGATCAGTCTTCTCCTTGTTTGAGGTGAAAGTTTGGATGGACGGCCGGGTCTTGGTAGATTTGCAGTGGTATGATACTCCTTCCATTTCAATCTGATCGCTTACACGGTGCTTTATGGGATGTTTAAAGTTTTGGAAATCTTTTTGCAACTAAATTCGACTTTAAACGTCTCCACAACAGTATCACGGACCTGCCTGTTGTGTTCCTTGGTCTTCATGATGCTCTCTGTGCTTTAAACAGAACACTGAGACTATCACAGAGCAGGTGCATTTATATGGAGAGTTCAGAATCATTACACACAGGTGGATTATATTTATCATCATCAGTCATTTAGGACAACATTGGATCATTCAGAGATTCTCAATGAACTTTTGGAGTGAGTTTACTGCACTGAAAGTAAAGGAGACAAATAATATTGCACACCCCAATTTTCAGTTTTTTATTTTTTAAAAAAAATTTAAAATAAGCAATAAGTATTGTTCACCTTCACAATTGTGTCCCGCTTGTTGTTGATTCTTCACCATAAGATTTAAATTTGTATCTTTCTGTTTGAAGCCTGAAATGTGGGAAAAGGTTGAAAAATTCAAGGGGGCTGAATACTTTCGCAAGGCACTGTAAGAGCTCACTGGTGGTGGCCGCAGTTTATAAGGGACAAACCTGGTGGCAGGTTCCCTTTAAAGGATTCTACTCATCATCTTAAATGGGTAAAATTGCAAAGTGCTTGTAAAAATAATCAACTTTGAAATTTACTTGTTATTTAAAATCTTCTCCATTTTCAATAATGGAGGTTTTTTTATTTTTTGAGTTTACTACTCACTGCTTAAGGTACTGCCACCACTGCAGTCTAGCAATCGTGGCTGAATATGAGCCATGCTCTGTGCTTACAAACTCATTTCATTAGAACTGGTAAACACTGTTTAAGGCTTGCGACACACATCCGTGCTGCCGGCACGTGTTTGTCATTTTTTACACCTACCGGCGGCACGGAGACACGTTAACCAATGCTACCCTATTGTAGCAGGCACACACACGTAAAACCACACGGAACGTGTGTCCATGTGCGTTTGTACGTGTGTGCGTTTTTCAAAGCGCTGACATGTCAGTGATTTCTCCCGCAGCACGGGTGTCACACGGCACGCACCCGTACCACACGGGTGTAGTGTGGATGCGGTCCCGTGTGACACGCGCCGGAGAAAACACACATGTCAGTGAAAAAAAAAACAAAACATTAACTCACCTTCTCCAGCCCTCCTGTCTCTGCCGCTGCTGCCTCTTGCTGCCGACCGCCGCTCATTATTCTCATTGAATATTCACTTCACTGCCTGGCAGCAGCAGCAGCGGGGAGACGGGAGGGCTGGAGACCGAGGATCAGCACCACGGACAGCAGCGCGGACAGCAGGAAGGACCAGGTGAGTATGTTAATTACCGGTTCTACGTGTGCTATCGCGGATAGCACACGTAGAACACACGTGTCACGCACGTACCAGAGACACGTACTTACCTGCACGCAACACGCAGGGAAAATACGTGTCTCTCGGCACGTGCGTGAATTTCACGTGAGTGTGGCAGAAGCCTAAAGATGTCTCTGAAGCTTCAATCACAGCCACTTTCAGGGACTGTGCTTCTCTAATGCTGCCAAGGCAATGCTGTCTGTACTTAAAGCATCAGAGAGAGCACAATTCAAGCCAACGATTCTGCTCATCTGAACTGTAACCCAGCTACAGTGTAAAGTAGAACTAAAGCTTTAAAGAAATAAGGCAATCTCTTTAAAGGGATCTGTGAATGCGGTCAATGCAATATTGTATTTGGTTTGCATAGAATGCACTAAAAATGTTCTCCAAGTCTAAGGGGTACTTTGCACGCTGCGACATCGCTAGCCGATGATAGCCATGCTGAGCGCGATAGTACCCGCCCCTGTCGCACATGCGATATCTTGTGATAGCTGCCGTAGCGAACATTATCGCTACGGCAGCTTCACACGCACTTACCTGCCGTGCGACGTCGGTCTGGCTGGCGACCTGCCTCCTTCCTAAGGGGGCGGGTCGTGCGACATCACAGCGACGTCATACGGCAGGCGGCCAATAGAAGCGGAGGGGCGGAGATGAGCGGGACGTAAACATCCCGCCCACCTCCTTCCTTCCGCATAGCCGGTGGAGGCAGGTAAGGAGAAGTTCCTCGCTCCTGCGGCTTCATACACAGTGATGTGTGCTGCCGCAGGAACGAGGAACAACATTGTAGCTGTCGCTGCAGCGAAATTATGGAAATGACCGACACTGCACAGATCACCGGTTTGCGACGCTTTTGCGAGCGTTTATTGGTGCATCTAGGCTTTACACATTGCGACGTCGTTACTGGCGCCGGATGTGCGTCACTTTCGATTTGACCCCGACGATATCGCAGTAGCGATGTCGCAACGTGCAAAGTACCCCTTAGAGATTGATAACCTATCCTTAAGATAGGTCACCATTATCTAATTGATGGGGATCTGGCATACTGGATTCTCACTGATGAGCAGTTTGCAGCTCCCATGAAGACCGGATATAAACAGTTTGTGGTGCAGAACACCACAGATCCATAGACCACGTAGTGGCCATTCTCACAGGATACCACAGCTCAGCTCCTAAGTAGAGATGAGAGAACCTGAAGTTCAGTGTTCGTACAGAACACAGACTTTACAAAAAAACAGAGGTCGGGTGCTTTATGTATGCTGACCACTAGCTCGAGCATCACTGTGCTCAGGTACGCTCAGTGCTCGGCCCAGTGCAAGCCTCTTGCACTGGCCCAGTGTTAGAACGGCTCGTACTGGGGGTAACAACAGCGTTGTCAGATATAGTGTGCACCAAACAAAAAAAAATGGAAAACCCCGCCCACGCTCCCCCGGAAGTAATCTGTTTATGGCTGGCTGCATATAGGCAGAGACCCAAACTGCCTAATCAGTGACTTTCGATAGATTTCAGGTCAAGTCCAGGTCCCAAGCCCGGTCCTGAACTAGCTGAACTGAACTTCCACGGGTCTGCGCATCTCTACTCTTAAGTCCTAAACAACCCCTTTCACTCCAAAAAACATAGGTCTCTCATACAGATTATACAGGGCCTCTTATATTAAAACTATTGTGTAGTAAATATGTCTTTGAGACCCATGGTATTCTTTCCAGCCATTCAAGTGGATCATTTTTGTGAGGGACACTTGCGATGTGCATGAGTGTGTCCAACATACTGGACCTGTGTGACATTTACAGAAGAACGTATGTGGCGCCCCTGAGGCTTCAGTCGACACAGAGGTACTGCATCTCAACCAGAGGTGTGGTGGCCCATCCCTGGGTAAGGAAGAGGTCATCAACCAGTATACACACAACACACAACACTCTCATTAGCAACACTCTACTGGACCGTGGTTAGGGCAAGTTGCACATTTAATATCGCCATTGGAACGCACAGTCAGAGCCAGGCTGGGGGTTGAAGTCTAGTTAGTGGGAGCAGCCTGTAGAAAGTCAGACAGTCGAAAGGAGCAGTGGAGGAGTGTTAACCTGTGGTCTGGAGCTGGTGCTGCTCGGCCCAGGCACAAGAGAGAAGGGGTCCTAGAGCCCACGGTAAGTGCGCCATACACACGTGCTCTCGTTCCACATATAACATACTGGAGTGGAGGGACTTGGCCGCAAACGGGGATCCGGTTCCTAAACTAGTGGAGAAGACCCAACGTGCTCATCTAGTAACACCGGAGGTTAATGATACAGCTAGTACCAAAGCCAAATCCACACATGATCCACTGGAAGGTGACCATAGAGGGCCAGGGGACCAAGCTTCAAGCCACCCCGTAGGGTCCACGGATGCCAGCTCAGGGCACTGTGTGTGTAAGCATGGGACAGGCGGGAGAGAACTCAGCACAGGAAGACGACCAGGGAAGGAAGACAAGAAGGGTGCACCGGTCTTGACCTCTGAACTACCCGGGATCGACTGGAGCCCATCACAGTGAAACCCAGCACTCCAAAGGCGGTCACTGACTAATCGTATTACCTTGGAACCTGCTACAGTGAGTAAAAACCTTGAGACTGCATCTCTGTGTCGCTCCGTTATTCAACTACGCCTCCAGCCCAGCCACCCCCGCCATCACCAACTGCTACTCCCTTCGGCCCTGGGGCCCAGCTCTACCTGTGGAGAGCTATTCCAACCAAGCTGCATCACCATCTGCCGAGTACCACAGGTGGTGTCACGAATAATTATCATCATTCCTTGTAAATATCCCCTTTTTATGACACTGCCGGGGTCACGGAACCAGGCCTTGCCGCCGCGACATCCCTCCCCCCCAGACAAGGAGCGGACAGGTATTGCCCGACGGCCCCGGTGCGGGCATGTCACGTACATTGAGCAAAAAGTTGGGACCTCCACGGTGAACAGCCCTAGCTTTATCTGTGGGGTTACCTTTAGTATAGGGTCGGTTTAGGAAGCTATCCCTCATACAGGGCTCAAACTGGCCCATTAACATGAAATTCATGACTAGAATATGGAACGTGTGGTGCAGCAGAATTTGTTTCTGAACAAAAGATGGGCTTCATTTTTTCTTTGCTGCAGAAAATCACTTATCACTCATTCTATAATGGGTACATATGTCATTGTTCTCCATCTCATATAAATGGAAATCCGTAAGGACTAAGTATTGGAATCTCAGATGTGCACTGGGTAGGAGAACATTTGTATTTGTTATCTATCTCTATGGCTTGCTACTTCATCCCTACCATCCCTATTTTGTTATTTCTGAAACAATTATTCCTATAGCAGTAATGCAATACCAGAGTTCCCTTATTCATTGTTGGAATTTTAGCAGCTGTATGTGTTTTGTACTTATAATATGTTTTCAGCTAGCACCTGTTCACACCTCTTGGATGTGTGGGTCATTCTTTTTGATATATTTGTAGTGCATTTCTTTGTGAGTTCTCCGCCCTATAACCAGGCTGTGTTCACTCCCCTTATAGCTGGAGTCTAGCTGCCAAGACATTGAGGTTTTTAACCCAGATAGAGGCATTTCAAATTGGTTTCCCAGTATATAGAGATATACCTTGCCGTGGTGACTGTGTGACACCCTGGACTAGCCAGGTAGTCACAAGCACAACATCACACCCCCCCGTCCCCTGGATAGTCTTCATCAGTCACTCAAAATCCTTGTTGCCTCCTCCAGGGTCTGATGTCCACACCAGGTGGGGCGGAGCCAGGCGGTTGGCCCCACCCACCGAGGAGTTCACAGGCCTGGAGGCGGGAAAAAGTCAGTTGAGTTTGGTTTGGAGCTCAAGTGGAGTGGAGGACTTGAGCTTTGGAGTTGGAAGTGAGAGGAGAAACTGCTAGTGTCTGGGTAGGAGCCCAGGCACTGTCAGCAAGGTCGGCAGACGGTGGTGGCCGTCTGCAGAAGTGGGTGCAGGTCAGCGGAACCGTAGGACCAGGGACGGGCGGTGGCCCGCCGGTACCGAGCCGGGGAGCAGATCTGTACCAAGCACAAAGGCAGGGCCATCGGACCCCGACCAGGCTAGGAACCGCCGACAACGATCAAATCCGAGAGTGACCGGAACCCCAGGGGTTCCCTAACACCCAAGACCCGACAGAAGGCAACCATCCACACAGTGAGGATAAAAAGCCACCGCCATAGGCTAGAGATCCAAGGGCCAGCGCCTGCGGGCAAAATCGGGCTCCTTCGGTACATACACGCCGGGGAGCGGACTACCGTTGGGAAACCATCGGAGTCAATACATTCTACAAAGGTGCAGGGAAAGACAGCCACCATCAACCTGTCCGGGGAGAGCAAAGACACTGCAGCCAGCTGCGGGACCCATCCATCCAGCCGTTTGGTTTACCAGAGACTCTGTGAATCTGTGCCTGAGTGAGTACAACAGTGACATCCGCCATCGCGCTGCCCCTGCAACCCTGCACCCCAGCTACCCTGCCTCCCCGTACCACCACCGGGCCCCGGGATCACCAACCCCTACCCATGGAGGGGGAACCAACATCCTAGCTGCTCCCTGCCATCGCTCCCGGGATCCCCGTTACCAGCAGCGGTGGTGCCCATCATCACCACGACCCGTGGGTGGCGTCACGAACTATCTCCCTAAACAAACCACCCCCTTTTCACTAGTGGGCGAGGAGCGCTGCTCGAGTCCCCAGGTCCGGCCCACCGCTCGAGCCACCGAGCAGCAGAAGCCCCGGGCCCAAGCGTAGCGAGCGCGGCCCCTCCGCCCGCGACAACTGGGCTCACATGCATTGGCCAATACATAAGTTAAGTATCTCTTTTTTCAAATATTCCTATAGTAGTAATGCAATAACAGAGTTCCCGTATTCATTGTTAAAATTTTAGCATGGAACTGTATATGTTTTTTAGTTATAATGTGTTTTCAGCTAGCACCTATTCACACACAGTTGGATGTGCGGGTCAGTCTTTTTGATATATTTTTAATTCAGCTCACTATCATTTAGAAAGCACCAATTTTTATAAGTAATAGATGATGTGATCTTCAGAGTCCCAGTAATTGTATTTTCCAATGTACAAGTGAACAAAGTTGAACTTATCTGTCCTATATGAAGAAAAGTGTGTTATGTTTTTTTTTTCAAAAACTGATCCAAAACTGAGAAAAACAGTGGTATTGGCCATGGCAAGAAAGCAGACATTAGCTTTTTAAGCTATTTTACAAATTACAGGTATAATCAGTTATTGGCATCACTGCTTTTGTCCATTACCTCAGTTTTTTCAGCTGTCTTGGTGAGTCATTTTAGAGCTGAAGTATAATTGTTGCAAAGTATATGAGTTGCTGGTATGGACGAAACTTATACTCTACGAAAACCAAGCTGGAAAAATGAGGGTAGCAAGGGTTGAAGGTCTTCAGGTTTTACCAATCTTGGCTGAAGTATTCTGATAAATATATGCTGCTGCATATATAAGTCTGACATTGACTTACAGTTTGTTTTGGACAAATCTTTACTAGCACAATGGAACAGGACTTGAATTTTCCAAAAATCCGTATTCTCCAGAATGTAGGTTATTTTGCAATTCACTCCACGTGATTGCAGCAATATGATGCAGGCTTGCTGCCATCTTGATGAACCATAGAGATGGCATTGAAAATATTAAAAAAAATAATAGCCAACCGCTTACCCACTGGCCATCTGTCACAGTTGTCTCCCTCTTTTTGGAGACTAGTGGCAGCTTTCAGACTGCAGCCTCTCATCTTCATATGGCTTTCTACATTTAATTGTGGTTTTGTTTCTTTTTTCCACTGAAACGGTTAATGTCAGTTTTGCTATTAACAGCTTTTCAGCAGTCCCTAGCTGAGTGCTTCAGCTGCTGTAGCTTCGTAGTCACGCCCTTCAGGTTTAAATAGAGGTATTACCCAGCAATCCCTGCTGAAGATACAAATCCATTTGTATACTGGCCCCCTTGGTGGAAGGAGCTGAGTTGGAGAGTTCCACAATCCGATCTTTATCCTTTTGTGTTGCAGTTTTCCTCTTTTTGTCTCCGCTATATTCCTGCCTTTTTAATACAGCGGTAGATTTAGTGAACCTCACCTGCCTCTCACTAGTCAGGGCAACTATAGGGTTTCCCAAGGTCTCAGAATGCTGCTTGGTTACAGTTGTGGAGACTGTATAGGGACTGGCTTGGGGAGTAGGAATAGCTTCAGGTGAGATTAAGAAGTGATCCATCAACCTATCACTAGCGTCAGGGCCCACCGTTGTTATTGTGTCCCTATTGTACCCCCTCCCTGTTCGTGGTGTGGTTTTGGTGTTTTTTCATTGTGCGTCAGACTCCTTTTGGTCTGAATGCGCTCGCCATGCTTGAAGCGTGACACCATCTCGATGCTCTCCCCCTATGATTCTTTCTGCCTCTTCTTATCTCTATCACATGCTGAAAACCCATGCATCTTCGTGGACTTTGGGCTGGATGTCAGCACATGCGCCACGGTCTTATGTCGCACACACTATGCCAGGATTTCCAGCTGTATCTAGGCCTGGAGGATCCCTGCACACATGTGAAGATGCCTTGGGTTTCAGCATGCAGCAGAAATAAGAAGATGCGCCAAGGACTGTAAAGGGGACAGTGAGTAGTGGAGGTGAGCGTTGAGGTGAGCAATGGTTGTTTTTTTTATATACATCTTCTGTTTATTACACCCTAGGGCAGTCATGGCGAACCTTTTACAGGCCGAGTGCCCAAACTGTAGCCCTAAACCCATTTTTGTTTCTGAAGTGCCAACCAATCCTATTATATAAATAGTTGATTTTAACCTTACCTTTGCAGTCTTCTCTTCTCTTCAGCAGGGGGTATCATGCTCATGCATGCTTACCATACATTGAAGCTGAGCCCCTGCCCTTTCCAGACACAGCAGTTGGATTGATCTTTCTGGAAAAAATTGCAGCAGATTAGACAGAGATTTTAGCCTGGAATGCAATCAAATGTCACCCTGTAATCCACATCTACATTTCAAAGTCTGAACATCTTGAAATCCCATAAAGACGTAGTAGTTGCTCCCCTCCCCTTTCATTGTGTAGTTCTGTCCCCCCTCCTGGTAAGCATGTCCCCCATCCTGATACAGTCAGGGCCAGAAATATTTGGACAGTGACACAAGTTTTGTTATTTTAGCTGTTTACAAAAACATGTTCAGAAATACAATTATATATATAATATGGGCTGAAAGTGCACACTCCCAGCTGCAATATGAGAGTTTTCACATCCAAATCGGAGAAAGGGTTTAGGAATCATAGCTCTGTAATGCATAGCCTCCTCTTTTTCAAGGGGCCAAAAGTAATTGGACAAGGGACTCTAAGGGCTGCAATTAACTCTGAAGGTGTCTCCCTCGTTAACCTGTAATCAATGAAGTAGTTAAAAGGTCTGGGGTTGATTACAGGTGTGTGGTTTTGCATTTGGAAGCTGTTGCTGTGACCAGACAACATGCGGTCTAAGGAACTCTAAATTGAGGTGAAGCAGAACATCCTGAGGCTGAAAAAAAAGAAAGAATCCATCAGAGAGATAGCAGACATGCTTGGAGTAGCAAACTCAACAGTCGGGTACAGTCTGAGAAAAAAGGAATTGACTGGTGAGCTTGGGAACTCAAAAAGGCCTGGGCGTCCACGAATGACAACAGTGGTGGATGATCGCTGCATACTTTCTTTGGTGAAGAAGAACCCGTTCACAACATCAACTGAAGTCCAGAACACTCTCAGTGAAGTAGGTGTATCTGTCTCTAAGTCAACAGTAAAGAGAAGACTCCATGAAAGTAAATACAAAGGGTTCACATCTAGATGCAAACCATTCATCAATTCCAAAATTAGACAGGCCAGAGTTAAATTTGCTGAAAAACACCTCATGAAGCCAGCTCAGTTCTGGAAAAGTATTCTATGGACAGATGAGACAAAGATCAACCTGTACCAGAATGATGGGAAGAAAAAAGTTTGGAGAAGAAAGGGAACGGCACATGATCCAAGGCACACCACATCCTCTGTAAAACATGGTGGAGGGAACGTGATGGCATGTGCATGCATGGCTTTCAATGGCACTGGGTCACTTGTGTTTATTGATGACATAACAGCAGACAAGATTAGCCGGATGAATTCTGAAGTGTACCGGGATATATTTTCAGCCCAGATTCAGCCAAATGCCGCAAAGTTGATTAGACGGCGCTTCATAGTACAGATGGACAATGACCCCAAGCATACAGCCAAAGCTACCCAGGAGTTCATGAGTGCAAAAAAGTGGAACATTCTGCAATGGCCAAGTCAATCACCAGATCTTAACCCAATTGAGCATGCATTTCACTTGCTCAAATCCAGACTTAAGACGGAAAGACCCACAAACAAGCAAGACCTGAAGGCTGCGGCTGTAAAGGCCTGGCAAAGCATTAAGAAGGAGGAAACCCAGCGTTTGGTGATGTCCATGGGTTCCAGACTTAAGGCAGTGATTGCCTCCAAAGGATTCGCAACAAAATATTGAAAATAAAAATATTTTGTTTGGGTTTGGTTTATTTGTCCAATTACTTTTGACCTCCTAAAATGTGGAGTGTTTGTAAAGAAATGTGTACAATTCCTACAATTTCTATCAGATATTTTTGTTCAAACCTTCAAATTAAACGTTACAATCTGCACTTGAATTCTGTTGTAGAGGTTTCATTTCAAATCCAATGTGGTGGCATGCAGAGCCCAACTCGCGAAAATTGTGTCACTGTCCAAATATTTCTGGACCTAACTGTATATATTTCCTACATTCTGGTATATTTGTCCACATCATGGCCCCATCCTGGTAAATGTACCCCATCCCAGCATATTCCCCATCCTGGTAAATGTACCCCATTCCTGGCAAATGTACCCCATCATTGTAAATGTGTCCCATACTGGCATGTTCCCCCATGCTGTTAAATGACCCCATCCTGGTAAATGTACCTCATCCAGGCATGTTGCCTTATCCTGGTAAATGTTCCCTTTCCTGGTAAATGTACCCCATCCTGATAAATGTCACCCTTCCTGCTAAATGTTCCCCATCCTGGCATTTTTTCTCATCCTGGCATGTTCATGTACCCCCATCCTGGCATGTTTCCCCCCATTCTGGTAAATGTATCCCCCATCCTGGTAAATGTACCCCTTCCTGGCATGTTTCCCTTCCTGCTAAATGTACCCCATCCTTGCAGCCATGTTTCCCCCATCTTTGCATGTTTCTTTCCCTCATTGCACATTTCCCCCATCTTTGCACGTTTCCCCCATCCTTGCAGCCATGTCTGCCCCGTGCCCTGTATGCCCTGTGCTCTCCATGTTTTCCCGTGCTCTGTATGCCCCATGCTCTCCATGTTTTCCCCGTGCTCTGTGTGCCCCATGCTCTCCATGTTTTCCCCGTGCTCTGTTTGCCCCATGCTCTGTATGCCCCGTGCTCTCCATGTTTGCCCCGTGCTCCCATGTTTGCCCGGTGCTCTCCATGTTTGCCCCATGCTGGCTCTGTCCCCCCACACCTTGGCACAGCCGCGCACACAGCTTAAAAATAAAAAATAAAAACTCACCTTCTAGCCCCCACTCCTCCGCTGCTGCGTCCTCAGTCACTTCAGTTCCCCGTGCGGCCACAAGATGCCGGCGCCGCCTACTGACGCTCCTCCGTCTCCTAGGCAACAGGCCTGCAGCCCAGGTGAGGAGGCATGTCAGAGCGAGGAGAAATGTCTCCTCTGCTTCAACACCACTTTGAACTGCTGACACGATCACATCGGCAGTTCAAAGTGGCTCAGTGAGGCGACAGCGCGCGTGCCAGCTCTTGGTGCCCTGTCTGGCACGCGTGCCATAGGTTCGCCATCACTGCCCAAGGGTCTATTCAGACCCAAAGCATAATAAGAGACATAAATTTATGGAGAATAAGTTTGTTACAAATCAGCTTTCTGGTAAAATCTAGGTAAATGTGCCAGAATTTTGTTATAATTTGTACCATAAAAACTGTCTTTCAAAACTTTTACCTTATTTAATGTGTTTTTGGAACTTTTTAAGACTTGTCTGAGAAGGGGACATGACCTCACTAAATGTGTTCCTTTGCTGAAAATTGAAGTGGCCTAATGTGCCCCACTGTACTCCAAAAAATATACCACAACTGTTCTCAAGTTTGACAAATAGTAAGCCAACTAATAGGTAGCAGAAACTTAGACTAGACAGTCTTAAAATTAGATTTATCAAACACAAAGAACCACTTTGACAAACCTGGTGCATCTTAAGATGGTCTACTCTAAGTTTGCATTGTCTTAATATTAGCCAGTACTGATAAATATGCTACATTTGAGGAGATTTATCAAGCTAAACGCAGCAAAATTCTGGCATAGTTTGCGCTAAAAACTCTTTCATATAATGCAGCATATTCAATGTGTTTTTCACTTACCGGGGGGGTCGTGCAGACACTCAAATTTAAAAGGGGGATATGTACAAGGGGGGTTAAAAGTTTGTGACGCCACCCATGGTGCGTGGTAAGATGGAATACCACCGCTGCTGTTGGGAGCGTCCGGTGGCAGTCTTATGGAAACAAGGTGTTTGACCCCTCCGTGGGTAGGGGGCAGGCCCGGACTGACAGGCGGGAGGGGCGGGACTTCTCCCGGTGGGCTGGCCGGTGGAGGGGTGGGGGGGCCGCCCCCCGCCTCTCCCGCACTGCCTGCTGTTTAAAATTATTTTGTGGCTGCCGCCACACGCCGGCCGCCACTATAGCGGCGGGGTCCGGTGAGCGGCCCCCGCTGCCAATTTTCAATGCTGCTCATGATGACAGTGCATTGCTAACGTCATCACATGGCGCGCAGACACACGTCGGGTACCGGTAAGCGCTCCACGAAGCCGAAGATGAAAAGTTTTATCAATGTGGATGAGAAGGGAGGGGAGGGGATTAGGGCACAAGATGGGTGAAAGGGGGCACAGCTTTGCAAAAGAAAGCGGAGGGAGTACTTTATACAGATGGACAATGTGTGTGTCTGTGTATGAGGCCTGGCTGTATGTGTGTGTGTGTGTGTGTGTGTGCGTGTGTGTGCGTGTGTGTGTGTGTGTGTGTGTGTGTGTGTGTGTGTGTCTGTATGAGACCTGGGTGTGTGTGTGTGTGTGTGTGTGTGTGTGTGAGGCCTGGGTGTGTGTGTGTGAGGCCTGGGTGTGTGTGTGTGTGTGTGTGTGTGTATGAGGCCTGGCTGTGTGTGTTTGTGTGTGTGTGTGTGTGTGTGTGTGTGTATGAGGCCTGGCTGTGTGTGTGTGTGTGTGTGTGTGTATGAGGCCTGGCTGTGTGTTTTACTGATAAACAATGCAATCCGTTTGGCGGATTCCGTTGTTTCCCATAGACTTGTATGAGTGGCAGATTGCGACTGATGCCCTTGCGTTGCATCTGCCACCCGGCTGATCAGTCGTGGAACGACTGACCGTTGGGCGGCAGGAACGCAGCATGTAACGTTTTTTGAGCAGCGGAATCCTTATGTTTTCACTGCGCATGCTCAGATCTTGTGTTTAATCATTCAAATGACTGTCTCTCTCTCGGCGGCCGAACAATCAGCTGATCTCCCGGCGGCCGGCTTATGTGAGCGATCAGCTGATCTCCCGGCCGCTGGCTTTTGAGAGCGATCAGCTGATCTCCCGGCGGCCGGCTTATGAAAGCGATCAGCTGATCGTTCACAATAGCCAGCCACCAGGAGATCAGCTGATCGCTCTCAAAAGCCGGTCGCCGGCTTTTGAGAATGATCAGCTGATCTCCCAGCGGCCGGCTAATGAGAGCGATCAGCTGATCGTTCTCTCTCTCGTT
The DNA here is from genome assembly GCF_048569485.1 of Anomaloglossus baeobatrachus. Lineage (NCBI taxonomy): Eukaryota > Metazoa > Chordata > Amphibia > Anura > Aromobatidae > Anomaloglossus > Anomaloglossus baeobatrachus. The sequence continues at coordinate 846,419,917 of NC_134353.1, forward strand.
TTACAACGGAATCCGCTTTCTCATGACAATGAATTCCATTTCTTGTCACCCGTTGTACAACGTATCAGTCACAAGCATCAAGCAACACAAGTGACTGATGCAAAACAACGGAAATGTGAACATAGCCTATGATGGAGAGGGGCAGTCTGGGGGGAATATGATGGATAGAGGCAGCGTGGGGGGAATATGATGGAGAGAGGCAGCCTGGCGGGGGGGAATATGATGAAGAGGGGCAGCCTGGGGGGAATATGATGGAGAGGGACAGCCTGGGGGTAATATAATGGAGAGGGGCAGCGTGGGGGGAATATGATGGAGAGGGGCAGCCTGTGGAGGAATATGATGGAGAGGGGCATCCTGGGGGGAATATGATGGAGAGGGGCAGCCTGTGGGGGAATATGATGGAGAGGGGCATCCTGGGGGGAATATGATGGAGAGGGACAGCCTGGGGGTAATATAATGGAGAGGGGCAGCCTGTGGGGGAATATGATGGAGAGGGACAGCCTGGGGTGAATATAATGGAGAGGGGCAGCCTGGGGGGAATATAATGAAGAGGGGCAGCCTGTGGGGGAATATGATGGAGAGGGGCAGCCTGGGGGGAAATATGATGGAGAGGGGCAGCGTGGGGGGAATATGATGGAGAGGGGCAGCCTGTGGGGGAATATGATGGAGAGGTTCAGTTTGTGGAGGGGATATTTTGTGAAGGAAGCACTGCAATTATGTTTTCAGGAGTGCAGAATAGGAGACATTTATGGGGCAGTATAATGATACTTTTATTTTTAAGAGCGCCATGTTGGGAAGTGTTGAAGAAGGTGGAGAAGAGGGAAATCTGGACACATGAGCACTGTGCGCGACATCTCATCATGGCGTCTTTACTTCATGGAGACACAAGGTACGGGAACAACTCTGATTTGAGATTACATCACCTATAAGGTACCTGCATGTAAATCATTTTGATACTGCCTGAATCTCATCAGTACTGTGGTTCCTCTATGCTCCGCTGTCTGATGATGCTTGATAACAACTACCAACTTCTGGCTTTGCATTCATGTGCTAACGGTGGTTGCGGTGTTGCATTTATGTGCTGACCTTGGTTCTAGCTTTGTATTCATGTGCTGAAGGTGGTTCTGGCTGTGCATTCATGTTCTGAGCTTGGTTCTGATGCTGCATTCATGTGCTGATGGTTCTTGCACTGCATTTATGTACTGATGGTGGTTCTTGAGCTGCATTCATGTACTGAGGCTGATTCTGGTGCTGCATTTATGTACAGATGGTGGTTCTGGTGCTGCACTTATGTAATGACAGTGGATCTGATCTTGTACACATTTAACAATCCAAAACAAGCTTCATGGCTTCAAGTTAAAATGTAAAAAAAAAAAATCTTCAAAACTTTGTTTTGCGATTATGAGGAGAATTTGACGAGATTCTTATCCAAAAACAGCGTAAATTAGCGTATGTTCATATTGATTTTTTGAGCAGAAACTGAGCATAATCACACCAAATCCTCATTAAATCCTTACAAACTTTATTCCAGGGATGCATTAATGTACTCATGGTGGTTCTAGCGATGTATTCATGTAAGTGCCCCTAACATGATACTAACTGCTCACATCCTCTTGATGTCTGATGCTTCCTTTTTGTTATAAAAATTATAAACTGCTGTTATGTCTGCTGTCTATAATTGATTGGTTGCAGCGCCGTCATTGTTACGTGATATCAGCGTTGCAGACAATAGCAGGCCTGGGAGGGACAATAAAGCAGTTTGTTTTCAAACAAGCAATCAATCCAGGGAATGGGTTTCCAAAACCGGGAAACCACTTTCAGGGCATTTTTTTTTTACCATCTTTTTTTTTTTTTCAGTGTTTTCTCATTGTTTTTGTCACATTTCTTACTGCGCTTATAAGAAAAAGCAATGGTAAAACGCAATAAAAAAGACGTCCAGGCATCTTCCGAGCCTTCCTATTAACCTGCATAGTAAAGTACAGAGCGTCTTCCGAGTGGCAAACACCAGAAGAATGGAGCAGTCACTGCTTTTAATCACTTGGTGGTTTTAGAAACCTGAACTGGTTAAAAGATGCTGAAAATCCTGAACACAACGAGTAGATGCATATGGTCATTCCAGTATTTTTCATAGTGGTTTCCATGGTGAGATCTGCCCCCAAAAAATGTCATTGCACCTTCCCTAAGTGGTATGCACCCAAAATAATCACCAGTGAAAACTACAGCTTCCTTCCATTCCCCCTTTCCAAAAAAGCAAAGTTATGGGTCTCAGAAATTGGTGGAAAAAAATCTGACTTTGTATCCCTGCCCGTCAGCAATATGAAGAAGCCACTGCACTATGGAGGGCAGCATCCTCTTCATTATCTATGAGCTCTGTAGGGAAAATAGCAGCAAATAAAGCAATAAATAGGACTGTAAGTTGGTTACAGCTGTGACTACATGTTATATGGTCGTGTTACACAATCTACAAGTGCACAAAGATATCACACATTCACCACGCGACAAGGGGGCCTGTGTACCCCCAAATGCCAGGGCTGAATGTGAGTCCCAGTCCGACCCTGGTATAGGGTTTTGCCTTGGGGCCTGGTGATGGTGGTAGAGGGGTGCAGTTGGAGGGAAAAGGGTTTCTGCGTACTCACTCAAAGAATACTGACACCGACAACTTGTAAACCAGAATTCTGAGCACCGCTGCAGCAGGGAGGGAGCACGCTTGGATCCGTGCCCTTGGTGTTGCTTGTTACCCTGTGACCTTTTCTTGGCATCTTCTTCACTATTTGGACCCTGTAGTATGGAACTAGTTGGGTCCCGCTCACCCGTATGGCTAACGGAGTGAGCTTGCTCTCAGGGTTCACGCTTGGGATTTTCTGGACCGTGCTTTGGGAAAGTCCTATCCCCTTGTTGCGCTAGTACCCCGATTTTGGAGCGGGTGGGGGATGACTCTTGAAGACTTCCCCCATCAGGTAAATTACCAGGATGCGTGAAGCTACTTCCCGGCCTAGGGTCCACGTACCCCGTCGTGCCCTGACCCCTGCCCAGAGATGGCTCAAGGCCACCGGCTGCCCTTCTCGGCAGATCCGTGCTTCTTGACATGATCCCCTGCAACTGGGGTTCTAGCTCCTACCAGGCCCAGACCAACGTCTGCCACCTACTAGTCTCAAGGAGCCCTGCTCCCAAACCAGTGACCTCTCACTTCGAGAGTCACCACTCCACCTCTCTTCCTCCTCACTCCTCACTCCTCTTCTCTCAACACTTCTCTGCTCCTAATACCTCTGACTCTTCCTTACCAACCCCCCAGGTGGGCAGCCCTATTACCTTCAGGTCCCCCAATGGTGTGTCTGGTGGGTGTGGAGCAGAGTGTTCCTAGGGTTTTGACTAGCTCTACTCTTAGCAACACCAAAGGACAGGGATCCATCACCAAGGAGGATGCGGATACTGTGCAGAAGGGCAGATTGCACTATACCCTGTGACGACCTGATAGGCCAGGGCATCACATATACACAGCAGCAGACCAAGAAATAAAGGTCAGCACTCACCCGACATCTTGAAAAAGTCAATTCTTTATTTCATCTGTTGGTGTGCATGCAGCTTCTAACCTCATGTGTTATGATCCGGAACCATGGAAGACCACCATAAATCATTGGTAAAAGGTGACAAGAGCATTGGCAACTAATCTGGCCGCCATCTCCTTACTAACCATCACAACTAGAAGTAGCCGAGGGGTGAACTAACACCTGTGCATCGCGAACCCAGCCGGAGAACTAGCTATCCTAAAGGAAGGATAGATGAATAACTCTCTGCCTCAGAAAATAGATAAAGAATAGCAAGCCCCCCACATTCAAAGACTGCGTGATATGGGAAAACACAATACACAGATAGATGATAGGATTAGCAAAAGGTGAGGCCCTACTGACTAAATAGGACAGGATAGGAAAGGGACTGATGGTGGCCAGAGAAAAACCCTACAAAATTCCAAAACCAAGCACTTATCTGGGGTAGATGTGGTCTGGAGCAGGATGAAGCAGGCTGGTGCACAAAGAACAACTGACATCCGGCATAGCCTGCTAGCAGACCAGGGTTTAAATAGGCAGAGAGTTAGCAATGGAAACGCCCATTGCTCAACACACCTGGTCTCTGTCCAAACCATTCCTGGCCACAAGAGGGAGCCTCACAGCAGCAAAAGCATAACTGACATTCACAACACTCATGTTCACACTGGCCACAAAACATAAAGCAACAAAGATGAAAATAATATGAACATATACCCTGCTGTAACTAAACTAAAAGCATAGTGCATATAAATAAACATAGGGTACTTAGTAAACACTGTTTTTGATTAAAAAAAAAGTGTAAAGCCATCCCACCGAGTCAAGGTGTACCCAATTGGGATGGTACCCACACTCTCTAATATTAAAACCTCACTATGTGCCAACAGACATCAATCTGAACAAGGGCAGAGAGTGACTGGGTCCCGACAGGACACACAGCCATGGGAAGTACTAGATGAAATAACCAGCTCACTAAGAAGAGGTCCACACCCTATTTGTACAGTTTGTTTTTTTTGTTTTGATTTTTTTTTGTTGTCTCTTGCACTCAGCACATTGAAAATTCCCTCATAGCACCATACTCCTTAATGTGGTTGACAGGTAAGCTATAGAAGTATAAAGATTGAAGTAATAACACTAGACAACAAAATTTCAAAAGTTGACTGGTTCAGAGATCAAATTAGCCATTTCTTAATGACTTTGATGTGCTGAATTCAGATATGACAAAGAAAACTGTTAGTTGGCTCTAGTTTCCATGAAGTCGATGAGTTTGCATTTTACTGTTACATAAATTAATAAATAATTATAATATGAAGTTATTACTTCTACAAATAGAACACTGCACATGTATTGTCAAAAATTTTTTATTAGATGTATTCAGAGGAAACTCAAGTGTATTTAAATCTACTATATAATTAATTCACATGTTTTTTTGAACAATTATAATTTTAACTATTAATATACATTATTGCACAGTACAAAATATGTCCTTAGTCACTGGATACTCAGATCCTTTTTACTTGTCTCTTGTATTCAAGCATTGGATTATATCTCTGGTGACTGTCCAACAGCAGTCTGCAGCATCGAAGCAATCCATTAGTCAGTTGGATGGTGCAAAACTGATGACGCAAGGCTGATGATGTATTCCTTGCCTAGCATTGTATCAAAGGCTGTGAGAAATACCAACGCACCCCTGTATCATAAAAACTAGAACCAATTTCAAAATGTAAGCATCATTTTCATTTTCAGCACCACAAAATTAGTTGGGTCCAACTGTTTTCATCTCTCAACCAATTTTGTTGTTGACTAATGTAATAGAAGCAAATATGAATCAGCCAATAGAAGTGTACCGCCCTGAGAGGGGCCCGGCCCCTCTCCGCTGCTCGGGCCGAGCCGCTCGAGGTCCGGGCTCGGGTTGTCGGTGGCACGAGCGCCTCCGGACCGGGGGCCACGTCGCTCTGTTAAGGGGAGGCAGTGGGGTGGTGGTGTGGGACGAGGTTCGCAGCCTGGGGCAGTGTTGTCGTCGTACGGGTCGTGACGCTACCCACGGGTTGTGGTGACGGGATGCACCACCGCTGCGGCTGGAGTGAAGGGGGCTCCCAGGATCGGTGTTGTGGCCACAGCCTAGATGTCAGCCCCTCCGTGGGTAGGGGCAGTGTGTCCCGGGGCGCGGTGGGGACTGGCGACGGTGTTGTTGTCGGGGTGCAGGGTGCCGTGCTGCGGAGCAGTGTCGTGCCCGGATGGCACTGGTGTACTCACGATTAATTCACACTCGGAGTCACTGGTAAACCAAAGTTCGGGTCTGATCGGGTCCCGCAGCCGGCTGCTTGTGTCCCTTGTGAGGCTGATGGTGGCCCCTTTCCCTTGCACCTCTTGTTTGACTGTTGGCTCCTCTGCCTGGACAGTGGTAGCCCGCTCCCCGGCGTTGAGCTGCCGGAGGAGCTCTCGGTTGTCCGCAGGCGCTGGCCCGTCGGATGTTTGGCCCTTGGCGGTGGCTCTCACCCGGTATTGGTGGGCTTTTGCCTTCTTTCGGGACTTTGGGTGAGAATGAACCCGTGAGGTCCAGACTGCAATCAGGTAATTTGCCTATACTCAGTGGCTTCTAAGCTAGGACGGGGTCTGAGTACCCGGTTTCTGGTGCTCTGGTAAATGGTTGACTCCCCAGTTCAGGGCCGGCGGGCTCCAACCCTGGCCCGGTCCCTATGGTTCCGCCGGTTGCTGTACCGGTACTCCTGCAGACGGCCACCACCGTCTGCCTGCCTGACGTTCCAGGGATCCCAGGCTCAAACCTGGGTCCGTGACAGCTCTGCTCCTCTACACCTCCTGTCACTGTCACTGTCCAACTCAATCTGTTTGTATTTCCTGCCTCAGGACAGTAGTCTCCTTGGTGGGCGTGCCTTTCCGCTTGACTCCGCCCACCTGGTGTGCCCTACTGGCCCTGAGGGAGGCATCAGGTCTCCCTTTCGGGTGACGATGTGTCCTCACAAGGGATGGGGGTGTGTGTGTGTAATGTGGTAGATGTTGTTACCTGTGACCCCTGGGATCCAGGGCGTCACAGAAGCATAATGAATCAGCCAATAACAGAATAAATCATTTTTGGAATTCATCCCATAGGGGTATTTGGTATTTAGTGTGAGTATCCAAAATGCCTCATGTGTAGATAAATGTTTCTGCCAACTTCCCCCTCTAGATGAACCTTTTAACTCTTTCAATACCGTAAAATTTAAAAAACGTAGTATATGAATTGAGAGCAGCAACAAAATGTTTTGTGGCTCCAGAATTCAAATTATTTTTGTTGATTATAGTGAGAAGGTTTTCTGCTATACGTCTTTTAGTTTTTTGCCAGTACATCCTAGGTACCCTCACTGACAAGCGGTTCACTCAATATAATTAGTCAATGTGGTGCAAATCGCAATTGATAAAAGCATCAATCATGCAAATCACCCCACTAGGCAGAATGAAAGACATTGTTTTGTTTATAATAAAGGCACACAAATTGCAAAGATTGTCTCCTCACTTGAAAAAACTGTAAAGCAAAGTCAATTGTATAGTCATTTTATTTAAATAAACTAGGGGAAAGTATGTTGCCTTAAGGATGTCCACGTCTAGCAATGTAGCGCAACCATCAATCAAAATATCTTTAAGAATTTCATCTTGGTTAAGAACTGGTAAGAATTTTGAAAAAAATCTGTTTTATCTGATTATATTGTGGACTGTTGAAAAGGTGACAGAATGTGAATTGCTATTCTAGAATTTAGCTTTGACATTATACAAATATAACGATGTTTCTAATGCTGGTAAATGCTATGTAATGCTTTTAAGCTGGAGATTCACCCTATATCTGTAGGTAAATGGCATTTCTGGACAGGGCAGTTTTGCTTTAATGATTATTATTTTCTGTATAACATGTTATTATTATTATTATTATTATTATTATTAGGTGAATGTGAAAAATCTTATAAATATGAGTTTGAAGGTGATACTAGGATCAAAGGGGTAAGGTTTCTCCTTACTGAGAGTGACATGTCAGAATGAGGAGACGTAAAAGGCTTGCATTGCTTCTCTGGGAAATTAAATATGCTACTTCCTATAGGTGACACTACTGTAGAGTTCAAATGCTCATCCTCTCTGAAGAGACAATTTGCACAATGAATGTGATATAGTGATATGAAAATGGAGATGTATACTGATTTATGTAAATAAGCAGACAGGTTCTGAAAAATCTGTGAACAAATGTGAATGAGACAAGTGTACCGTCCCGCTCTCGGCAGCAGCTGAGCCGCTCGGATCCGGGCTCGTTGGTGGGTGGCTCGAGCGCCTCCGGACCCGGGGTCACTTCGCTCTGGAAGGGGATGCTGGCGCTTTTTGGTTGCAGTCCTACTTCCCTGCCCACCCACTGTAACAGCGTCTGTGATTGGTTGCCCTCACACTAGCTGTCTGGGTCCCCGAAGTGGAGTTTAAAAATAAATTAATAATTGGAAAAAATGACACAGGGTCCACCATATTTTGATATTCAACACATATAAAGCAGACAGCTACAGGCTGCAGCACGCAGCTGTGTGCGTTATCTTGGCTGTGTATCAAAATACGAGGGACCCTATGTGTGTTTTTTAAATTATTTAAATAAATAATTTTAAAAAACGTTGTAAGGTCCTACCCCAATTTTGATACTCAGCCAAGATAAAGTAGACAGCTGAGGGCAGGCATTCTCAGACTGGGGAGGCCAATGATTGCTGGGCCCTCCACAGCCTAAAAATAGCCGTCAGCCGCCACAGAATTCCCGCCAATCCTGGCACTTACCCAGCTCATCCTGACTGCACTGGAGTAGTGGCAATTGGGGTAGTATAAAGGGTTAATGACAGCTGTGGTTTGTAAAAGAAATCACTGCTGTCATCAAGCCTGAGGTTAGCCCCTGATTACTAACCCTGTAAGTCAAAAGAAATAAATACAAACCACAAAGAAAAATCCTTTATGTTTAAAAAAAACCCACCATCTTTCTCCAATTTATTAACCCCCAAAAAACCCTAGCAGATAATATATTCAGAGTTATTCAGAGTTATCTCCTCCCCCTGTTAGACTTAGTATAAGCATTATACAAACGACTCACTTTGTCTAGCAGGACCTCTGGTGAAGTCATACCCATGTGACCAGAAGGGGCAGGGTCTCAGCAACCAAAGCTGGATACCAGGTCACATGGGTATGACCTCACACAGGTCCTTCCACAGACACAGCCTGTGGGCGTGCTAACATGCGAAGAGGGAAGACTAGTTGGGGAAATAATCTATATATATATAATTGCCTTATTCTGTCTGTCTGTCTGTCTGTCTGTCTGTCATGCTCCAAAATTGTGTCCTTACGGTGACACAAAGCTGATTGGCCGCTGGGCTCGCCATGGCCCCGCCCCCCCACACGGATTGGCCTCTCGCCCCGACTCTCTGCAGGCCCCGCCCCCCTCACGCAATTCACGCTCGCTCTGACCCAACTGACACGGAGCTCCGACTCCCAGGTGAGTACACACACACACATCAGATCACAATCACTCTCACACACACCTCACACATCACATCCACACACTCACAACATCCTGGGATATCGCTGGGATCTTGACGGAGGCCGTGAACGCTGGTAAACATTATACACATCGGGTAACTAAGGTCCCTTGGTTACCCGATGTGTATCATAGTTACCAGTGTACACCGGCTCCGTCAGGATCCCAGCAGCGCCAGACATAACCTTGCGATGCTGGGATCTTGACGGAGGCCGTGAACGCTGGTAAACATTATACACATCAGGTAACCAAGGTCCCTTGGTTACCCGATGTGTATCATAGTTACCAGTGTACACCGGCTCCGTCAGGATCCCAGCAGCGCCAGACATAACCTTGCGATGCTGGGATCTTGACGGAGGCCATGAACACTGGTAAACATTATACACATCGGGTAACTAAGGTCCCTTAGTTACCCGATGTGTATCATAGTTACCAGTGTACACCGGCTCCCGGTACACATGTGCAGGGAGCCGGCATTATACTCCTCTCCCTCCAGGACTACTCCTCCTATTACAGTCCTCCTATTATACTCCTCTCTGAGTATAATAGGAGAACTTTTATAGCATGGGGGATGTAGCACGATGGGGGGTGCGCAGCATGGGGGATGTAGCACGATGGGGTGCGCAGCATGGGGGATGTAGCACGATGGGGAGTGCGCAGCATGGGGGATGTAGCACGATGGGGAGTGCGCAGCATGGGGGATGTAGCACGATGGGGGGTGCGCAGCATGGGGGATGGAGCACGATGGGGGGTGCGCAGCATGGGGGATGTAGCACGATGGGGAGTGCGCAGCATGGGGGATGTAGCACGATGGGGAATGCGCAGCATGGGGGATGTAGCACGATGGGGAGTGCGCAGCATGGGGGATGTAGCACGATGGGGAGTGTGCAGCATGGGGGATGTAGTACGATGGGGAGTGCGCAGCATGGGGGATGGAGTACGATGGGGAGTGTGCAGCATGGGGGATGGAGCACGATGGGGAGGTGCGCAGCATGGGGGATGTAGCACGATGGGGGATGCGCAGCATGGGGGATGCAGCACAATGGGGAGTGCGCAGCATGGGGGATGTAGCACGATGGGGAGTGCGCAGCATGGGGGATGTAGCACCATGGGGAGTGCGCAGCATGGGGGATGTAGCACCATGGGGAGTGCGCAGCATGGGGGATGTAGCGCGATGGGGAGTGTGCAGCATGGGGGATGTAGCACGATGGGGAGTGCGCAGCATGGGGGATGTAGCATCATGGGGAGTGCGCAGCATGGGGGATGTAGCACGATGGGGAGGTGCGCAGCATGGGGGATGTAGCACGATGGGGAGTGCGCAGCAAGGGGGATGTAACACGATGGGGAGTGCGCAGCATGGCGGATGGAGCACGATGGCGGGTGCGCAGCATGGGGGATGTAGCACGATGAGGAGTGCGCAGCATGGGGGATGTAGCACGATGGGAGATGTAGCACGATGGGGGATGTAGCACGATGGGGGGTGCACAGCATGGGGGATGTAGCACGATGGGGAGTGCGCAGCATGGGGGATGTAGCACGATGGGGAGTGCGCAGCATGGGGGATGTAGCACGATGGGGAGTGCGCAGCATGGGGGATGTTGCACGATGGGGAGTGCGCAGCATGGGGGATGTAGCACGATGGGGAGTGCGCAGCATGGCGGATGTAGCACGATGGGGAGTGCGCAGCATGGCGGATGGAGCACGATGGGGGGTGCGCAGCATGGGGGATGTAGCACGATGGGGAGTGCGCAGCATGGGGGATCTAGCACGATGGGGGATGTAGCACGATGAGGGATGTAGCACGATGGGGGGTGCACAGCATGGGGGATGTAGCACGATGGGGAGTGCGCAGCATGGGGGATGTAGCACGATGGGGGGTGCGCAGCATGGGGGATGTAGCACGATGGGGGGTGCGCAGCATGGGGGATGGAGCACGATGGGGAGTGCGCAGCATGGAGGATGGAGCACGATGGGGAGTGCGCAGCATGGAGGATGGAGCACGATGGGGAGTGCGCAGCATGGGGGATGGAGCACGATAGGGAATGCACAGCATAGGGGATGGGGCATGATGGGGGGTGTGCAGCATGGGGGATGGAGCACGATGGGAGGTGCACACCTCCCCCCAACACACACACACACACACACACACAGGGAACCACAAACACCGCCATACACAAACACCCACACACACAGACAATGCTGCACACACACAACACCCAACACACAAACACCGCGGCATACATAAATATACGCACATACCGCACAACACACACATTGCACAAAACATACCTCCCCCCAAAACACACCACACCCACACAAACCGCGCAACACACACACACACAACGCGACAGACACACAGCGCTCCACAAACAACGCAACACACAACACATACAACACCCCTCTCACCCCCCGCCACACCCAGACAACACCCAGAACATGTACAGCGCCCTACACAAACACTTGGTAACTACACACAACAACATCTATATATATATATATATATATATATATATATATCTATAGCTATAACAAAAATCATACATGAACTACACAATACATAAATTCTAGAATACCCGATGCGTAGAATCGGGCCACCTTCTAGTAGTAATAATAACAGACTAGTCGGGTAAATAACGCCCTTGTGACTAGTCCCTGCGCTGATTAGCATATCATAAAGGATCCCCCTTCACACGTTAGTGATTCCAGTACGTATGACGCCGTTTATATACGTAGCGGAATCACGGTCATACACATGTGCCGCCCCCGTGCCAGCAGCCGACGCTGCTCGGACCCGGACCTTCAGGGGTGGTGGCTCGAGGGTCTCCGAACCCGGGGGTCTCGCGGACACGCCGATTAAAATGGGGGACGTAGATATATGGGCTAGGCCGTAATAGGTTTGTGACGCCACCCACGGTGTGTGGTGAGGTGGGACACCACCGCTGCGGTTGCGGGGCACCCGGGGAAGATGTTGTGCAGCAAGATGTTAACCCCTCCGTGGGCAGGGATGGTTGCCCCGGGACCCGATGGCTCCGGTGCAGGGGGAATGACGACCGCAGAGGGTACTGGTGTACTCACTGTCAGTAAAACACGCAAGTCTCTGGTAAACCAAAGTGGTGGTGGCCGGTGCCGCGGCCGGTTGAGTTCGGGATCCCCCACCCGGCTGGTGGTCTCTATCCTTTTCCTGCACTGCTTTAAGTAGAAATGACTTCCCAGTTTGAAACTTAGGAGTCCGCTTCCAGCTGGATGTGGCCTAAGGAGCCGTGCCCGAGACGCTGGCCCGTGGGATCTATGGGCCCTGGCGGTGACCTCTTATCCCTAATCGGTGGGCTGTTGTCTTCTATGAGGGACTTTGGGTGGGACAGGACCTCTAGTCCTGGCCTCAATCAGTTAATTAACCAGCTCCAGTAGGTTCTGGTCCTGGCTTCAGGGTCCGAGTACCCCCCCTTTGTGCTACGGTTTCCGAGTCCATTCCCCGTGTCAGTACTGGTGGGCTACAACCCTGGCCCGGTTCACCTCGGTTCCATCGAGCCGTCTTCCCATCTCCTGCTGATGGAGACCACCGTCTGCCTCCTAGCCAAGGCAACAGGGCTCCTACCCTGGCACCGCTCAACTTGGACTTCACTGCTGGAGCTACCCCTAGCTACAGCCCACACTCCTCTCCAAAATGAACTCTAAACAGTTTCTGCTTGTTTTCCCACGCTCGGGCTGTCTGGACCCCTGGGTGGGTGTGTCCCAGCCGCCTGGTCACACCCACTGGTGTGTCTATCTTTCCCTAAGAGGGGTGACTAGGGTTTACTTGTTGGCTGTGTGTTTCCTAATGAGGGAAGGTGTTATGCGGGGGCCTATTTGTGACTACCTGGTTTTGCCAGGGCGTCACACTCCCCCTTTGTTAAACACACACCGTCCGCGGGCTGTCCAACCATCACCGGTTTATTTTTACTGTAAAGATAAAAGAATAAAACAATTACAAGTATAATAACATATTTACATTTCAAGAATATTTTGTTTTCTTCCCTTACGGGAGGCAGGTTGCTTAAACGTTGCACATACATAACCGGGATGGGACGGACTTAGTCTTTTCCACTTCACCCACCCAAAACAACCTAGCCCTGGTGCCACCACTAAAGCACAGGTTGGCACCCCTTGCCCAAGTCCAGGCTAGGTCCGGGTGTTGCCCAAACAGGCCGGCTAAAAAGTTCCTTAGCCGGCAGTCCTTTTCAAGGGCCCCACATCCAGGGGACCAGTGACCCGGACGGTAGTCACCGGTTTCGTTGGTGACAGGGCCTTGGCCGACTCTACCGCAGGCCCGTCCTCCAATCAGCCTCTCCAGAGACTGCGGTTTGGTGAAAAGGTTGGTCTGGGGCCATTTACAAGGCCCAAAAGTTTATGGGTTGGCCTGGAAGTTCACTGCTATTGTCTTTGTTTTTAACTTATAACGGCAGAAACGGGACATTACGGTCCCAACGGGGGACTTTAACTTTTTGGCAGCCGGGAACCACTACCTTAACACATATAAGTTTGGGCATGCACATCCGCTTTACACTTTCTTCGGGCAGCGATCTCCTTTCGCAGCTGTTATTGCTGCTGCTCCCAGCCTGGGTCATGGTTTCTGTGCTTTCCTTCCCGCTCAGGAGCCAAAATTCCTGGGGAACCCTTGGTGCCGGCTACGGCCGGCCTCACACACTGCCGTGGGACCCCATGCTCAACAGCCTGCGCCTCCCTTCCGCGAGCACCTTGGCGCTGGTCTTCAGCCGGGACACGGTATCTGGGAGCAGAGGGTGCTGCCTCTGTTGCGGCCGGGCGAACTGTCGGAGCTGACGTCAACACTAGTGCGGCCAGGCTCGGGGCCGGATGAGATGTCATCAGCGGTGCCGGAGCGATGGCGGCGGTAAGGCCTGAGGACCCAGCAGCTGGGTCCTCCCCCGTAGATGGTACGGTCTCCGCTGCCACGGACTGGGGTAGCGGGTCGGTCGGGGTTTTGGCTGCGGACATGGGTGACAAGGGAGATGGCATAGACATCGGCAATTTCTGGCTAAGTACTGGACTCTGTGCTTCCTGACCCTACACATGAAAACAGCCTCATCCAACACCAGGACAACCGAACTGTGAGTTTCCTGCTCCCTGCAATCCCTGCCACCACCACAACTCCCAATTGGGCCCCGGGACTACAACTCCCCTACCCATGGAGGGGATCCCACCTTGCTGCCCTACACCATCAGTCCCGGGCACAGTCCCCAGAGGCAGCGGCGGTGCCACCATCTCATCACCGCAACCCACGGGTGGCGTCACAATCTCCCCTGTACATATTCCCCTTTTTCTTTGTTGTGGAGCCTGGGATCACAGACCGGGTCACGCCACTGTGATACCTCTGGAAGCGACCCCATTGGCCCGGTTCTGAGTACTTCCTATCCCTGGGCGACACAATTTGGCATCACGAACAGGATCCTTACCCCATCCGTGACCTGGATGACGTGCGCCTTGTAATCCGTGAACTGTTTTAAAAATCTTGACCTGACGCCATCTTACCCGCCAACGGCACCATCTTCTTCTTCCCCGAAAATGGCGTGAAGTTGAAGACCCGCCCCCTGGGAACACGGCCAGAAGGAGTGCTTTCAAAAGATCAAGGGGGGGCGGGCAGAGAAGCGGTGGCATGCAACTGGAACTGTAAAATGCAGGGACGCCAGGACTCTGCAAAATTCCGTTCCTGGACACAAGAGCAGCAAGATGTCACAGCAGGCTGCAACCCCGATGACATCCCACCCGGCCCCAAGCATGGCCGCAACGGTGATGACGTCGGCTCCGGCAGTCCGCCCGGCCGCAGCAGAGATGATGTCGGCCCCGGCAGTCCGCCCGGCCGAAACGACGGCAGCACCCATCCTGAAATTTCCCCCAGCTGCAGCGTCAGCCACTCCCAAATACCCCGTCCCGGCTGTGGAGCAGCGGGAGTGCACCTGCCGAGAGGAGGAGCAGGCCACTGAGCGTTAGGGCTCTCGGCAGTTAGCGAGGCCGGTTGTAGCCGGCGCCTAGGGCACCCAAGTGGGCCTGGCTCCAGAGCAGGAGTCGGAGAACGGAACCCATGCCCCGTACTGGGAGCGGCAGCAGTTGTAAAAATGTTGTTTTATGGACTGGCGGGAAGGACAGTTTAGCAACGTTTAAAGTGATTTGCCTCCCCTTAGGGGGGTGAGATGTTTTATGTTTTATATGCATTACATGTTTATTCATTTTGCAGTTTTCCTGAAAAATAAAAACCCGTCGGTGTCTCGACAGCCCGCGGACGGTCTGTGTTTAACCAAGGGGGTATGTGATGCCCTGGCTAAACCAGGTAGTCAGAGAAAGAGTTAAACCTCCTTGGTACCAACTGATCCCACACTGGTACAGTGAAGCAGCCGCACCTCCCCCCGCAGTGTAACAAAAGGAGCAGGAGGGGAGGAGTTGAGTCAGTGGAAGGAGAAGGAGAGGAGAGCAGTCAGGGGTGTGGCTCCTGGGGAAGTGGAGAAAGGAGAAAGCCGAGTCTTGGAGCTGAAGTAGAGAGTAGGCTCAGGGGCACCTGTAGTGGACCGGGGTATGGTAGTGGCCCACCGGTAGTGTGCATGGGACCCCGGACTTGTGCAAAGAGAGGACTTCCCCCATCTGAAACAGAGAAGGTGACTCTTAGCTGGAGTGCAGAAGAGAGATGGCCCTGCTTCGTGTACCGGGTGTGGGATCCAAACACCACCGTACCAAAGGCCTATGGACACCGGCAATTTCTGGTTAAGTACTGGACTCTGTGCTTCCTGACCCTACACATGAAAACAGCCTCATCCAACACCAGGACAACCAAACTGTGAGTTTCCTGCTCCCTGCAATCCCTGCCACCACCACAACTCCCAATTGGGCCCCGGGACTACAACTCCCCTACCCTTGGAGGGGATCCCACCTTGCTGCCCTACACCATCAGTCCCGGGCATGGTCCCCAGAGGCAGCGGCGGTGCCACCTTCTCATCACCGCAAACCACGGGTGGCGTCACAATCTCCCCTGTACATATTCCCCTTTTTCTTTGTTGTGGAGCCTGGGATCACATACCGGGTCACGCCACCGTGATACCTCTAGAAGCGACCACATTGGCCCGGTTCTGAGTACCCCCTATCCCTGGGCGACACAGTAACACCAGCCAACCATAAACAAACCTAGTCACCTCCCTCATAGCTTAATGGACACACCAGTGGGGCGGAGCCATGTGGTTGGCCACGCCCACCGAGGGGTCCAGAGGGCCTGAGGCAGGAAACACAGTGAGTTGTAGTTGTAGTCAGAGTCGAGAGGAGTTTGAGTAGTGAGTGAGGAGTGAAGGAGTCTGACAGGTGCCGGGGTTGGAGCCTGGGCACCTTTGGCTAGGAGGCAGATGGTGGCCTAGCCTGCAAGAGCCGTGAAGATGGCTCGGTGGAACCGGGGTGGACCGGGACAGGGTAGTGACCCGCCAGTACCGACCCGCGGAACCGACTTGGAAACCGGCGCACACAGGTGGGTACTCAGACCCTGAAACGAGGTCCAGAATCCACTGGACTGAGTTAATTGACTGATTGCGGTCTGGACTATAGGTCCTTTCCCACCCAAGTCCCGACTGAAGACAACAGCCCACCGAGGGGGTTGGAAAGCCACCGCACAGGCAGAGAGATTCCATGGGCCAGCGTCTGCAGGCAAAAGGGCTCTCCCGACATACACACAGCCGAGGATCAGACTCCCGTCGCTGAAGTACAGGTAGCCCAAATACATTACACGGTGCAGGAGAAAGGCCAAGACCACTGATCTGGGTGGGGGACCAGACGCAGCCAGCTGCGGGCACCGACCGCCATTAACTTTGTTTACCAGAGACTTGTGTGTGTCAATAACAGTGAGTACAACAGTGCCATCCGGCCGCGCACCGCCCTGCATCGCCCAGCTACTAACACCCAACGGGTCCCGGGGCCACCATCCCTGCCCACGGAGGGTTTAACATCTTGCTGCATAACCATCTCCCCCAGGTGCCCCGTAACTGCAGTGGTGGTGTCTACCTTCACCACATCCCAGGGCGTCACAAACTCAAGCGCGGCTCTGACCGTGCACCTACCTAACACCCCCACCAAAAAGCGCCAGCATCCCCTTCCAGAGCGAAGTGACCCCGGGTCCGGAGGCGCTCGAGCCACCCACCAATGAGCCCGGATCCGAGCGGCTCGGCTGCTGACGAGAGCGGGACGGTACACTTGTCTCATTCACATTTGTTCACAGATTTTTCAGAACCTGTCTGCTTATTTACATAAATCAGTATACATCTCCATTTTCATATCACTATATCACATTCATTGTGCAAATTGTCTCTTCAGAGAGGATGAGCATTTGAACTCTACAGTAGTGTCACCAGGGGCGTAACGACCGCGGTCGCAGCGGTCGCCATCGCGACCGGGCCCGGGCAGTTTGGGGCCCGCGGGGACCCGACAGATCAGCAGCCAGCTCCTCTCAGTGAGAGAGAAGCTGCGCTGATCTGTCACAGTGCACGCGCCCACTATATGACCCGCTGCCGCCCCCGACACCGGGCCCTCCTGCCCGATGTCAGCGGCGGCACCGGGGCCCCCCTCCCCCGTCACCGCGCACAGTAATAATGAAGCATAGAGTGGCCAGCGCCGCTCTGCATCATCATACTCCCCCTGTGCCTGCGCGGTGACGTCACTCCTGTGCGACTGCTGTGCTGAGTGCACAGAGCGCAGGGAGGGAGGACGCCGACCGGAGCACCGGGAGAGAGAGGAGGACGAGCAGCAGTGGAAGGAGGAGAGCAGGGAGTACAGCAGCAGTGGAACAAGGAGACGTCAGGACAGAGCAGCAGTGGAAGGAGAAGATCGGTGAGTACTTGTTTTTTTTTTTTTTATATATATATAGTGAGTACACGGTGGTCAGAGGCCTGGGGTGGGGAGGCTGCATGATACTGTACATGGAGGCCTGGGGTGGGGAGGCTGTATGATACTGTACATGGAGGCCTGGGGTGGGGAGGCTGCATTATACTGTACATGGAGGCCTGGGGAGGCTGGCAGCATTATTATAGATGGAGGCCTGGGGAGGCTGGCAGCATTATTATACATGAGCCCTGGGGAGGCTGGCAGCATTATTATACATGAGGCCTGGGGAGGCTGGCTGCATTATTATACATGAGGCCTGGGGAGGCTGGCTGCATTATTATACATGGAGGCCTGGGGAGGCTGGCTGCATTATTATACATGGAGGCCTGGGGAGGCTGGCTGCATTATTATACATGGAGGCCTGTGGAGGCTGGCTGCATTATTATACATGGAGGCCTGGGGAGGCTGGCTGCATTATTATACATGAGGCCTGGGGAGGCTGGCTGCATTATTATACATGGAGGCCTGGGGAGGCTGGCTGCATTATTATACATGGAGGCCTGGGGAGGCTGGCTGCATTATTATACATGGAGGTCTGGGGAGGCTGGCTGCATTATTATACATGGAGGTCTGGGGAGGCTGGCTGCATTATTATACATGGAGGCCTGGGGAGGCTGGCTGCATTATTATACATGGAGGCCTGGGGAGGCTGGCTGCATTATTATACATGGAGGCCTGGGGAGGCTGGCTGCATTATTATACATGAGGCCTGGGGAGGCTGGCTGCATTATTATACATGGAGGTCTGGGGAGGCTGGCTGCATGATTATACATGGAGGCCTGGGGAGGCTGGCTGCATTATTATACATGGAGGCCTGGGGAGGCTGGCTGCATTATTATACATGGAGGCCTGGGGAGGCTGGTTGCATTATTATACATGGAGGCCTGGGGAGGCTGGCTGCTATATTATACATGGAGGCCTGGGAGGCTGGCTGCTATATTATACATGGAGGCCTGGAGAGGTTGGCTGAATTATTATATATGGAGGCCTGGTGAGGCTGCATAATAAACATGAAGGACACCTTATACATTGAATATAGAGGTGTAATATACATAGAGGTCTATGAGGCTGCATTATACTGGAGGTCTATAGGGCTGCATTAAAATGGAGGTCGGGGGGGGGGCTGTATAATACAAAATGAAGGGACACCTTATACATGGAATATAGGGGTGAATTATACATGGAGGAGTATGGGGCTGCATAATACCATCTGAAGTTTTATGGGGTTGTGTTATAATACATATAGGACTATGGGGGCTGCATTATAATATATGGAGGACTATGGAGGCTACCTTATACATGGACTATGGAAGTGCATTATAAAACATGGAGGACTATGTGGTGCAGTATAATATATGGAGAACTATGGGGTGAATTTTAATACATGGAGAACTATGGGAAATGCATTATAATTGAAGGGCTACTTTATACATGGAGGATTATGGGGGTGCATTATAATATATGGAGGGCTATGTATCTGCATTCTAATATATGAAGGGTTATGTGAGACCCTTTATACAATTATTTGGAAGGCTATGTGGGGGCTGTTATAGTATTTTGAGAACTTTATACAGGGGGGGACAAAGATACAAGTATGGGATGGAAATGTTTTGTGCTGAGGGAAAAAGGCTCTTTCCCTCAGCAGCCAACTTTCCCATGCTCTGCTATACATCTCTCAGCACCCAGCTTTCCCATGTTCTGATATACATCTCTCAGCACCCAGCTTTCCCATGTTCTGATATACATCTCTCAGCACCCAGCTTTCTCATGCTCTGATATGGGAAAGCTGGGTGCTGAGGACAAGATAAATATCAGAACATAGGAAAGCTGGGTGCTGATAGAGGGATTTCAGGGTGCTGTGGGTGAGAGCCAAGTGTCAGCGTCATTATCCTGTACCCCGAGTGTCAGTGTCATTATTAGTGATGAGCGAGCATGCTTGTCACTACTCGGTACTCGCACGAGTATCACTGTACTCGGGCTGCTCGGCGGGGACCGAGTAATCTCGCGATACTCGTGCTTTACTCGTGGTCTTCATTTCTGCATGTTGGCGCTCTTTTGAGAGCCAGCCCTCATGCAGGGATTGGCTGGCAGACCACTGCAATGCCACAGCCCTGTTAGTTGTGGAATTGCAGTGATTGGCCGGCCTGCACAGCGTCACCGAGCCTTTATATCGGCCGGCGCGCTGTGCTCTGCTCACAGCTATTCTGACAGTGAGTGTAGGGAGAGTGTCGCTGATTCAGGGAAAGCTTTGCGGCCCTTTATAGCTTTTTCAGTTGCAGGGCTGCAAACAGTGTGACCAAAAGTCCTTCTCAGGACTATTCTAGTTGTATACAGGCAGGCAGGGTATAGCCAGGTCGGAGTACAGTAGCAGAGTCCTTCTCAGGACTATTGTTGCTATATACAGGCAGGGTATAGCCAGGTCTGAATACAGGCTAGTGACCAAAAGAGTCCTTGTCAGGACTATTGTAGCAGTATACAGGCAGGCAGGCAGGCAGGGTAGTGGTGACCGTATACCAGCCTTCATATCTGGGGCTGGTGTACACAGTGTAAAACAGTCCAGATAGTGTCTGACTTGTCTGTACTGTAATTGTCGCTCCCCAAAAAAACCTGTTAGTAGGTTATTATTGCGTCCGTGCTTGGTTTTTAAAACCGC
This sequence comes from Anomaloglossus baeobatrachus, assembly GCF_048569485.1. NCBI lineage: Eukaryota > Metazoa > Chordata > Amphibia > Anura > Aromobatidae > Anomaloglossus > Anomaloglossus baeobatrachus. The sequence goes on from NC_134353.1 coordinate 846,440,561, forward strand.
ACGTGTGTGCCTGTTGGTGGCAGCGTACAGGTGCACTGGTGTGCGTTTACCAAACTATTATATAACGCACAAGTGTAGTGTATAATACACGTCAGTCAGCAGTGGCTGATAGTGTCAGAGTTCTTAATTTTTGCTCCTAAAACCTGTGTTAGGTTATTATTGCGTCCGTGCTTGGTTTTTAAAACCGCACGTGTGTGCCTGTTGGTGGCAGCGTACAGGTGCACTGGTGTGCAATTTCCAGAAACTTTGATATAACGCACAAGTAGTGAATATACACGTCAGCAGTGCACAGCATTGCAAAATGCGCAAGGGCATTGGCAAGGAACAAGGAAGTGGACGTGATGGTGGTGCAGGCAGAGGCCGAGGTCGTGGGCAAGCTCTAATTTCGCCACAACAAAGGGCCACATCTAGTCGCTCGCACGTCCTGTCCCAAATTCTTGGGGACCGCAGCAGTACACCGCTCTTGAACCAAGACCAGTGTCAACAGGTTGTTAGTTGGATAGCGGATAATGCTTCCAGTCAGATTGGCACCACCACAAACACTCTGTCTTCCACACGGTCAAGTGTCAGTAGCCGTGATACTGCACCGCACATTTCTGAACCTGATCCTCCTTCCTACCACCAGGCTGAGTACACGTCCTCCTCGGACATTAATGATCCCACACTTGGACACTCGGAAGAGCTGTTCACGTTTCCATTCACACATTCTGGCCTCTCGCCAGCTCATATTGAAGTGGGTCATGAGGAGATCGTCTGTACAGATAGCCAAATATTTGAGCAGCCACGTTCTCACGAAGTTGGCAACGTGTCTCAACAAGTGGTGGACGATGATGAGACACAATTGTCAGCAAGTCAGGAGGAGGAGCAGGGTGCGGAAGAGGAAGACGACGTGGTGGATGATCCAGTAACTGACCCAACCTGGCAGGAGGATATGCAGAGCGAGGACAGCAGTGCACAGGGGGAGGGAGGCGTAGCATCACAACAGGCAGTAAGAAGCAGGGTGGTGGTCCCAGGCAGAAGTCAGGCAACCGTTCCCCGTAACAACACGACGACACAAGGTGCCTGTACAAATGTTAGGTCTTCACGAGTCTGGCAGTTTTTTAAGTTGGATCCAGATGATTCAAAAAAGGCCATTTGCAACACCTGCCGTGCCAGCATCAGCAGGGGTACCAAAACTAGCAGCCTGACCACCACCAGCATGATCAGGCACATGTCAGCCAAGCACCCGACTTTGTGGGAAGTACAACAGAGTCGAGGAGCAGTGCTTGCTGATGTCACTGCTACGTCTTCGCTGGTTGTGCATGCGAGCCAATCCTCTGTCCATGCTGCCTGCGAACAAGCCTCCTCCACTCCTGCACCTGCAGTTGCCTACGCAGAAAGAACACCATCATCAAGCACGTCCTTGTCCCAGCGCAGCGTTCAGTTATCCATTCAGCAAACCTTTGAACGCAGGCGCAAATACACTGCCAACACCCCACATGCCACAGTTCTAAATGCTAACATTTCGCGACTGCTTGCGCTGGAAATGTTGCCTTTTAGGCTGGTGGAGACAGAAGCATTCCGTGACCTGATGGCGGCAGCTGTCCCACGTTACTCGGTCCCCAGCCGCCACTATTTCTCCCGGTGTGCCGTCCCCGCGTTGCATAACCACGTGTCACAAAACATCACACGTGCCCTGAACAACGCTGTTTCACCCAAAGTCCACCTAACCACAGACACGTGGACAAGTGCTTGTGGGCAAGGCCGCTACATCTCGTTGACGGCACACTGGGTTAATATTGTGGAAGCTGGGACCCAGTCTGAGCGAGGGACGGAACACGTCCTTCCCACACCAAGGTTTGCAGGCCCTACCTCAGTCAGTGTTTCACCCACACTCTACAGCTCCGGAATGTCATGCTCTTCAGCCTCCTCCTCCTCCTGCGCATCCTCATCCACTGTGCCCTCCACACCAGTCACAAGCTGGAAGCACTGCAGCACTGCCTCGGCGAAGCGGCAACAGGCTGTGCTGAAGCTAATCTGCATAGGTGACAAACCCCACAATGCAGAAGAGCTGTGGACAGCTCTGAAACAGCAGGCAGATCACTGGCTCACACCTCTGAACCTAAAGCCAGGAAAGGTCGTTTGTGACAATGGCCGGAACCTGGTGGCGGCTTTGAGGCGAGGCCAGCTGACACATGTTCCATGCGTGGCCCATGTGCTCAACCTCGTGGTTCAGCGGTTTATAAAGTCATACCCAGAGCTGTCTGATCTGCTGGTAAAAGTTCGCCGCCTGTCTGCACATTTTCGAAAGTCACCTACTGCTTCAGCCGGCCTTGCCGGCTTTCAGCGCCGTTTGCATCTTCCGGCTCACAGACTGGTGTGTGATGTCCCCACGCGTTGGAATTCAACTCTGCACATGTTGGTCAGGATATGTGAGCAGAAGAGGGCAGTTGTTGAGTACCTGCATCACCTAAGCCGTCGGGAAATGGGTCAAACTCCACACATAACACCTGAGGAGTGGAGATGGATGTCAGACCTATGTACCATCCTCCAAAACTTTGAGGACTCCACCAAGATGGTGAGTGGTGATGACGCCATTATTAGCGTCACCATACCGCTACTCTGCCTTCTAAAACGGTCCCTTTTGAAAAACAAACATGATGCATTGCAGGCGGAGCGCGATGAGTTGCAGCAAGAAACAGTAGTGGGTGTGGGTGATAACACACAGCCCAGCCTCGTCTCATCACAACGTGCAGTGGAGGACTATGACGAGGAGGAGGATGAAGACATGGAGCAACTCTCCGGCCAAATTGAGGATATGACATGCACACCAGTCATATCCTCGATTCAGCGTGGCTGGCCAGAGGACAGGGTAGATGAGGAGGAGGAGGAGGAGGAGGAGGAGGAGGACAGCATGTTCAGTCATCTTGTTGGTCAGGCTACTGAAGTCCTGGCTGTTAAGAGTCTGGCGCACATGGCTGACTTTATGGTAAGCTGCCTGTCTCGTGACCCTCGCGTTAAGAACATCTTGGCCGACAATCATTACTGGTTGGTAACACTGTTAGACCCACGCTACAAGGAGAACTTTTTGTCTCTTATTCCCGTGGATGAGAGGTCAACCAAAATGCAGCAGTTTCGGAAGGCCATACTCACGGAAGTAGGCAAAGCATTCCCCTCACAAAACGCTAGCGGCATAGGTCAGGAATCAGTGGACAACCGAGGCGTACAGCCGAGAGAGGCACAAGTCCAATCCGCCAGAGGTAGGGGAACAGTCTTTAAGATGTGGGACAGTTTTCTCAGCCCCTCACGTACCACAGCCCCTGAGGTGCGGGGTAGTGCCACAAGAAATCCTAAGTTTGCCCAGATGCTGAAGGAGTACCTTGCAGATCGAACAACTGTACTCCGACATTCCTCTGTGCCTTACAATTATTGGGTATCCAAGCTGGACACGTGGCATGAATTGGCTCTCTACGCCTTGGAAGTCCTGGCCTGCCCTGCTGCTAGCGTTTTGTCAGAGCGTGTTTTTAGTGCCGCAGGTGGAATCATTACAGATAAACGCACCCGCCTGTCAACTGAAAATGCTGACAGGCTGACTCTGATAAAGATGAACAAGGGTTGGATTGGGCCAGACTTCACCACACCACCAGCAAATGAGAGCGGAATTTAAAGTTTGCCATGTACCTCCACTCACCCATGGGTACACTTCTCGACTTTGGATAATCGCTGGACTGCTCCTCCTTCTCCTCATGCGCCATCATGATGACCGTTACAATAGTTAGGTCTTTGTTTCAGGTATACCCCCAGTGGTAAATTTTTTCGCCCATTCTTTGCAGAATGGACATTACAACGACAGGAGACCCGCTCCTTTGCAATGGGAACAATGTTTTGAGGCCCTCATGCACGTCTCTACCCAGGGACAACGTGTAGCCTCCCAATTTTTGGCTGCCCTGCCTAAGGGCTATACTGAAATACACCCACTTCCTTAAAATGGACACTTAATGTTTTGAGGCCCTCATGCACGTCTCTACCCAGGGACAATGTGGAGCCTCCCAATTTTTGGCTGCCCTGGCAAAGGGCTATACTGAAATAGACCCACTTCCTTACAATGGGCACTTCAGGTTTAAAGGCCATCATGCACGTCTCTACCCAGGGACAATGTGGAGCCTCCCAATTTTTGGCTGCCCTGCCTAAGGGCTATACTATAATACACCCACTTCCTGACAATGGACACTTAATGTTTTGAGGCCCTCATGCACGTCTCTACCCAGGGACAATGTGGAGCCTCCCAATTTTTGGCTGCCCTGGCAAAGGGCTATACTGAAATAGACCCACTTCCTTACAATGGGCACTTCAGGTTTAAAGGCCATCATGCACGTCTCTACCCAGGGACAATGTGGAGCCTCCCAATTTTTGGCTGCCCTGCCTAAGGGCTATACTATAATACACCCACTTCCTGACAATGGACACTTAATGTTTTGAGGCCCTCATGCACGTCTCTACCCAGGGACAATGTGGAGCCTCCCAATTTTTGGCTGCCCTGGCAAAGGGCTATACTGAAATAGACCCACTTCCTTACAATGGGCACTTCAGGTTTAAAGGCCATCATGCACGTCTCTACCCAGGGACAATGTGGAGCCTCCCAATTTTTGGCTGCCCTGCCTAAGGGCTATACTGAAATACACCCACTTCCTTAAAATGGACACTTAATGTTTTGAGGCCCTCATGCACGTCTCTACCCAGGGACAATGTGGAGCCTCCCAATTTTTGGCTGCCCTGGCAAAGGGCTATACTGAAATAGACCCACTTCCTTACAATGGGCACTTCAGGTTTAAAGGCCATCATGCACGTCTCTACCCAGGGACAATGTGGAGCCTCCCAATTTTTGGCTGCCCTGCCTAAGGGCTATACTATAATACACCCACTTCCTGACAATGGACACTTAATGTTTTGAGGCCCTCATGCACGTCTGTATGCAGGGGCATTGGTGAACCTCACAATTTAGGACTGCCCTGGCAAAGGAAAATACTACAAAGACTCACTTCCTCAAAATGGGCACATTAGACTCAAGAGGCCTTCATGTACGTCTCTTCTCAGGGACATCGGAGTGCCACACAATGTTTTCACGTAAAATCTTTCATGTATTGATCTCAAAAAGTAACATACACCAGATCTATCTCACTATTGGGTATGTGCCCTTAACATTTCCGCCATGAAAAATCATTTTGGGGTCATTTTGGAAGGTTTTCTGGTGAGTCCGTAAAAATGGCGTAAAACGCGGACAAAATTGTTCACAGCTGTGACTTTTGAGTGATAAATGCTTCAAGGGGTCTTCCCCATGCTGTTGCCATGTCATTTGAGCACTCTTCTGAGACTTTTGTGACATTTTTAGGGTTTCTCCATGCTGCCGGGAGGTCATTTCACAAAAATACTCGGGTCTCCCATAGGATAACATTGGGCTCGTTGCTCGGGCCGAGTACACGAGTATCTTGGGAGGCTCGGCCCGAGCTTCGAGCACCCGAGCTTTTTAGTACTCGCTCATCACTAGTCATTATCCCTTACCCCATACCTCCCAACCGTCCCGGATACAGCGGGACTTTCACGCTTTACGTTGTTTGTCCCGTTGCCACGATCGGGACGGCCGGCTCCCGGGCTCCGCCCACCCACTCTCTCTCCGCCTCCCTGCTTTTCCCTCCTACCATCCCAGTAGACGTGGCATAACAGAGAGGAGCGCTGCCTGTGCTGCTGCTGGTACAGTAAAATCTCCCCAGCGCTGATTTCCCTCCCTCCCCCCCCCTCACCCCCGGCCGGAGCCTCTCTGTGCGGTCGGCCGGCCGCCTGTCTGTGCGGTCGGCCGGCCGCCTGTCTGTGCGGGCGCCCCCCGGCCGCCTGTCTGTGCGGGCGCCCCCCGGCCGCCTGTCTGTGCGGGCGCCCCCCGGCCGCCTGTCTGTGCGGGCGCCCCCCTGCCGCCTGTCTGTGCGGGCGCCCCCCTGCCGCCTGTCTGTGCGGGCGCCCCCCTGCCACCTGTCTGTGAAGGCGACCGGCCACCTCACTGTGTGGGCGACCGGCCGCCTCACTGTGGCTCCCTGCGTTTCCATGCTGGAGGCCCGCCGGCTGCCTGCGTGTCCATGCTGGAGGCCCGCCGGCTGCCTGCGTGTCCATGCTGGAGGCCCGCCGGCTGCCTGCGTGTCCATGCTGGAGGCCCGCCGGCTGCCTGCGTGTCCATGCTGGAGGCCCGCCGGCTGCCTGCGTGTCCATGCTGGAGGCCCGCCGGCTGCCTGCGTGTCCATGCTGGAGGCCCGCCGGCTGCCTGCGTGTCCATGCTGGAGGCCCGCCGGCTGCCTGCGTGTCCATGCTGGAGGCCCGCCGGCTGCCTGCGTGTCCATGCTGGAGGCCCGCCGGCTGCCTGCGTGTCCATGCTGGAGGCCCGCCGGCTGCCTGCGTGTCCATGCTGGAGGCCCGCCGGCTGCCTGCGTGTCCATGCTGGAGGCCCGCCGGCTGCCTGCGTGTCCATGCTGGAGGCCCGCCGGCTGCCTGCGTGTCCATGCTGGAGGCCCGCCGGCTGCCTGCGTGTCCATGCTGGAGGCCCGCCGGCTGCCTGCGTGTCCATGCTGGAGGCCCGCCGGCTGCCTGCGTGTCCATGCTGGAGGCCCGCCGGCTGCCTGGGTGTCCATGCTGGAGGCCCGCCGGCTGCCTGCGTGTCCATGCTGGAGGCCCGCCGGCTGCCTGCGTGTCCATGCTGGAGGCCCGCCGGCTGCCTGCGTGTCCATGCTGGAGGCCCGCCGGCTGCCTGCGTGTCCATGCTGGAGGCCCGCCGGCTGCCTGCGTGTCCATGCTGGAGGCCCGCCGGCTGCCTGCGTGTCCATGCTGGAGGCCCGCCGGCTGCCTGCGTGTCCATGCTGAATGGGTGTGGATGGGGAGTGGATATGGGCGTGACTGTGAAATGGGTGTGGTTAGGGGGCGTGGCCAAAACTTTATCCTTCTTTTCCTTCTTTAAAAGTTGGGAGGTATGCCTTACCCCAAGTGTCTGTGTATGTGGAGGGGGGGCCCAGGTCTAAACTTTGCACCAGGGCCCATCCAACTCTAGTTACGCCACTGAGTGTCACCTATAGGTAGCATATTTAATTTCCCAGAGAAGCAATGCAAGCCTTTTAAGTCTCCTCATACTGACATGTCACTCTCAGTAAGGAGAAACCTTACCCCTTTGATCCTAGTATCACCTTCAAACTCATATTTATAAGATTTTTCACATTCACCTAATAATAATAATAATAATAATAATAATAACATGTTATACAGAAAATAATAATCATTAAAGCAAAACTGCCCTGTCCAGAAATGCAATTTACCTACAGATATAGGGTGAATCTCCAGCTTAAAAGCATTACATAGCATTTACCAGCATTAGAAACAGCAATTCACATTCTGTCACCTTTTCAAAGGGAACCTGTCAGCAGAAATTTCCCCTAAAACCTCACAGATTCCCCCTCTGCAGCTCGTGGGCTGCATTCTAGAAAGGTCCCTGTTAGTATTGTGCCCACTTTCTGACCAAAAAGAAGAGTTTATAAAGAGGTACCTTTTTGGCTTCGGATTCTATAAATCAGACACAGGGGCGGGCTGCCTGATGGCCGTTATTCTGCCCCCTGGTCCTGTATGCCGCCCCCATCGCTGATTTCCATACTTTTGGACGCCGCCCACTGCTCCAGCCATCCCCGCGCATGCCCAGTGCCAGTCTCACGGGACTGAGCAGTGTGACCGCTGGTGACGTGTGCGCAGGCAAGTGATTATGGGCGGGACTGGGACTGTTATCAGCAAGTACCCGCCCATAATCTCGTGAGCGCGCAAACCTCTCCAGCGTCACACTGTGCTCAGTGTAGATGCTAGACTGTATGGGCTGCTTCCAGGTATGACATCCCTTTGTCACGTGATAGTATTTTGAACACGCCCCTATCACGTGACAAAGGGACGTCATCCCTGGAAGCAGCCCATACAGTCTAGCATCTACACTGAGCACAGTGTGACGCTGGAGAGGTTTGCGCGCTCACGAGATTATGGGCGGGTACTTGCTGATAACAGTCACAGTCCCGCCCATAATCACTTGCCTGCGCACACGTCACCAGCAGTCACAGTGCTCAGTCCCGTGAGACTGGCACTGGGCATGCGCGGGGATGGCTGGAGCAGTGGGCGGCGTCCAAAAGTATGGAAATCAGCGATGGGGGCGGCATACAGGACCAGGGGGCAGAATAACGGCCATCAGGCTGCCCGCCCCCGTGTCTGATTTATAGAATCCGAAGCCAAAAAGGTACCTCTTTATAAACTCTTTTTTTTGGTCAGAAAGTGGGCACAATACTAACAGGGACCTTTCTAGAATGCAGCCCACGAGCTGCAGAGGGGGAATCTGTGAGGTTTTAGGGGAAATTTCTGCTGACAGGTTCCCTTTCAACAGTCCACAATATAATCAGATAAAACAGATTTTTTTCAAAATTCTTACCAGTTCTTAACCAAGATGAAATTGTTAAAGATATTTTGATTGATGGTTGCGCTACATTGCTAGACGTGGACATCCTTAAGGCAACATACTTTCCCCTAGTTTATTTAAATAAAATTACTATACAATTGACTTTGCTTTACAGTTTTTTCAAGTGAGGAGACAATCTTTGCAATTTGTGTGCCTTTATTATAAACAAAACAATGTCTTTCATTCTGCCTAGTGGGGTGATTTGCATGATTGATGCTTTTATCAATTGCGATTTGCACCACATTGACTAATTATATTGAGTGAACCGCTTGTCAGTGAGGGTACCTAGGCTGTACTGGCAAAAAACTAAAAGACGTATAGCAGAAAACCTTATCACTATAATCAACAAAAATAATTTGAATTCTGGAGCCACAAAACATTTTGTTGCTGCTCTCAATTCATATACTACGTTTTTTAAATTTTACGGTATTGAAAGAGTTAAAAGGTTCATCTAGAGGGGGAAGTTGGCAGAAACATTTATCTACACATGAGGCATTTTGGATACTCACACTAAATACCAAATACCCCTATGGGATGAATTCCAAAAATGATTTATTCTGTTATTGGCTGATTCATTATGCTTCTGTGACGCCCTGGACCCCAGGGGTCACAGGTAACAACATCTACCACATTACACACACACACCCCCATCCCTTGTGAGGACACATCGTCACCCGAAAGGGAGACCTGATGCCTCCCTCAGGGCCAGTAGGGCACACCAGGTGGGCGGAGTCAGGCGGAAAGGCACGCCCACCAAGGAGACTACTGTCCTGAGGCAGGAAATACAAACAGATTGAGTTGGACAGTGACAGTGACAGGAGGTGTAGAGGAGCAGAGCTGTCAGGGACCCAGGTTGGAGCCTGGGATCCCTGGAACGTCAGGCAGGCAGACGGTGGTGGCCGCCTGCAGGAGTACCGGTACAGCAACCGGCGGAACCGTAGGGACCGGGCCAGGGTTGGAGCCCGCCGGCCCTGAACTGGGGAGTCAACCATTTACCAGAGCACCAGAAACCGGGTACTTAGACCCCGTCCTAGCTTAGAAGCCACTGAGTATAGGCAAATTACCTGATTGCAGTCTGGACCTCACGGGTTAATTCTCACCCAAAGTCCCGAAAGAAGGCAAAAGCCCACCAATGTCGGGTGAGAGCCACCGCCAAGGGCCAAACATCCGACGGACCAGCGCCTGCGGGCAACCGAGAGGCCCGCCCCCCCTTGATCTTTTGAAAGCACTCCTTCTGGCCGTGTTCCCAGGGGGCGGGTCTTCAACTTCACGCCATTTTCGGGGAAGAAGAAGATGGTGCCGTTGGCGGGTAAAATGGCGTCAGGTCAAGATTTTTAAAACAGTTCACGGATTACAAGGCGCACGTCATCCAGGTCACGGATGGGGTAAGAATCCTGTTCCCATGCTCCACAACAAAGAAAAAGGGGAATATGTACAGGGGAGATTGTGACGCCACCCGTGGGTTGCGGTGATGAGATGGTGGCACCGCCGCTGCCTCTGGGGACTGTGCCCGGGACTGACGGTGTAGGGCAGCAAGGTGGGATCCCCTCCACGGGTAGGGGAGTTGTAGTCCCGGGGCCCAATTGGGAGTTGTGGTGGTGGCAGGGATTGCAGGGAGCAGGAAACTCACAGTTCGGTTGTCCTGGTGTTGGATGAGGCTGTTTTCATGTGTAGGGTCAGGAAGCACAGAGTCCAGTACTTAGCCAGAAATTGCCGGTGTCTATGCCATCTCCCTCGTCACCCATGTCCGCAGCCAAAGCCCCGACCGACCCGCTACCCCAGTCCGTGGCAGCAGAGACCGTACCATCTACGGGGGAGGACCCAGCTGCTGGGTGCTCAGGCCTTACCGCCGCCATCGCTCCGGCACCGCTGATGACATCCCATCCGGCCCCGAGCCTGGCCGCACTAGTGTTGACGTCAGCTCCGGCAGTCCGCCCTGCCGCAACAGAGGCAGCACCCTCTGCTCCCAGATACCGTGTCCCGGCTGAAGACCAGCGCCAAGGTGCTCGCGGAAGGGAGGTGCAGGCTGTTGAGCATGGGGTCCCACGGCAGTGTGTGAGGCCGGCCGTAGACGGCACCGAGGGTTCCCCAGGAATTTTGGCTCCTGAGCGGGAAGGAAAGCACAGAAACCATGCCCCAGGCTGGGAGCAGCAGCAATAACAGCTGCGAAAGGAGATCGCTGCCCAAAGAAAGTGTAAAGCGGATGTGCATGCCCACACTTATAAGTGTTAAGGTAGTGGTTCCCGGCTGCCAAAAAGTTAAAGTCCCCCGTTGGGACCGTAATGTCCCGTTTCTGCCATTATAAGTTAAAAACAAAGACAATAGCAGTGAACTTCCAGGCCAACCCATAAACTTTTGGGCCTTGTAAATAGCCCCAGACCGACCTTTTCACCAAACCGCAGTCTCTGGAGAGGCTGATTGGAGGATGGGCCTGCAGTAGAGTCGGCCAAGGCCCTGTCACCAACGAAACCGGTGACTACCGTCCGGGTCACTGGTCCCCTGGATGTGGGGCCCTTGAAAAGGACTGCTGGCTAAGGAACTTTTTACCCGACCCGTTTGGGCAACACCCGGACCTAGCCTGGACTTGGGCAAGGGGTGCCAACCTGTGCTTTAGTGGTGGCACCAGGGCTAGGTTGTTTTGGGTGGGTGAAGTGGAAAAGACCAGGTCCGTCCCATCCCGGTTATGTATGTGCAACGTTTAAGCAACCTGCCTCCCGTAAGGGAAGAAAACAAAATATTCTTGAAATGTAAATATGTTATTATACTTGTAATTGTTTTATTCTTTTATCTTTACAGTAAAAATAAACCGGTGATGGTTGGACAGCCCGTGGACGGTGTGTGTTTAACAAAGGGGGAGTGTGACGCCCTGGCAAAACCAGGTAGTCACAAATAGGCCCCCGCATAACACCTTCCCTCATTAGGAAACACACAGCCAACCAGTAAACCCTAGTCACCCCTCTTAGGGAAAGATAGACATACCAGTGGGTGTGACCAGGCGGTTGGGACACACCCACCCAGGGGTCCAGACAGCCCGAGGGTGGGAAAACAAGCAGAAAGTGTTTAGAGTTCAGTTTGGAGAGGAGTGTGGGCTGTAGCTAGGGGTAGCTCCAGCAGTGAAGTCCAAGTTGAGCGGTGCCACGGTAGGAGCCCTGGTGCCTTGGCTAGGAGGCAGACGGTGGTCTCCATCAGCAGGAGACGGGAAGACGGCTCAATGGAACCGAGGTGAACCAGGCCAGGGTTGTAGCCCGCCGGTACCGACACGGGGAACCGACCCGGAAACCGTAGCACAAAGGAGGGGTACTCGGACCCTGAAGCCAGGACCAGAACCTACTGGAGCTGGTTAATTAACTGATTGAGGCCAGGACTAGAGGTCCTGTCCCACCCAAAGTCCCTCATAGAAGCCCACCGATTAGGGATAAGAGGTCACCGCCAGGGCCCATAGATCCCATGGGCCAGCGTCTCGGGCACGGCTCCTTAGGCCACATCCAGCCGGGAGCGGACTCCTACGTTTCAAACTGGGAAGTCATTTCTACTTAAAGCAGTGCAGGAAAAGGATAGAGACCACCAGCCGGGTGGGGGAACCCGAACTCAACCGGCCGCGGCACCGGCCACCACCACTTTGGTTTACCAGAGACTTGCGTGTTTTACTGACAGTGAGTACACCAGTACCCTCTGCGGTCGTCATTCCCCCGGCACCGGAGCCATCGGGTCCCGGGGCAACCATCCCTGCCCACGGAGGGGTAAACATCTTGCTGCACAACATCTTCCCCGGGTGCCCCGTAACCGCAGCGGTGGTGTCCCACCTCACCACACACCGTGGGTGGCGTCACAAACCTATGACGGCCTAGCCCATACATCTACGTCCCCCATTTTATTCGGCGTGTCCGCGAGACCCCCGGGTTCGGAGACCCTCGAGCCACCAACCCTGAAGGTCCGAGTCCGAGTAGCATCGGCTGCTGGCACGGGGGCGGCACATGTGTATGACCGTGATTCCGCTACATATATAAACGGCATCATACGTACTGGAATCACTAACGTGTGAACTGGGATCCTTTATGATATGCTAATCAGCGCAGGGACTAGTCACAAGGGCGTTATTTACCCCGACTATTCTGTTATTATTACTATTATTTCCCCAACTAGTCTTCCCTCTTCGCATGTTAGCACGCCCACAGGCTGTGTCTGTGGAAGGACCTGTGTGAGGTCATACCCACGTGACCTGGTATCCAGCTTTGGTTGCTGAGACCTCGCCCCTTCTGGTCACATGGGTATGACTTCACCAGAGGTTCTGCTAGACAAAGTGAGTCATTTGTATAATGCTTATACTAATTCTAACAGGGGGAGGAGATAACTCTGAATATATTATCTGCTCCAGTGCAACTGTCACTCAAGAAGCTGCTCATTTTACAAACTTCGCTTTCTTGGATTTGAAAATCTAAACATCCGAGCTGACCACTACAGCTATGTATAGAATCAGCCTGATAGTGCCCGTATAGCACTGGCTTTAGCTTATATATGAAAATCCTGGTGATTGGTTCCCTATAAGCAAAAATGATGTGGGTGTATGAATGCCTTCTTGGTCCCTTGAAAGAACTGGCAAATCATGTGCCTTCTGCTGTTGGTAAAAAACATGGATATTCTCATCTTCCATTACACGCTATGTCAGGACGTCTGTTTCATGGTAATCCTAATGGGTAAAATTGCAAAGCGCTTATAAAAATAATCAACTCTGCAATTTACCTCTTTTTAAAAATCAAGAAAAATCAAAATTCAAGAAAAACAGATTTCTAATTCTAATGTGTAATGTTTGTTCCCAAGGTTATTGGCCTCAACTGAAGTTGGGAGGTCGGGGAGCCAGGATCATCATGGGACATCGTGTCAGCGGATTACGTTGGACCTATAGGGTTTTTTTGAGGGTTAATAAATTGGAGAAAGATGGTGTTTTTTTTTTTAACATAAAGGATTTTTCTTTGTGGTTTGCATTTATTTCTTTTGACTTACAGGGTTAGTAATCAGGGGCTAACCTCAGGCTTGATGACAGCAGTGATTTCTTTTACAAACCACAGCTGTCATTAATCCTTTATACTACCCCAATTGCCACTACTCCAGTGCAGTCAGGATGAGCTGGGTAAGCGCCAGGATTGGCGGGAATTCTGTGGCGGCTGACGGCTATTTTTAGGCTGTGGAGGGCCCAGCAATCATTGGCCTCCCCAGCCTGAGAATGCCTTCCCTCAGCTGTCCACTTTATCTTGGCTGGGTATCAAAATTGGGGTAGGACCTTACAACGTTTTTTAAAATTATTTAGTTAAATAATTTAAAAAACACACATAGGGTCCCTCGTATTTTGATACACAGCCAAGATAACGCACACAGCTGCGTGCTGCAGCCTGTAGCTGTCTGCTTTATATGTGTTGGGTATCAAAATATGGTGGACCCTGTGTCGTTTTTTCCAATTATTAATTTATTTTTACACTCCACTTCGGGGACCCAGACAGCTAGTGTGAAGGCAACCAATCACAGACGCTGTTACAGTGGGTGGGCAGGGAAGTAGGACTGCAACCAATCCCAGACACTGTCACAAGGGGTGGGTGGGGGAAACAGTGAATATTCATGATCTGTAATGAATGGACCAGGAAGAAGTGTGACAGCAGCAGGAAATCTCAGTAAGTGTAATTCTCTTGCATTAATTTCCGTAATACTCTGACAATATTATTCCCAAAAAACAACTATGAGTCAGAAATGCATCCAAACATCTTTCTCTTACTGTCCCCATTCTGTTTCAGAACATTTCCATCCATTTCAGCATTTTTACTGCCCTCCCAGACCTACTTCCAAGGTCCTTCAGAAAATTATTATAGTTTCCCATTGACTTGCATTAGCTTTGATATCCGGTACGAATATACGAAGAATAGAAATTATTCCTCATGAAGAATCTAAACCTGCATATTTGACTATTTGCCCATCTCTAATTATAGCACCTGGTCTCCAGCCACTACCTTAGAGATACCTTCAAATTTGAGATAGGGCCTGCAGAGGGGAAAACTGGTTAAAAATTCAGGCTTAGAGTGCTACAATGGCCACAAACAGCATTATTCCTCATGTATATTCACAACAGCATATTTTAAAAAGTTAACTAAAATTAGAAGGCGGTATTAAAGTGAAACTGTCACCGAAATGCTGTGTTCCTGTGAGTGTCGGCGCTCTGCCAGCATTCACATGAAGTGAGTCAAGACAGCAACAGGGGTCATCATCTGACCCCGTGTTGTCATGGCAACGCATTGGCAGCAGGGAACAGCGTGATCCCCGCCTAAGTGTGTTAGATTGCGCTGTCTGAGTTTGACAGTACAATCTAAGGGGTTAGAAGGACTTTATTATGCACTGCACATCCTGGGTAATCACTGCAACTTATCAACAATCAACTTATTGTGCAGTGCATTTCCAAGGTAGTTTTTCCTCTCTGCACTTTATTGGGCACTGCACATCCTGGGGAATTACTTCTCACTGCACTTTATTGTGGACATTCCAGGGAATAACTCCTCACCACACTTATCATGCACTACACTTCCTGGGGAATAACTCCTTACTGCACTTTATTGTGCAATACACTTCCTGGGGAATAACTTCTTACTGCACTTTATTGTGCACTGCACATCCTGGGAAATCACTCCTCACTACACTCATTTTCCGCACTGCACATCCTATTGAATTACTCCTCACTGCACTTTATCATGGACTGCACATGCAGGGGCATTTTTCCTCTCTGCACTTTATCATGCTATGCAATTCCCAGGGAATTACTACTCACTGCACGTTATAGTACGTTGCAGGTTCAGGGGAATTTTTTTTTCTCTGCACTTTATCATGCACTGCTCTTTCTGGGAAATTACTCCTTACTGCACAGTATCTCTGGAATTCACATCCACAGGAAGTGTGACGCCCTGGACACCCAGGGTCACAGGTCGCTATACTCACCACATACACCCCCACCCTAGTAAGGTATCATCAGTCAACCAAAAACCTGATTGCCTCCCTCGGAGTCAGACAGGCACACCAGGTGGGTGGAGTCAGGCAGATAGACACACCCTCCGAGGAGTCTGCTGGCCTGATGCAGGAAAACCCTAGCAGAGATGGATCGAGATTGAGTTGGAGTACAGTTCTGCGCAGGCCTGGGTTGGAGCCTAGGACCCCTGATCAGTCAGGCAGGCAGATGGTAGTGGCCGCCTGCAGGAGACCGGGAATACAACCGGTGGAACCATAAGGGACCGGGACAGGGTAGTGGCCCGCCGGAACTGAACCGGGGAGCCAACTGGATACCGGAGCACCAGGCAGGGTACCCAGACCCCGAACTAGGCTATAAGCCACCACCATAATCAAATCAACTGATTGCGGTCTGGACCTCAGGGGTTCATTCCCACCAAAGTCCCGATTGAAGGCAACAGCCCAACCCGTCCGGATAGGAGCCACCGCCAAAGGCCAGAGATACAAAGGGCCAGCGTCTGCGGGCAAACGGGCTCCTATAACACATATACACCGGGGAGCGGACTACCAGTACCCAGGCACAGTGGTCAAGATACATATACAGGTGCAGGCGGACATTGCCAACCAGACTGGGAAGCTGCAGCCGGCTGCGGGCCCCGTTCATCACCCCGTTTAGTTTACCAGGGACTCTGTGTGGTTTAATCGTGAGTACACCTGTGCCCTCAGGCACCGCACCGCACCGCACTGCGCCCTGCACCCCGGCCCTCGGGACCAACATCCCCTACCCACAGAGGGGTCAAAACCTAGCTGCACCACTACACCACTCCCGGGAGTCCCTTCACCGCAGCGGTGGTGTCCACCATCACTACAACCCGTGGGTGGCGTCACGAACAATCATCCCAAAACCAAATACCCGCATCCCCCGCGCGTAGCGCCAACCTCCCTTGCAGAGCGACGTGACCCCCGGGTCCGTGAGAGGCTCGAGCCACCACCCGTAGAACGCGATCACGGATCCGAACGGCTCGGCAGCCGCAGCCGAGGCAGCGGGGCGGTACAGAAGTACTCCTCAGAGATATACTGTATATGGCAATGCTGCATCTGATGCTGGGAGAAGACAGGTGGATGTAAATCAAATTGGAAGGATGTAAAGGCTGAAATTATATATTTAGAATAGTTCACAGTACATTATAAGTTAAATATGTACATAAAGATGAAATAAACAAATTATACAGGAGCTATTTCCTGGCTGCGTACCACAGTGCTGTGGGGTCCTCAAGACAAGTCACAGGTTCACTTTTAGGATGGATCAGTATTTGTAGGTCAAAACCAGGAAGATGGCTTGAAGCTGTAATCACCAACAAAGACTTTTGTACAAAATAGTAAATACATTCCCATAAGCGTGTTCTATAGTTTTTCCGTGTCATTTCACATTATTACACATCACTAAATCTTTGCCTGTGTGGATTGGATAGGTTGTTACCGACAAAACCAAGAGTGGAACCTACAATTATTCTTAAAAGAACTGCTGTGATGCATCTACCAGTTTGCATGACAAATTGTTTAGCCACTCATTGATTTCCGATCAGTTTTCCAGTTCTGTGTAAACATTATAGAGTGCAGTGAAACAATGTTTAACGTGAACCTGTCAGGTGCAATATGCACCGAGAACCACGAGCAGTTCTATTGCTAATCTCTGCCTAAGTGTCCCAGCATCTAGTAGCATACATAAAGAGATCTTTAGAAAAAGTATTTTTAAGGCCTCTTTCACACACCAGTAAAAAAGAAACACATTTTTCGCTGATGAGTTGAAGGTGTGTATGTCCCTCCTTGTGCCATGATTTTGGCACACGTGTGTTCTGTGTGTGCTATCCGTGATAACACACAAAGTGCAGGAACTTTATACTAACCTGTCCACACTGCTGCTGCCTGTGGTGCTGATGTCTTCGGCGCTGTGGTCACACTTGCATCTGGGTCCGCGGTGCAGTGAATATACAATGAGCATAATAAGGGGGCCCTGAAGCAAGTGACAGCAGCGCCGAAGACAACAGCACTGGAGACAGGTGAATATAGAAAATAATTTTATTTCACAGACACGTGTTTTTTCTGGTACATGTCACACGAACCACACCACTGTGTGGTCCACGTGACATCAGTGGTGCCGGATAAAGACGGACTTGACTCTGTGCTGAAAACACGGACAAGCGTGTGCGCCACACGGACACACTGTCCATGAGAATCACTGATGTGTGCACAGACCCATTGATTTTAATGGGTTTGCATATGACTGTGATTCCGCTACATATATAAACAGTGTCATACGTACTGGAATCACTAATGTGTGAAGGGGGCCTAAAGATCCTTTATGATGTGATAATGAGTGCAGGGACTAGTCGCAAGGGCGTTAGTTACCCCGACTAGTCTGCCCTCTTATTATTACTATTATTTCCCTGTCTAGTCCGCCCTCTTTGCATGTTAGCATGCCCACAGGGGCGTGTTAACATGCTGTTCAAAACCCAGCGTCATCGGCATGGATGCGTGTACCTGTGTCCATTATTACTGCCTCAGACACCGTGTTTATGGTCAGTGCGCATGATCAGAAGTCCTGGCATTTTTGGTTATGCGCACTAGACCTTTCTGAAGCCAGGACTCGTACACCCGGCTTCAGAGTGTGCATCATGGGAAGCACTGAGCCTACATCCTGCGTCTGATCGGTGACAATAGACAGGTACGTGCATCTATGCCGATGATGCTGGGCATTAAATATCATTTTACCATGCCCCTGTGGGCGTGCTAACATGCGAAGAGGGCAGAATAGTCACGGGGAAATAACGCCCTTTCGACTAGGTCCTGCACTCATTAGCATATCATAAAGAATCTTTAGAAATACTTTTTCTAAAGATCTCTTCATGTATGTTAGAACAGCCTTGGACACATCGGCAGGGATTAGAAATATGCACCCTGAACTGCTTGTGGTCCTGGGTGCATATTGGACCTGACAGTGCCACGTGGTGTGTACCAATAGAACAGAAGCTTGTAGGCAGACACTAAGACTGGGGCCCCTGCTTTGTCCCTTATCTCAAAGGTAGGCTCGATGGTAGCCAGGTTTGAGCCCCCAGTGTGACCCTGTCTCCTGTCTGATCCCCAATGCACCCAGAGAGTTGGGACGGAATCTCAGTAATGAAAACCCCACAAATAGGCACAGACAAGGGTAAATGAAAACTTGTGCAAACTACACTCAAATGCAAAGGAGGACAATATATGAACTGGGGTGTAAAGCAAAATGTGTAGGAAATAAATGCACAACTAGAGAACTCACACGCCATGCAGAACCGCAACTTGTTGATCACCATAGAACTGGATAACCACAGGAGCCAAGGAAGCAGAAGCTATATCTGGCCCTCATCCCCAGAAACCAGAACCTTAGAAAAGGTGTAGGTGGCTGAGGATGGTAAACAGCAGCTTGAGCTCCCAGCAGATGATCACAAGCTAGGAGGAATTAACTCTTACTGTCCTGGAGAGCAGTGAAGCCAGAACCAGCAGATGCCCAAGAAAGGCTGTGAACTAACGGATTCATAGCTGCTAGTCAGACTCTGCAGTGTGAACAAAGTGTGACGCCACCATGACACCCAGTGAGTGTAACACCGAATACCACATGACAGACAGGTTCCCTTTAAAAAGAGGAGAGAACTGACCCCATAGATGGTGCCTGCTACTGTCAAGGGAGGAATTTGGTTGAAGACTGCTAACGGATTCTTCATTTGGGATATCCAGAGACGGTGCCGTATTAGCTGTATATCAGTGCTAATATATCAATGTACATAAGACAAAGAACACACAGACATGCTCTCTTTGAGCTAGCATCACCAACTGAACTCGTGTATTCTATTGTTCAAGGATTAAACACATCACTTCAGCCTGAAAGATATTTACAAAAACTTCTCCATTTGCTCACACATACTGATAAAGAATAATTAGGGGGGAGTGCGTATGGGCAGCATTGGGAGAATGCATGAGATCATACATCATCCCAAATAGTACACTTTGAAGATGGTAAGTGACAATGAGATTCTGTAGAAATAATATATGGGAGTATGGGATCACCCGCCTCATCCTACAAATACTATATTCCTTCTCCTGTGAATTTTACTGATAAGGCTCCCAATTAACTTAATAAATATCTCCTTTGTTCATTTATACTTTGGCTAAGTTTTTTCAATATACAGCTGACAATTATACTATAGGTCTGTGCAATTGCTACATAGACAGACAGATAATTATGCAACTACATCTACATTTTGATTATTTATATACACAGATATTCTTATTACGTTTGAACAAACATACTACAGTTCAGGCGACCTCCACAGTCCCCCCTTAATAAAATATCTGTGACTGTTGTCAACTTCAAATTTTAAAACTTTCTCCATTTAGATATATCTTATTATTTGGGACTTTAATTATATCTATATCTATATATGCGGGCTTTTTATGAGATCGGTTTAATTTAACACTACAGACTTTAACTCCCCCCTTAAGTACTTATTTTATTCATTAAAAATAACTTTTTTGATCTATAGGGGCTATTAGAATTGGCATTATTACTCTCATTAGGGCACATTATCCTGATTAAGAAAGATTGAATCCAGACCTTATTTAAAAATTAGCACTAATTAAAAAACAAAAAACAAAAGGACATTTGCTACAAATTGTCCATGGTTCTTCTTTCCGGATATGAAACAAAAAGGAGGATGCTTAGTCAGTGCTAGTCCACTTAGGGACACTGTGAACCTGGATAATCTGCTCTTGATAAAAAAAAAAAAAAAAACATGATGAGGCTTCATGTATACAGTTTGTGGTGCAGACATGGAAAAAACCTTCTGAGATAATGGGTAGAATAGAGGCCGCTTTCTGCTTCGGTTGTGTCGGGTCCATTGGTTTCTGAGATGTGACGTCAACTCGCGTGTCACTGCCAGTGCTCAGCAGACTAGGCCGGAGAGACATCAGCCTGATGGGAGAGACTCCTTCAAAACTTTTCCCGAGATAAGAGAATCCATAGCTAGTATTTTATGTTAAGAAAAATCACTGAATATATTCATATGAGTTAGTAGGAGACAAAAACATTTGTAAATGGTTAGATTACATTAACCAAACCACATTTTTGGATCTATGAAATGGCTGAAGTAAGTATTTTAGATTACGCAATTCGTACCCTCAACAGTCCCCCCTTGACTCACTTCTGCCATTTCCAAATACTAAGGGTACCGTGTTCCCTTAGGAAAAGAGGGAGAAAGATCTGTTGGGAAATCCTGCCTGACTGAACGTTGAGGCATGGGTGGAGAGGGGAAAGGGGTTTCTTCACCGGTTTGAGACCAAGGACTCCTAGGCGAGTCCTCACCCTTTGTAGTTGGACTTTCCCATGTCTCAAGACTCTCTAAGTCCTCTTTTCTAACTGTTTCGGCAATGATGGTTTGGGACTGTACAGGTCTTTTTGTAAAGGATAAATATGAGCAGGACGCTCAGTGCAGCTCCGGTGGATCGATTCTTCTGCAATGCGGGGCGTGAATCCATGTTGTCCTGCCGTTGAGCTTTATCGAAATTTCTGTGTCCTTTTAGGATTAATCAGTCTCCTGACTGAAAACCATATACTACTAACTCTGATTTAGGATCTGGAATTAGAAAATACACTTGTTTATTTCTCTAATTAGTCAATCATATGAAAATTATAAGTGCTTTGCGCTAGACCAAAAAAAAAACATTTTACATTGGAACCTGTTTATTACTAAAGAGAAACAAAACACACACTAAAGAGAAACAAAACACGCATTGGTTTACCATTTATTAGGGTTTTTTTGGGGGGGTCTTTTTTTACATACCACTTGCATTATGTGGATTTTCAGCAATGACGTCGTTTTCTGCACTGGAAAGCCTCTGACCAGACCTGGAAAGAAATCTACACAACACGCACAGACTTGCATACAACGTGCTAATGATATACATCTATAATCAGTTTGCAGTCTCTAAGAATGGGTAGAGCAGGTGCAGGGTGTTTCTACAGACTCTTTACAGTTTTTCCTCATTGTTTTAAGAACGTGCTTCACAAGACCGGGTGAGTTTGCCTACCTGGGTACTGAACCCTGGCGTCACCAAAGCGCACACTGATATTCGTTTTTCACAGATGTTAGTCCATAAGTTACTTGGGCCATCATTAAGAAGAGATCTCATGGCAGAGAAAGCTTACCGCCCTTCATCCACAGACCTTCCTCAGTCAGCTGGCTCCCTGTGTCTCGCATTCCACTCCTTGTTGATTCGCTTGTTCCTGTAGGGATTTAAAAACACAAGGAGTGACAGAAGTCACAGACGTGACAGATGTCTCTGAGGCATGGTCTTTATGCATGGTAAAGGACTCCTCAACTCTAGGCCTGTTCACTGCTTCTTGGTCAGCTGCACCTGTGTGGGGATCTCCATCCGATTCCATCAGCTTAGATCTAGACTTTCTTTTCGGCGTACCTAGCTTATTTGACAACAGGAAAGATCTACATCCTACATACATTTTGACTATCTTACCTACCTCTGCTCCACCCATCTAGAGAGACATGTCACTTCCTCCTGTACCGATAGGAGGGGAGGGAGTGGCCTAAATTTAGACTACCTCATGTTATGCAAACCGTAGCATATCCAGTGCAGAATCGACCACCATCTGGTTTCATCTATAAAAACAAAACCTAAAAGAAATATGCATTAGATCATTTTTATAACAGACATGTTTCATAGTAGTCTAATAAACATGACACAACTGTTGCAAAAGAAAGGCCAGCTTTAAAGCCTATCCAATATGTCTGCTGTGCCTTTTACTGCTGGAAAAATATAATAGATATCTACTTTTCCCCCCTTTTTATGTTTTGTTTATATATACTATTTTGGCAAAATTTATAGGATTATAATAGCAGACAATATAATTAAACAACCGATAAATATAACTTATACTCTACAGGGAAATTTTGAAACCTTACAACACGGTTCATAGATATTCTGTATCTACAAAAGAAAGGAAAGTAATCAATATTAATAAGTAATTAAGTAATAAGGGTATCCCGCGCTTGTAGGAGGGGTACAAAATGTATTCCCTCCGGACTTGATCAGCTGCACCAATATTTTTTATTGTCCTAATCCCTATCTTCTTTCATTGAGGATCTGTCTCATGAAAGGAGGAGGACATACAAAAATGTACATGCATATACAAGACTGTCCCGACCTCCGGACTTGGTCAACTGTATCAAATTTAATGTCCTAATCCCTATCTTCAGTCACGGGAACCCCCCGCGTCTTTAGTTACAAACTGGGTCAGTATAACTAGCTATATCCAGCCACCACCGTCTTTTCTGCCCTAACAACCGTCCTCTGGATCCCGTGTGACACTCGATCCACACCTCAGGGCTAGGATCGTGCTCTGAGCCCCAGCGGGCATCACCCCTGAGTCACAATCAGGATCCTTTTAACACCGATAAGGACACACAGCCCGTCACTCCCTCCTCTCCAAAAACAACCACAACGGTAGTGAATACAAAATATGTAACACTCACCGAGGGTTGTAGGGGATCAGCCCAGTTGGAGCGGAGGGAGGTCTCAGTCTGTGACATCCAAACGATCGGTATTTGCAGGTCGGCAATGCGTCATTGAAGGGGCTCCATGCTGGTGCGCCAAACTGTCAAGGGAGGAATTTGGTTGAAGACTGCTAACGGAGTCTTCGTTTGGGATATCCAGAGACAGTGCCGTATTAGCTGTATATCAGTGCTAATATAAAAAAGTATATAAGACAAAGAACACACAGACATGCTTTCCTTGAGCTAGCATCACCAACTGAACTCGTGTATCCTATTGTTCAAGCATTAAACACATCACTTCAGCTTGAAAGCTATTTACAAAAACTTCTCCATTTGCTCACACATACTGATAAAGAATAATTAGGGGGGAGTGCGTATGGGCAGCATTGGGAGAATGCATGAGATCATACATCATCCCAAATAGTACACTTTGAAGACAGTAAGCGACAATGAGATTCTGTAGAAATAATACATGGGGGTATGTGATCACCCGCCTCATCCTACAAATACTACATTCCTTCTCCTGTGAATTTTACTGATAAGGCTCCCAATTAACTTATTGAATATCTCATTTGTTCATTTATACTTTGGCTATGTTTTTTCAATATACTGCTTAGAATTATATTATAGGTCTGTGCAATTGCTACATAGACAGACAGATAATTATGCAACTACATCTACATTTTAATTATTTATATACACAGATATTCTTATTACGTTTGAACAAACATACTACAGTTCAGGTGACCTCCACACTACATCTCCACACAGCAAAATACTATAATGAAAAGATTTATGCCTATTTTCTGAGCCCACTTCTGGTCGGTTCTTAATTACAAATACTGAGACAAAACACTAAAATTTACTGCTGTGTAAAAGTGACCTAATTCCCTGGATCAACACCCCATCCAAGCTAGTACTCATAATTTTATATTTTTCAAAAGAGGCATCCTTCCTAGACATTATTGAACTTGAACAGAAATCAAGAATGCCCTGCAATTAATGTGTGTTATGCTCAAGTCTGTAAGTTGTCTAACCATTTAAATGGCAATAAGCAAAAACAAAACACAAAACTGAATATTGTTGTAAAAAAATGAACAGTGCCACACAAAATAAAATAAGGTTCAAGAAAACTAAAATTACTTTGAGACAGAAATTGCTGACAATAGCTCTTACTACTTCCATTAGCTGAATGTAGAGCAAAGCTAAAATTGCTGTTTTCACAATGTTAGGGGTTTAAGGGATCAGCATGTTCTTTGCCATAGGCAGATGTGATGTGCATGATGTGGGTGTATGAATGCCTTCTTGGTCCCTTGAAAGAACTGGCAAATCATATGCCTTCTGCTGTTGGTAAAAAACATGGATATTCTCATCTTCCATTACAAGTTATGTCAGGACGTCTGTTTCATGATAATCCTAATGGGTAAAATTGCAAAGTGCTTATAAAAATAATCAACTCTGCAATTTACCTCTTTTTAAAATCAAGAAAAATCAAAATTCAAGAAAAACAGATTTCTAATTCTAATGTGTAATGTTTGTTCCCAAGGTTATTGGCCTCAACTGAAGTTGGGAGGTCGGGGAGCCAGGATCATCATGAGACATCATGTCAGTGGATTATGTTGGACCTGTAGGGGTGTTTTGGGGGTTTATAAATTAGAGAAAGATGGTGTTTTGTTTCTTTTTTTAACATAAAAGATTTTTCTTTGTGGTTTGCATTTATTTCTTTTGACTTTCAGGGTTAGTAATGAGGGGCTAACCTCGGGCTTGATGACAGCAGTGATTTTTTGACAAATCACAACTGTCATTAACCCTTTATACTACCCCGATAGCCACTACTCCAGCGCAATTGGAATGAGCTAGGTAAGCGCCAGGATTGACGGGAATTCTGTGGCGGCTGACGGCTAGTTTTAGGCTGTGGAGGGCCCAGCAATCATTGGCCTCCCCAGCCTGAGAATGCCTTCCCTCAGCTGTCCACTTTATCTTGGCTGGGTATCAAAATTGGGGAGGGACCTTACAACGCTTTTTAAAATTATTTATTTAAATAATTAAAAAAAACATGCATGGGGTCCCTCGTATTGTGATACACAGCCAAGATAACGCACACAGCTGTGTGCTGCAGCCTGTAGCTGTCTGCTTTATATGTGCTGGGTATCAAAATATAGTGAACCCTGTGTAACTTTTTCCAATTATTAATTTATTTTTACCCTCCACTTCGGGGACCCAGACAGTTAAGGGGGCTTTACACGCTACGATATCGTTAATGTTTTATCGTCGGGGTCACGTCGTTAGTGACGCACATCCGGCATCATTAACGGTATTGCAGCGTGTAACACTTACCAGTGACCTTAAACGTCCTCCAAAGTGGTGAAAATCGTTCACCATGGAGAGGTCGTCCTAAAACCAAAAATTATTAATGGTTGTTTATAGATGTTGTTCCTCGTTCCTGCGGCCGTGTGAGTAACTCCAGAAAATAACATGGGTATGTGTGGCATCTGTGTTAAAAACAGATGTTATATGTACCTGAAACACGGATGTCTGAAACCTGCCTTAAAGAATTCTATATATAAGAGCCCAGGCCACTCTGTAGAACATAAAAAACACCTTTATAATACTCATCTAGGGGGTGGTCCAGTCCGATGCGTGTCATTGGTCTTGGAACGACGCCTCATCCATCTTGTGCAGTTGCCATCCTTATTCCCAGGCCTGTGTGCATGACGCATCCTGCATTAT
The DNA here is from genome assembly GCF_048569485.1 of Anomaloglossus baeobatrachus. Taxonomy (NCBI): domain Eukaryota; kingdom Metazoa; phylum Chordata; class Amphibia; order Anura; family Aromobatidae; genus Anomaloglossus; species Anomaloglossus baeobatrachus. Next base: position 846,466,364 of record NC_134353.1, read on the forward strand.
CCACAAAGAGGCTTCAATTGTGCTCTTACGAATGCTGAAGCATCGCCCTGATCAGCACAAGCGAACGGACACTGCAGTCATAAATTCCCTTAAGGGGTGTAGTAAAATAAAAAAAAATGATAAAAAAAAGTTTTAAAAAATATGAAAAATAAAAAACCACTAAACGTTCAAATCTCCCCCTTTTGGCCCCATTGAAAATAAAACAATAAAAAAATTAAAAAAGCACAAATATTTGGTATCACTTTCAGAAATTCCCGATCTATCAAAATATAAAATCAATTAATCTGATTGGTAAAGGGTGTAGTGAAAAATGTTCCAAACGCCAAAATTATGGGGTTTTTTGGTTGCCGCAACATTGCATTAAAATGCAGTAACAGGCAATCAACACATTACATCTACACAAAAATTATCATTGAAAGCGTCAACTCAAGATCCAAAAAATAAGCCATCACTGAGCCCCAGATCCCAAAAAATGCGAACACTACGGGTGTCGGAAAATGGCGACAAAAGCGCAATTCTTTATTTTAATAAGCTTCTGATTTTTTTTTCACCACTTAGGTAAAACTAAAACTACACATGTTTGATATCTACAAACTTGTACTGACCTAGGGAATCATAATGCCAGGTCAGTTTTACCATATAGTGAACATGGAAAATAAAAAAAGTCAAGGAACAATCGTGCAATTGCACTTTTTTTTGCAATTTCACCGCTCTTGGAATTTTCCAATTTTTTAAGTACAATATGGGGCAGAATGACTGGAGTCATACAAAAGTACAACTCGTCCCACAAAAAAAAAGCCCTCATATGGCTATACTGGTGGAAAAATAAAACAGCTATGGTTCTTCGAAGAAAGGGAGGAAAAAATGAAAAGGAAAAACGGAAAATTGCCCAGGGGTGAAGAGGTTAATGTTAACATTTTAGAGTAAAATTATTGCTGCAAACATGCCAATCCAGAGGTGGTATACGAAATTAGACAAACATTTTTAAGTATGCACCAAATTCATCAAATGAAGAGTCACTGTGATGGTTTTGGTGCATTTTTCCATGGTTTAGTATACAAGTAAGTCAAAATATTAGATAGAAATGGTAAATTTCATTTAAAAGGAATCTGTCTCCACATTTGAGTTAATAATATGGACATGCAGGTTATAGACTGCTGGAAAGAGTTATACTTACAGTATATGTCTTATACCGGCGGGGTGTGGACGATCATGTGAGCACAAGTATGAGATTTGTACACTTCTGTCCACATTCTGATTTGATGTGTCCAGCCTCAGTCAATTCATTTTCATTGAGCATGTCTGTTCAGCACATGACCACATCTATGTAAATCGCATACTTGCAGCTTCGTAAGCTCCCACTCTCACCGCCGGCACCAGAGAATCCTGACAGCGGGCAGTGTGCACACTGTGAAAATTCAGAAGGCTGCAGTCACAGAGTGACACACAGAGTGACTGCAGACTCATCACAAATTTGGACAACCCCTTTAACCCCATAGCGACGGCCTAACGTCTCAAGACGTCGGAAAAACAGGGTACTTATTCTGTTCCGACGTCTTGAGACGTCAGGCCGGAAAAAGCTTGTAGCGCCCCCCAGTGACGAAAAATCTCGGGGGTTTCAGCTACCGGAGGTAGCTGAGACCCCCAAGATTATGAATCGGGGTGTTTTTTTTGGACCCCGTTAATGCGATCGCCGGTATACACCGTATACCGGCGACAACATTAAAAAAAAAAAATGGCCGGTAAAATTGATTTATTTCTCATCTGACGTGATCAAACATGTCAGATGAGAAATAAATATAATCCTCTAGTGCCCCCAAAGCCCCCGGTACCGGAGAGTCCCCCCACCACCCCTACCCCCACTCCGGAAAATCCAAGATGGCGCCGACGCGCGCTGAAAACTGCCGCCGCCGCCGGCTCTGTATTCATTTCCCTCCGATCTGAAATGATCAAACATTTCAGATCGGAGGGAAATGTCCTCCCCCTGACCCCTCCTCCGGTACACCGGAGATCTCTGGTCCCCGGAGCCCCCTCCGGTTCTCCAGAGCCGCCTCCCCCCTCCCCCCTCCGGAGCGTGGAAAATGGCGGCCGCATTCATCCTACTCTTTCTGCCGCATGTGACACGTCACATGCAGCAGAAAGTTGTCCCCAGGTCCCCCCGTCACCCTCCGTCACCCCCCCCAGCCCCCGGTCATACGTTACCTGTCTGCTGGTGCTCCGGCCCCGCGATCACGCCGCCTCCTTCTCTTGAATGCTGGCGGCGCATGCGCAGACAGCGGCTGTCAGCTGGATCCCTGCAAGCAGGGATCCTGCTGACGTCGCTGATGCACAGGCTCCACTGTGGACCGGGGGAGGGTGAGTGCAGTGATCTGCAGCCACACTCCTCACATGGAGAGGCTGCTGTTCCAGAAAATGGGGGGTACGTTCTGTGAGCGTGCCCCTCATATTCTGGAATGAGGTTACTGCAGGTCACTCTGCCCTAGGTTGGACCGGGGCAGTGTGAGTGCAGTATTCTCAGATTACTGCACCCACACTGCTCATGGAGAGCTTGCTCTTCCAGAAAATGGGGGATACGTTCCCTGAACGTGCCCCCCATATTCTAGAAGATCCAGAGACGGCGTGGGACCTCAAAAATGGATTACAGCGACCGAAATTTATTTATTTACAATAAATTGGTAAAAGAGGAATGTTTCGGGGAGTTTTTTTTCAAATAAATTTTTTTTTTGTCTTTATTTTTTTCTATTTCTTGACTGGGTTAGTGATGTCGGGTATCTGTTCAGATGCCGTGACATCACTAACCCCAGGGCTTGATGCCAGGTGACATTACAGCTGGTATCAACCCCATATATTACCCCGTCTGCCACCGCACCAGGGCGCGGGATGAGCTGGAGCGAAGCGCCAGGATTGGCGCATCTAATGGATGCGCCACTTCTGGGGCGACTGCGGCCTGCTATTTTTAGGCTGGGAAGAGTCCAATAACCATGGCTCTTCCCACCCTGAGAATACCAGACCCCAGCTGTCTGCTTCACCTTGGCTGGTGATCTAATTTGGGGGGACCCCACGTTTTTTTTTTTTTTTTAAAAAAACGCCTGGGGAGCCCTCCAAATTGATCACCAGCCAAGGTGAAGCTGTCAGCTGTGGTTTGCAGGCTACAGCTGTCTGCTTTACCCTAGCTGGCTATCAAAAATAGGGGGGACCCCACGTCGTTTATTTTAATTAATTTTTTGGGGGGCTAAATACAAGGCTAGGCACCCTTTAGTGCCACATGAAAGGCACTAAAGGGCGCCAGCTTAGAATATGCAGGGGGTGGGACGTTATATTTGTTTGACATCTATCCATTCATCCATTGTAGCATTTTAGGCTGTGCGCCCACAATCGGGATTTGCAGCGTTTTGGGCGCAGAGTGTTTTCCCTGCGTCCATAACGCTGCATTGTGCAGTAGAAGCACAGTGGAAGGATTTTTAGAAATCCCATGCCCAATGTGCTTGCCCAATGTACTTCTCTTCTCCGCAGCATAAACCGACCTGTGGCGCAGCTTCCCGAGCCTCAGCATGTCAATTTATGCTGCGGAGATGAGTGTTCTCTGCAGGTAGCATAGAGCTCCACAGCGGCCTGAACCCAAATCGTGGGCATGGGCAGCTGCGTTCTCCCGTGGACAACACTCACATCTCTGCAGGAGGCTGACACTGTGTACTAGACGCCGTGTCGCTGGATCATGGCCACATAGCCTAAAAGTGAGACATTTGTTGCTACAGCAACATTTTTGTGAAGTACCTGTGGATTCAAAATGCTACTATACTCCTGAATAAAATCCAGTTTCCAAAATGGAGTCACTTGTGGGGGGTTTCGAATGTATAGGTACCCAAGGGGCCCTGCAAATGTGACATGGTGCCCGCAATTTATCTCAACTTTTCCAGAATTCAAATGGTACTCCTTCCATTCCAAGCCCTCCCATTTATCCAAACAGAGGTTTTTGGCCACATGTGGGGTATCCCTGTGCTCATAAGACATTGGATAACAACCTGTTGGGTCCACGGTTTGTTGTTGTCTCTTGAAAAAGTGAGAAATTTGATGCTGAAGCAACATTTTTGTGAAAAAAATGAAAATTTTCAATATGGCAACCTAAGCTTATCAAAATCTGTGAAGTATTCGTGGATTCAAACTGCTCACTATACACCTAGATAAAAGCCTTGAGGTGTCTTGTTTCCAGAATGGAGTCACTTGTGGGGGACAGCCACTGTTTAGGCACCCCAGGGGCTCTCCAAATGCAACCTGGCGTCCGCTATTGATTCCAGCCAATTTTGCAGTCAAATGGCACTCCTTCCCTTCCGAGCCCTGCTGTGCACCCAAACAGTTGATTTCCACCACATATAAGGTATCGCCAAACTCAGGAGAAATTGCACAATAAATGTTATGCTGAATATTTTCCTTTTACTCTTGTAAAAAAAAAAGCTACCTGGTTGAAATAACAATTTTGTGGTAAAATTTTATTTTTTTTTTTTCATGGCTCAACGTTATAAAATTCTGTGAAGCACCTGGGGGTTCAGGGTACTCACCAAACATCTAGATAAATTCCTTGAGGGGCCTAGTTTCCAAAATGGGGTCACTTGTGCGGGGTTTCTGCTGTTTAGGTACCTTAGGGGTCCTCCAAATGTGACATGGTGCCCGCAATCTTTTTCAGCCAAATTTCCTTTCCAAAATTCAAATATTGCCCCTTTCGTTCCAAGCCCTCCCATTTGTCCAAACAAAGGTTTCAGACCACATGTGAGGTATCACCGCGCTCATAAAAAAGTGGTTAACAAACCTTGAGGTCAAATTTTTGGAATTACCTCTTGAAAAAGTGAGAAAATTGATGCTAAAGCAACATTTTTGAGAAAATTATTAAAATTTTCAATATGACAACGTAACGTTAACAAAATCTGTGAAGTACCTGTGGATCTAAAATGCTCACTATACCCCTAGATAGAATCCTTGAGGGGTCTAGTTTCCAAAATGGTGTCACTTGTGAGGGATTTCTTCTGTTTAGGTACCTTAGCGGACCTGTAAATGCAACATGGTGCCCGCAATCTATTTCAGCCAAATTTGCTTTCCAAAATTCAAATATTGCTCCTTCTGTTCCGAGCCCTCCCATTTGTCCAAACAGAGGTTTCTGATCACATGTGGGGTATTGGCGCGTTCATAAGAAAGTGGGGAACAAGTTTTGGGGTCCATTTTGTTGTGTTATTTCTTCTAAAAGTGAATACATTTGGGTTAGAGCAACATTTTTAGGTAAAATTTAATTTTTGCTTTTTTTTCATTCCACATTGCTTTTGTTCATGTGAAGCACCTGAAGGGTTAATAAACTTCTTGAACGTGGTTTTGAGTACTTTGGGGGGTGCAGTTTTTAGAATGGTGTCACTTTTGGGTATTTTCTATCATCTAGGCCTCTCAAAGTCACTTCAAATGTGATGTGGTCCCTAAAAAAATGGTTTTGTAAATTTTGATGTAAAAATGAGAAATCGCTGATAAACTTTGAACCCCTCTAACTTCCTAACAAAAAAAAATTTTGTTTCCAAAATTGGTCTGATGTAAAGTAGATAAGTGGGAAATGTTATTTATTAACTATTTTGTGTCACAGAAATCTCTGGTTTAACGGTATAAAAATTCAAAAGTTGAAAATTGCAAAATTTTCAAAATTTTTGCCAATATTCAATTTTTTTCATAAATAAACGCAAAAAATATTGTCCTAAATTTGGTACTAACACGAAGTCCAATATGTGACGAAAAAACAATCTCAGAATCACCGGGATCCGTTGAAGCGTTCTAGAGTTATAACCTCATAAAGTGACACTGGTCAGAATTGCAAAATTTGGTCTGGTCATTAAGGTGAAAATTAGCTCCGTCACTAAGGGGTTAATGCTCCTAACAACATAAATAAAAACAAAGTAACCCTTAACTTGTCATACGGCACAAGACGTTATTAAAGAGATTGTCCACTATTTTAACATTAATGACCTTTGCTTAGGATAGGTCACCAATGTCTTGCTGGTTGGGGTCCGGCATCTGGCAACCCCGCCAATTCCCTACACTAGATGCCGGTGGTGGCAGGTGGCTGGAAGTGCTCAGTTCTGGACCTGCTCCGTCTTCTGATAGTGGCAGCAGTCTCCTATTAAAATCAATGAGGCGGATGTGCAGTACCCGGCCGCAGACACCATCAGAGGACGGAGCAGATCCAGAAATAAACATTTCCGGCCACCTGCACCATAATCAGCTGATCAGTGGGGGTCCGATTGCGCTCACATCAGAAGTAATGCGCAAATGGGACCAAGACCTAATAATGGTACATAGTCAGTATCACAAATAAACATTTACATTCAGGTACCTTATAGATGATGTTGTCTCTAGTCATTTCTTTCTATTCTTCATCTTGTCCTGACGCCATGATGACTTTTCACATTCACATCTCGTCTCTGCAGATTTCCATCTTCTCCGTTCTTCTGCAGCACATCCCGACAAGATGCCCCTAAAATAGCAGAATGATTATACTTCTACTTAAAAGTAGCCCTACACTGTGCCCCAGAATAAATAATGGCCCCAGTATTCTGTGCACAAAATATGACCCACACTGTCCCTCTTATGGTACATGCCCTCCATATTCCCTCTTTCCAAACTGAGCCTACTGTTTACAGCGTCCTTTACACTGTGTCCCCTTATACTTACCCCTTATCCCCTTATACTGCACCGTCTTTATACTGTGCCCTCATCACACTCCCCTCCTTGCTATAACCTCATACTGTCCTCCCATTCTGCCCCCTCTCCATACCACTCCCTCCACTATCCAGTCTTTATTCTGTGCCCCTCACATTCTTCTCATCCCTTCCTATCTCATCACTAACTTCTGTGTGTCCATATACTTTTCCACCTCACTCCCCATCCTGCCCACTTGCTCCTCATACCATGTCACTCTTTATTCTGTGTCCTCAAAATTTCTTTCCAGTTCGCTCCACATCCTCTCTGTACCAATGCATGAAACCTCATCCTCTCTGTCCCCATGCATCACCCCTTATCCTCTCTGTCCCCATGCATGAAACCTCATCCTCTCTCTCCCCATGCATCACCCCTCATCCTCTGTACCCATGCATGAAACCTCATCCTCACTCTCCCCATACATCACTCCTCATCATTTCTCTCCCCATGCATGAAACCTCATCCTCTCTCTCCCCATACATGAAACCTCATCCTCTCTCTCCCCATACATGAAACCTCATCCTCTCTCCCCCCATACATCACCCCTCATCATTTCTCTCCCCACGCATGAAACCTCATCCTCTCTCTCCACATGCATCACCCCTCATCCTCTGTCACCATGCATGAAACCTCATCCTTTCTCTCCCCATGCATCACCCCTCATCCTCTGTCCCCATGCATGAAACCTCATCCTCTCTCTCCCCATGCATCACCCCTCATCCTCTGTCCCCATGCATGAAACCTCATCCTCTCTCTCCCCATGCATCACCCCTCATCCTCTGTCCCCATGCATGAAACCTCATCCTCTCTCTCCCCATGCATCACCCCTCATCCTCTGTTCCCATGCATGAAACCTCATCCTCTCTCTCCCCATACATCACCCCTCATCCTCTCTCCCCATGCATGAAACCTCATCCTCTCTCTCCCCATACATCACCCCTCATCCTCTCTCCCCATGAATGAAACCTCATCCTCTCTCTCCCCATACATCACCCCTCATTCTCTGTCCCCATGCATGAAACCTCATCCTCTCTCTCCCCATACATCTCCCCTCATCCTCTCTCCCCATGAATGAAACCTCATCCTCTCTCCCCATACATCACCCCTCATCATTTCTCTCCCCATGCATGAAACCTCATCCTCTCTCTCCCCATACCTCACCCCTCATCCTCTGTCCCCATGCATGAAACCTCATTCTCTCTCTCCTCATTCATCACCCCTCATCCTCTGTCCCCATGCATGAAACCTCATCCTCTCTCTCCCCATACATCACCCCTCATCCTCTCTCCCCATGCATGAAACCTCATCCTCTCTCTCCCCATACATCACCCCTCATCCTCTCTCCCCATGAATGAAACCTCATCCTCTCTCCCCATACATCACCCCTCATCATTTCTCTCCCCATGCATGAAACCTCATCCTCTCTCTCCCCATACTCTGTCCACAGATAGTTCCCTCCCCCATCCATACTGTGTATATACCTATTGCCCTCTCCCCACTCTCTGTCGCCCCCATAGTGTGTGCACAGATGGTTCCCTCCTCCACTCTCTGTCCACCCCATAGTGTGTCTACAAATAGTTCCCTCCACCCCTCTCTCCCCCATACTGTTTCATAAATACACCCCTCTAACCCCATAATGTTCCTCTGTCCGTGTCTTCTTCAGCTCCACAGTGGGGCACTTCTCAGCCTTCCTCTGCCGCCTCCGCGCTGCGGCGCTGGCTTCCGGGTCAACAATCTGATCAGCTGACCTGATCACATGACAGCCGTCGCGCTGACCCGGAAGTCAGCGCCGGCGTCACCGCTTTAATTGTCCTCGCGTCTGACAGATACTAGGACAATTGAGCAGTGGGAGCCGCGCGCTGCAGCTTGACAGCTGCGCTCAGAGAACAGCGGTTCCCACCCGGCAGACTTCCACACCGCCGCATCAGGCAGCCCGACAGTGCCCCCTGGAGACGCCTCTGGCTTGTGCCTTCGCTCCACATGGCTAATTTGTATAGTTTACAAATTAGCCATGTGGACAGAGCCAGAGGAACTCTTCAGATTTTCCGGTACGCCGTACCGGCGCGTACCACAGCAAAAAAAGCACTGATTCTAAGTGCTGTTTGTGTGCTAGCCGTCTGACATCCGGATAGCACACCGACAGCATGAACTTGTATACTTACCTTTCTCTGGTGCTGCTGTCTATGGCACTGCTGTTACTTCCGGGTCCACGGTCAGTGCAGTGAATATTAATGAGGCATAATGAGCGGGCCCGGAAGTAACAGCAGAGGCAGAGACAACAGCGCCGGAGACAGGTAAGTATAAAAATTATTTTTTTAAGTGTTTTCTCCGGTATGTGTTACATTGATGTCACACTGATCACATCAGTGTGCAGTCTGTGTGAAACCGTTGCTGCTGGCAGAAAACTGACATGTCCCGATGTGTAGCATACTGGCATGCATGTGCTACACATGGATACATTATATGTCTGAAAACATGGACGTGTGCACAGACTCATTGAATTTAATGTGTCCACATGTGTCCGTGTCTCCAGTATGTGTACGTGACGTCACATGTACCGGGGACACGGATGTGTGAAGGAGGCCTTAAGCTGTTTTTTGTATTGTAGTAGGATTTAGCAAAATCTATGACCTTTAGGGGTACTTTGTACACTACGACATCGCAAGCCGATGCTTGTGATGCCGAGCGCGATAGTCCCCACCCCCGTCGCAGCAGGGATATCTTGTGATTGCTGCTGTAGCGAACATTATCGCTACGGCATCTTCACATGCACTCACCTGCCCTGCGACGTCGCTCTGGCCGGCGAACTGCCTCCTTACTAAGGGGACGGGTCGTGCGGTGTCACAGCGACGTCACACGACAGGCAGCCAATAGAAGCGGAGGGGCGGAGATGAGCGGGACGTAAACATCCTGCCCACCTCCTTCCTTACGCATTGCCAGCGTGAGCCGCGGTGACGCAGGTAGGAGATGTTCCTCGCTCCTGCGGCTTCTCACACAGCGATGTGTGCTGCCGCAGGGGAACGAGGAACAACATCGTACCGTCGCTGCAGCTACATTATAGAAATGTCAGACACTACACCGATGATACGATTACAACACTTTTGCGCACGTTAATCGTATCATAAAGGATTTACACACTACGATGTCAACGCCAGATGTGTGTCACTTTCGATTTGACCCCACCGACATCGCACCTGCGATATCGTAGTATGCAAAGTACCCCTTAGTCGTTAAAGCATTGGATTGGATTGGATTGGAATGGAATTGAATATAACAGTGACAGTGAAAGTGATAGCAGAAATGACATTGAAGTAATAAAAAAAGACAATTTTATGCTGGAAGTAATAGTAGTAGTATTGGTGACAGAAGACGTTAATTACTATTATTAATGCTTGCCTAATTATTAAATAATTGAATCCATAGGACTTTACTTTGTTAGAATTGAAAAGTTACATTTATTTGATCATGTGTAAGTGCGGTTTTCTTAGCATATTACATACTGTAGATGGCATTTTCTTTCTTTCCAACGTTCACCTGCCAAGAGGGAAATGCTGCAGTCAGAATCAATCACACTCTATGGAAACCAGTCAAGATAAACTCTTGTATTTTCTACAGAATATGAGAAGTTCTTGATTGATGTACACATATGAATTAACACGTTTATTTTAATGAATTCTTGCTTTTGGCACTTAGCAGTTTGGTATAAAGCGGGTGAAATAATGTAAGTATTGAACGCCACCAATTTTTTCAAAATAAACACATTTCTAATGATGCTATTGACATGAATTTCTCACCAGATGTCGGTAACAACCTATCCAATCCACACAGGCAAAGATTTAGTGATGTGTAATAATGTGAAATGACACGGAAAAACTATAGAACACGCTTATGGGAATGTATTTACTATTTTGTACAAAAGTCTTTGTTGGTGATTACAGCTTCAAGCCATCTTCCTGGTTTTGACCTACAAATACTGATCCATCCTAAAAGTGAACCTGTGACTTGTCTTGAGGACCCCTCAGTACTGTGGTGCACAGCCAGGAAATAGCTCCTATAAAAGTTGTTTATTTCATATTTTGTACATATAACTTATAATGTATTGTGAACTATTCTAAATATATAATTTCAGCCTTTACAGCCATTTGATTTACATCCACCTGTCTTCTCCCAGCATCGGATGCAGCATTACCATATCCTGTACAGTATATCTCTGAGGAGTACTTCCTGTGGATGTGAATTCCAGAGATACTGTGCAGTGAGGAGTAATTTCCCAGAAAGAGTAGTGCATGATAAAGTGCAGAGAAGAAAAATTCCCCTGGTCCTGCAATGTACGATAAAGTGCAGTGAGTCGTAGTAATTCCCTGGAATTGCAGAGCATGATAAAGTGCAGAGTGGAAAAATGCCCCTGAATGTGAAGTCCATGATAAAGTGCAGTGAGGAGTAATTCAATAGGATGTGCAGTGCGGAGAATGAGTGTAGTGAGGAGTGATTTCCCAGGATGTGCAGTGCACAATAAAGTGCAGTAAGAAGTTATTCCCCAGGAAGTGTAGTGCATAATAAAGTGCAGTAAGGAGTTATTCCCCAGGAAGTGTAGTGCATAATAAAGTGCAGTAAGGAAGGAGTTATTCCCCAGGAAGTGTAGTGCATGATAAGTGTGGTGAGGAGTTATTCCCCGGAATGTCCACAATAAAGTGCAGTGAGAAGTAATTTCCCAGGATGTGCAGTGCCCAATAAAGTGCAGAGAGGAAAAACTACCTTGGAAATGCACTGCACAATAAGTTGCAGTGAGGAGTGAATCCTCAGAAGGTGCAGTGCACAAGAAAGTGCAGTGAGGAGTAATTCCCCGGGAAGTGTAGTGCATGATAAGGTGCAGTGAGCAGTGATTCCCTGAGATGTACAGTGCACTATAAAGTCCAGCGAGGAATAATTCCCCAGGAGGTTCCGTGCACGATAAAGTGCAGTGAGGAATTATTCCCTAAGAGATGCAGTGCACGCTACTGTGCAGTAAGGAGTAAATTATGCGATGTACAATAAAGTGCAGTAAGGAATGATTCCCCAGGATGTGCAGTCCATGATAAAGTGTAGAGACGAAAAACTCCCTTGGAAGTGCGCTGCAAAATAAGTTGCAGTACGAAGTGATTCCCCAGGAGGTGCAGTGCATGATAAAGTGCAGTGAGGAGTAATTCTCCAGGCGGTGCAGTGCAAAATAAAGTGTGAGGAGTGATATTCCGCAAGGGCAGCAACAGATTGGTGCAACCAGTGCAGCCGCACAGGGGCCCATTACTACCTCGAAAACAGGTGGAATTGTCCATTATGATGAATTGATCAAGGCAATAAAGGGTTTTTGTCACGCATCCATTCATGAAACCATGCAGCGGAATGCAGCCGTGTCAGCTGGGCAGTAATATAGAAGGAGCAGAAATTCCAGCATCCAAAGTCCATAAAATCCAAATTTATTTGAAATTCTCTTAAAAAACTTTCATCTCATAAAAACAAAAGAAAACGCATAACAAGGAATATCCAAGTTAACACACAAACACATTTCAGATCTACGTGTCCTTATTCATTGTATGTTGGAGCCACACTGCATTTTTTTTGCCGAGGCAAAAACATATTGCTATGACACAATTTCCAAAATTACAGCAAAAATGTTGAGGTTCTATCTCCATTTCAACAGAAGAACACAACGCAGGCATGTGTGAATGCAGCTTTTGTAAAAACCCGATTGAAAAAAATAATCTGAACAAATTTGCTGTTTCCAAGCGCTCCCTAACAGGTTTATGTATATGCACACATTAAAAGGGTGGTTCACCCACATTTTTTATTTTTTAGATTGATATTATATTGAGAGGCGCTATTAAAGACTGCTGTTCCCCACTCCATGACCCCCAAGCTCCGTGATCTCGGGGATCCGGTGACGTCACGTCAAGTTCCGGATCACGTGACATGACCGTGGCCAGCCGCAGTCTTCTTGAGTCACTGACCTGTGGACGGTGTTTCACCGCTCATCACAGCCCAGTGTCTCCTGCTTGCAGCGCTCTGCTGTGAGGGAGGAGGGAGCAGATGGGCTGTGACGAGCGGTGAAACACATCCCACAGCCCATCACTCACGGACACTGCGGCCGGCCCCAGTCTTCCTTAGTCACTGGGCTGTGGGCGGTGTTTCACCGCTTGTCACAACCCAGTGTGTCTTCTGCTTGCAGCGTTCTGCTGTGAGGGAGGAGGGAGGATGGAGCAGATGGGCTGTGACGAGCGGGGAAACACCGCCACAGCCCATTACTCACGGACACTGCGGCCAGACGCGGTGTCAGGAACTTGACGTGACATCACCGGATCCCTGATCGGGCAACACCCCATACCTACACCGATTCTGGGATTTTGCACTGCTTTAAATCTGGACCTCAGCAGGTGATAATATACAGTGCCTACAAGTAGTATTCAACCCCCTGCAGATTTAGCAGGTTTGATAAGATGCAAATAAGTTAGAGCCTGCAAACTTCAAACAAGAGCAGGATTTATTAACAGATGCATAAATCTTACAAACCAACAAGTTATGTTGCTCAGTTAAATTTTAATAAATTTTCAACATAAAAGTGTGGGTCAATTATTATTCAACCCCTAGGTTTAATATTTTGTGGAATAACCCTTGTTTCCAATTACAGCTAATAATCGTCTTTTATAAGACCTGATCAGGCCGGCACAGGTCTCTGGAGTTATCTTGGCCCACTCCTCCATGCAGATCTTCTCCAAGTTATCTAGGTTCTTTGGGTGTCTCATGTGGACTTTAATCTTGAGCTCCTTCCAAAAGTTTTCAATTGGGTTAAGGTCAGGAGACTGACTAGGCCACTGCAACACCTTGATTTTTTCCCTCTTGAACCAGGCCTTGGTTTTCTTGGCTGTGTGCTTTGGGTCGTTGTCTTGTTGGAAGATGAAATGATGACCCATCTTAAGATCCTTGATGGAGGAGCGGAGGTTCTTGGCCAAAATCTCCAGGTAGGCTGTGCTATCCATCTTCCCATGGATGCGGACCAGATGGCCAGGCCCCTTGGCTGAGAAACAGCCCCACAGCATGATGCTGCCACCACCATGCTTGACTGTAGGGATGGTATTATTGGGGTCGTATGCAGTGCCATCCAGTCTCCAAACGTCATGTTTGTGGTTGGCACCAAAGATCTCGATCTTGGTCTCATCAGACCAGAGAACCTTGAACCAGTCTGTCTCAGAGTCCTCCAAGTGATCATAAGCAAACTGTAGACGAGCCTTGACATGACGCTTTGAAAGTAAAGGTACCTTACGGGCATGTCTGGAACGGAAACCATTGCAGTGGAGTACGTTACTTATGGTATTGACTGAAACCAATGTCCCCACTGCTATGAGATCTTCCCGGAGCTCGTTCCTTGTTGTCCTTGGGTTAGCCTTGACTCTTCGGACAAGCCTGGCCTCGGCACGGGTGGAAACTTTCAAAGGCTGTCCAGGCCGTGGAAGGCTAACAGTAGTTCCATAAGCCTTCCACTTCCGGATGATGCTCCTAACAGTGGAGACAGGTAGGCCCAACTCCTTGGAAAGGGTTTTGTACCCCTTGCCAGCCTTGTGACCCTCCACGATCTTGTCTCTGATGGCCTTGGAATGCTCCTTTGTCTTTCCCATGTTGACCAAGTATGAGTGCTGTTCACAAGTTTGGGGAGGGTCTTAATTAGTCAGAAAAGGCTGGAAAAAGAGATAATTAATCCAAACATGTGAAGCTCATTGTTCTTTGTGCCTGAAATACTTCTTAATACTTTAGGGAAACCAAACAGAATTCTCGTGGTTTGAGGGGTTGAATAATAAATGACCCTCTGAATAAACTTTTCACAATTTAAAAAAAAAATAAAAAAAGAAATAACATTCTTTTTTGCTGCAGTGCATTTCACACTTCCAGGCTGATCTACAGTCCAAATGTCACAATGCCAAGTTAATTCCGAATGTGTAAACCTGCTAAATCTGCAGGGGGTTGAATACTACTTGTAGGCACTGTAACCTGGTGCTTCATCTCGAACTCCTTTGGTTAGCTGGTGTTTTACCTTACTTAAATCGGTGTCTGTTGTACGCTGATTTCTTTATATAAGGTCTTTTTTTGTCCTGCTGGTGGTCTATAATTATTACATTGTATTTAACAATGGTGGTGTCAGATAGTACGCTATACTTTTATGTACTATTGGGTATATGATTGCAGTAACGGATGACATTTATGCTCTGTATCCCACCTGGATTTATTATTGTATGGTACATCTAGTATAGTGGTATTCGGAATTTCGGTGTCAGGTTCCTGACATGGAACCATGTATTGGGGTGTTCGGTGATTATACATATTTTAACCCTTTCACTGTCTTGTGTGGATTCTATGTATGCAAATTTTTGTACCAATAAAATAATTTTTTGAATTGAACAAAAATGCATTGGTTGATCCCTATATACTGCAACTCTTTTTCTCCTGTTTTTAATCACCGGATCCCTGAGGTCGCGGAGCACGGTGGTCACGGAGCGGGGAACAGCGGTCTGCAATAGCTCCTCTCAGAGGCACTATTACCAGCATAAGGTATTTGAGAGAAACATTGATATAATATCGATCTAGAAAATAAAAAATATGGGTAAACCACCCCTTTAGGTATTTAGTGCAGAAATTTCTGTACTGTTTGTGCATTTCTTGGATGGAGAAAACAAAGAGTAATTAACCGCAGTTTTGATGCGTTTCCATCACATTTTTTTACATGTGTTTGTGGTGCCGATTTTTCCAAAATCCATATTATGGGTGAAATCTGCAGCAAAAAATTCTCAAAGAATTGACAGACGGCAAATTTAAATCTGCACCAAATTAGCAAGGAAAAAATATTCAATGTTTGCATGTGACTTCAGGATTCTCATTCACTTTGCTGGGACTAGGGAATCCTTCATATATTGTGACACATCTGCCTGAAAAAAACATAAAAAATGCAACAAAAATGCAACGTATACTAAATGTATATCCTTGTATACACATGTATTACCTTATAATATGTTGGAAACCAATTTATTATTATTCCTAAAAAGGATGTATATTTGCTTCCTATACAGCTGTAGTATAATGGTAGTACAGTGATGCTTTTTTGTCAGCTGTGTTATATACAGAACAAAAAACTGCATTGAACTGAATGCTTGATCCACTAGGTGGCGCTTTAGATTGCTGAACTATTGTGTTTCTCCAAAAAATAAGAGAGGTCCTTATATTATTTTCAGGCATGTCTGATTTTTTTTCATGAACAACAATCTACATTTATACTTCAACTAAAGAAAAAAAAATCAATATTTATTCAAATATAATCATGTCATCATATTCTGGAACCTGGATTCATAAATAAAAATCTAAATTTGTCCAGGCATCCACAGGTATACATGTAAAAAAAAAAAAGGAAAAGTGCTCCTCTTGTTTTTAAGCTATTGAAGCTATTGTAATATTTGATACAAGTAAGGCTAGGTTCACATCTCCGTTGTTTTTCATCAGTCACATGCGTTGCTTGACGCTTGTGACTGATGCGTTGTACAACGGATGACAAGAATAAGTATTCATTGTCGGACTGCATTGTAAAACGTGAGAGCGAGAATGATCAGCTGATCATTCACAATAGCCGGCCGCCGGCTTTTGAGAGCGAACAGATGATCTCCCGGCGGCCGGCTAATGAGAGCGATCAGCTGATCGCTCTCATTAGCCGGCCGCCGGGTGATCAGCTGATCGCTCACGGCAGCCGGCCGCCGGGTGATCGGTAGATAGCTCACAGCAGGCGGCCGCTGGGTGATCAGCCGATCGCTAACAGCAGCCAGCCGCCGGGTGATCAGCTGATTGCTCACAGCAGCCGGACGCCGGTTGATCAGCTGATGGCTCATACAAGCCGGGCGATCAGGTGATCGTTCGGCCGCCGAGAGCATGCGCAGCGGAATCCTTTTCAACAAACGCTACATGCTGCGTTCCTGCCGTCCAACGGTCAGTCATTCCATGACTGATCAGTCGGGCGGAGGATGCAACGCAGCATCATCAGTCACAATCTGCAGCTCATGCAAGTATATGGGAACAAGGAAATCCACCAAACGGATTCCGTTGTTTACCAGAGCCGCGGATTGTGACTGATACAAATTGACGGAAATGTGAACCTAGCCTAATAAAGATGTACTTTTATAATTTGTTCATGGTTATACATCATTTGTGACTAGGTCTTTTTCAATGCTATTTGATTAATAGATAGTGATGGGCCAACTTAAAGTTCGGGGTCCGCACCGGATACTTACTATCTGTGCATGGACCCCAAACACGTACTTCTCAGGGAAAGTCGTGTTACTGTTTACCCACCCGTATAAAAATAAATAACAAAGCAAAATGAGACTTAAAGCAGGTAAATTATACTTACCAAGTCTCTGTGCATCTGTCACACTGCTTCCGGGCCACTCATTAAATCTCACGCATATTCTCTGCTTCCCCTGCCCACCCTCTGTAACAGCGTCTGTGATTGGTTGCAGTCACTCTGTGTCTCCACTCTGTGCTGACATCTGTGATTGGTTGCCCTCACAGTAGCTCTATGAGTCCCCTAAGTGCTAAGTGGAGTGTAAAAATAAATAAATACAGTAATTGGAAACAATGGCGCAACCCCCAGCTGTATATCAAAATACAGTCAGGGCCAGAAATATTTGGACAGTGACACAAGTTTTGTTATTTTAGCTGTTTACAAAAACATGTTCAGAAATACAATTATATATATAATATGGGCTGAAATTGCACACTCCCAGCTGCAATATGAGAGTTTTCACATCCAAATCGGAGAAAGGGTTTAGGAATCATAGCTCTGTAATGCATAGCCTCCTCTTTTTCAAGGGACCAAAAGTAATTGGACAAGGGACTCTAAGGGCTGCAATTAACTCTGGAGGCGTCTCCCTCGTTAACCTGTAATCAATGAAGTAGTTAAAAGGTCTGGGGTTGATTACAGGTGTGTGGTTTTGCATTTGGAAGCTGTTGCTGTGACCAGACAACATGCGGTCTAAGGAACTCTCAATTGAGGTGAAGCAGAACATCCTGAGGCTGAAAAAAAAGAAAAAATCCATCAGAGAGATAGCAGACATGCTTGGAGTAGCAAAATCAACAGTCGGGTACATTCTGAGAAAAAAGGAATTGACTGGTGAGCTTGGGAACTCAAAAAGGCCTGGGCGTCCATGGATGACAACAGTGGTGGATGATCGCCGCATACTTTCTTTGGTGAAGAAAAACCCGTTCACAACATCAACTGAAGTCCAGAACACTCTCAGTGAAGTAGGTGTATCTGTCTCTAAGTCAACAGTAAAGAGAACACTCCATGAAAGTAAATACAAAGGGTTCACATCTAGATGCAAACCATTCATCAATTCCAAAAATAGACAGGCCAGAGTTAAATTTGCTGAAAAACACCTCATGAAGCCAGCTCAGTTCTGGAAAAGTATTCTATGGACAGATGAGACAAAGATCAACCTGTACCAGAATGATGGGAAGAAAAAAGTATGGAGAAGAAAGGGAACGGCACATGATCCAAGGCACACCACATCCTCTGTAAAACATGGTGGAGGCAACGTGATGGCATGGGCATGCATGGCTTTCAATGGCACTGGGTCACTTGTGTTTATTGATGACATAACAGCAGACAAGATTAGCCGGATGAATTCTGAAGTGTACCGGGATATACTTTCAGCCCAGATTCAGCCAAATGCCGCAAAGTTGATCGGACGGCGCTTCATAGTACAGATGGACAATGACCCCAAGCATACAGCCAAAGCTACCCAGGAGTTCATGAGTGCAAAAAAGTGGAACATTCTGCAATGGCCAAGTCAATCACCAGATCTTAACCCAATTGAGCATGCATTTCACTTGCTCAAATCCAGACTTAAGACGGAAAGACCCACAAACAAGCAAGACCTGAAGGCTGCGGCTGTAAAGGCCTGGCAAAGCATTAAGAAGGAGGAAACCCAGCGTTTGGTGATGTCCATGGGTTCCAGACTTAAGGCAGTGATTGCCTCCAAAGGATTCGCAACAAAATATTGAAAATAAAAATATTTTGTTTGGGTTTGGTTTATTTGTCCAATTACTTTTGACCTCCTAAAATGTGGAGTGTTTGTAAAGAAATGTGTACAATTCCTACAATTTCTATCAGATATTTTTGTTCAAACCTTCAAATTAAACGTTACAATCTGCACTTGAATTCTGTTGTAGAGGTTTCATTTCAAATCCAATGTGGTGGCATGCAGAGCCCAACTCGCGACAATTGTGTCACTGTCCAAATATTTCTGGACCTAACTGTATAAGGGACCCCATGTGGCTTTTTTTAATTTAAATAAATATTTTTTTTTATAAATGGAGTGCAGTCATCCCGAGTTTTGATACCCAGCCAAGATAAAGCAGACAGCTAGAGGCTGGTATTCTAAGGCTGGGAGGCCATGTTTATTGGACCCTCCCAAACCTAAAAATAGCAGCTTGCAGCTGCTCCAGAATTGGCACATTCATTAAATGTTACACTGAAAACACTTAGATGTGGGTGTTACTTTAGTGCCTCTTCATGTGTTACTTAATGTCATGTGTATCAACTGTCTCTGAATAAAGGAGTTTTGATCCGAGTTGCAAGCAGAAGTGGTCTACTACAATGGTGAGTTGGATTTTACAATATAATTTGATAGTTGCCAATATTTTCAGCCATGACTGTATATATATATCTCTATATACAGTGGGGGGGGAAAAGTATTTAGACAGCCAACAATTGTGTAAGTTCTCCCACTTAAAAAGATGAGAGAGGCCTGTAATTGACATCATAGGTAGACCACAACTATGAGAGTCAAAATGAGAAAACAAATCCAGACGTTGTCTGATTTGGCAAGATTTATTTTTTCAAATTATGGTGGAAAATAAGTATTTGGTCAATAACAAAAGTTCAACTCAATATTTTGTTATATATCCTTTGTTGGCAATGACAGAGGTCAAACGTTTTCTGTAAGTCTTCACAAGGTTGGCAGACACTATTAGTGGCATGTTGGCCCATTCCTCCATGCTCCTCTAGAGCAGTGATGTTTTGGGCCTGTCACTGGACAGCACGGACTTTCAACTGCCTCCAAAGGTTTTCAATAGGGTTGAGATCTGGAGACTGGCTAGGCCACTCCAGGACCTTCATATGCCTCTTACGAAGCCACTCCTTCATTGCCCTGGAGGTGTACTTGGGATCATTATCATGCTGAAAGACCCAGCCACGTTTCATCTTCAATGCCCTTGCTGATAGAAGAATGTTTGCACTCAAAATCTCACGATACATGGCCTCAGTCATTCTATCATGTACACGGATCAGTGGTCCTGGTTCCTTTGCAGAGAAACAGCCCAAAATCATGATGTTGGCACCCTCATGCTTCACAGTAGGTATGTGTTCTTTGGATGCAACTCAGCATTCTGTCTCCTCCAAACATGATGAGTTGTGTTTCTATCAAACAGTTCTACTTTCGTTTCATTAGAACATATGACATTCTCCCAATACTCTTCTGGATAATCTAAATGCTATCTAGCAAACTTCATGTACTGTCTTAAGCAGGGGAACACGTCTGGCACTGCAGGATCTGAGTCCATGATGGCGTAGTGTGTTACTGATGGTAGCCATTGTTATGGAGGTCCAAGCTCTATGCAGGTAATTCACTAGGTCCCCCCAAGTGGTTCTGGGATTTTTGCTCACTGTTCTTGTGATCATTTTGACCCCAGCTCTTGGTTGAGCTCTTGTGTGGAGCAACAGATTGAGAGAATAAGAAAACTGTGGAAAAAAAAGCGCAAATAGGGTCTTACCCCAATATATACAGGGTTAAATGCGAGCAGAATTACTCACCAACTGGAGTTGTGAAAGTCACAACTCCTATAAGTGCATGGAATCCAGGTCACGGCAGCAGCACCCCACAGGCAGATAACAGAGAAAAATAGAGACAGGCTTTTCATACTGCGCCAATGACCACTGATGAAAGTTGTCAGATTAATGTCACTTTATTCCAGGTCTACGCGTTTCAGGAGTCTCTGCTCCCTTCCTCAGGACAAACAGGCACAAGCAAGGAGAATTTAATGTTCCTTGTGCCTGTTTGTCCTGAGGAAGGGAGCAGAGACTCCTGAAACGCGTAGACCTGGAATAAAGTGACATTAATCTGACAACTTTCATCAGTGGTCATTAGCGCGGTATGAAAAGCCCGTCTCTATTTTTCTCTGAGCACCAGATTGAGGGAGATTATCAGTGGTCTTGTATGCCTTCCATTTATTTTCTTATTATTGCTCCCATAGTTGATTTGATCACACCAAGCTGCTTGCCTATTGCAGATTCAGTCTTCCCAGCCTGGTGCAGGGCTACAATTTTGTTTCTGGTGTACTTCGACAGCTCTTTGGTCTTTACCATAGTGGAGCTCTGGCAAAAATTAAGGGACCACTGCAATATTTTCAGTTTTTCTGATTTTTCTCCTTATAGGTATATTTTTAAGTGAAATGTAAATTGTTCTTTTATTCTATAAACTACTGACAACGTCTCCGAATTTCCAAGCAATACATTTTGTATTTATTTTTTGAAAATGAGAAATGGTCAAAACAACAAAACAATGCATTGCTTTCAGACCTCAAATAATGCAAAGAAAACAAGTTCATAATCATTTAGAAACAAGAATACTAATAATGCTTTAACTCAGGAAGAGTTCAGAAACCAATATTTTGTGGAATAACAATACATTTTAATCACATCTTTCATGCGTCTTGGCATGCTTTCCAACAGTCTTTCACACTGCTTTTAGGTGACCTTATGCCACTCCTGGTGCAGAAGGAAGCAACTGGAAAAACAGTTGCTTCCTTCTGCTTAGGCAATGTTCTCCAACTCTGTGGACTGTTTTTTCCAGCAGGACAATGCGCCATGACACACAGCTAGGTCAATCAATGTGTGGATAAAGGACCACCACATCAAATCCCTGTCATGGCCAGCCCAATCTCCAGACCTGAACCCCATTGAAAACCTCTGGAATGTAATCAAGAGGAAGATGGTTAGTTACACGCCATCAAAAAAAGAAGAATAGCTTACATTTTTGCACCAGGAGTGGCATAAGGTCACCCAAAATCAGTGTGAAAGACTGGTGGAAAGCATGCCAAGACGCATGAAAGCTGTGATTACAAATCATGGTTATTCGACAAAATATTGATTTCTGGACTCTTCCTGAGTTAAAACATTGTGGAGGAAAAGTATTTGCAGAGTTTGTAGGGTGCTGCAGGTATCAGGGAGCCAGTTGGATAATGTAAAAATAGATTTATTGTGGCACAAAGCGTTTCAGGGACTGCTGTCCCCTTCATCAGGTGCTCCTGAGTTAAAAAAAAAATAGTATTGTTGCTTCTAAATTATTATGAACTTATTTTCTTTGCATTATTTGAGGTCTGAAAGCAATGCATTTTTTTTGTTACTTTAACCACTTCTCATTTTCAGAATATAAATACAAAATTTATTGCTTGGAAATTCGGAGACATGTTGTCAGTAGTTTATAGAATAAAAAAAATGTACATTTCACTTAAAAAAAATATACCTAAAAAGAGAAACATCTGAAAAACTGACAATTTTGCAGTGGTCTCTTAATTGTTGCTAGATCTGTATATACAGTATATATGATCTTCTTCCCTCTACAGCACCTCTTTTTTGAATTTTTGTAATGTGGTCAATGTAAAGAAGTAAATAGGACAGATACAAAAATAAACAGTTATTCCAGCCTCATGTCCCATAAATAAAAAAAAATAAAAATTATTTCTTCAAATTAAAAGCCAGCATGTTGGTAGGACATCCAAAAAATGTTAAAATGCGCGTCTTACACGTTTCGAACCTCTGTAGTGCTTTTTAATCATAGACTATGATTAAGAACTGCTACAGGGGTTTCAAAACGCATAAGATGTGGATTTTAAAAAAAAATTTTTTATTTATGAGACATGATGCTTGAATAACTATTTTTTCTGCTACTGGAATTGTGCTTCCATGAACACGGAGCCGACCTCCTTGCACCGTCTTATTGATACAGGATCTGGATAAAGAAATCTTCTGTGGGTGAGCTGATATTTTCTATTTTCAGGACAGATACAGTAGACTCTTCATCAAGGAGGAAAGCAGACATCCCCAAAAGAATCACACTCCACAGACCCCCTTAGACCTAAAACAATTATCGTTAGCAAGTGCCGATAGTGGATAGGCTCTCAGACACAGATTGGCATCACTGCCAGACCCCTTGCTGTTCCACTGAAGTGTAGTAGTTAGCTCACAATGGTGACCAGGAGCAGCCACAATGCTCGGGTGTAGAGTGATGCCAACAGTACTACCTAATCTGTGTGGGGGAGCCCGTCACCAGCCAAATCATAATATTGTATTGTCATTTGAACGTGATTCTTTTGGAAATGTCTGCATTCCTTGATGAAGTGTCTACTGTATCTATCCTACTGTATTCTATATACCTGTATACAGGTAACTGCCTAGACACTATTTTAATTTATTTAACTGTAACTAGGGTTTAATTTTGGAGTAGGGTTTATATTTCAAGCATACTCCCAAAATCCTGAAAAGTCATGCTAGGGCTTATCTTCAGGGTAGGTCTTATTTTCAGGGAAATGGAGATGGCCATGCATATATTTTGCCTTAATAACCCACCAAGTGGCAGGATACGGTATTACAAGTAAATATTACTGCTGTACTGTAGCTAATTTAAAAACATGAGCTGATATATACGCTGCATGTGACAGACAATTTAATGCTTCCATAGGTCACATAAACTGCATAGCCATTTATGTATCCAGCTGTAAACATGTAAGAACATGAAGGATGCATTTTATTGAGCTTGCTTCCTTTATTGCTTTTGCCTAAAAACAAATTGCCCATGTTTATAGGAAACACAAACAGAGTAGTTAACATACACGTGTGAGTGAGGGGTCATATGAAATATTGCTATGTTTCTCTTTTCTTTTTAAAGAGGAATTGCAACATGTTATGAGTCATTTCAAATAAATCATGTGAATGCATTTCTGTCTAATGTAAAACATACAATTTTCCATAGGTAGAGCCGTAGCCAAAAAACTGGTAAGTCAAAATAAATTATACGGGACACAAACCTTCTTTTTCTTTTAGTAGTCATATACAATCCACGGAAAGAAGGCAGATTTATTATGGCTATATCTGGAAGAACATCTTTTATCAAATGTAAACATTTCCTAACAGCTATCTGACGGGATCCTACATCTAAGTTTGCTTTCACAGAAGTTCCTGAACTGCTGCAAATCAATGGAAGAAGTGATTCCCCCTGTCCAAATATGTGGAGAAGACGCCTTATCATAAACAGCTGCTTTCTAAATTAGAATAAGCCATACGTATCCTGGAGCCGAGCTGTGGAAAAGGACAAAATAATTTATTCCGTTGTTTTTAAGTATCAGATTGAATTCATATGATCTACGTATGATTGTGTCTTCTATTTAATACATTTTACAGGGCGATATATTAAAAAATATTTCATGATATCAGGCAGCAGGGGGAACAGAGGTAGTGGATGCAAATGGATGTCTTCTGTCTCTTGGGCAGACACCAGAATTATAAATGCTTCATGGTAGGTGAAATATATCTTATTAGCCAGTAGAGATAAAATAAAGTTTGTTTAAAAGAACTGATAGCCCTCAGTAGTTGATACCTTTTAATGGCTAACTGACAAGATGGTAATAATATGTCCTGTTGAGTATAAATATGTGACTCTTCAGATTTTGTGTTATACCATGCCTGATGAAGAGACCTGAGTAGTCTCGAAATCTTGAAATTATTACCATCTTGTCAGTTAGCCATTAAAAGGTATCAACCACTGAGGACTCTCCTTTCTTTTAAACAAACTTTTTTCATGGTAGGTGAGAGCCCTTTACTAGATTGGGTCTCAGATCAGAGAACTTAATGAAAAGATAAATAGATAGATATGGATCGTCGGTATGGCTAGCTAAACAAAGGAGCTAAGTTTCAGAAATCCACCCACTTTTCTCCTTGTGGAGTGCTTATGTTTTTATTTGCGTCAAATAGAATCAGTCCAATTGGTGGTCAGTGCTGAGATAGAGAAGAGACTGACCCCAGAGATGGAACAAGAGTAAAATGTCACAGTGAACACCGCACGACATAGAATTTGAAATTTGTCTAGGAAAGTGGTTTTGAAGTAGTCACCTAGAACCAAAGGGCAACAACAGAAACAGAACAAAAGTAGAACCTGGATAGCAATGCAGGACAAGCAGTGGCGACACTTGAAGCTCATGGACCCCAATGAAAAAGCGCTAACTGGGTCCACAATTTTTGCAAGTCTTTAATAGCATTGGTCTTTTCATACAGGTCAAAGAGACTTTTGGGACTCCTAGGCTCCAAGGCCTGGGTGCGATTGCAACCCCTGCACCTATTGGAGACAATCATCAAAGAAAGGGTCAGGTCAAAAGTCAAAGTCAGGAACCTGGATCAAATTAAAGTATTATGTTACTTGGCATTACAGGTAAAGTAACTGGAGTCAGACATCCATCCATCAGCTGATATCTGCCCCCATACCAGCTGGATGTAAGCAATGTTTGAAGTAGTACACCACATCCATGTACATTGTTTATTGGTGGAGTTCTGCTGTTTTTCTCCCATTTACTTAAATGGGAGACCAGCTACAGCACTTGGCTGTGCATGTGCGGCTCTCCCTATTTGCATGAGGGGCTTCTGATTCGTCTTTGGCTTTACCCAGAAGGAAACGAGATAGGATGATGAAACTTTACATTTATTCCACATACTCTCCACTGATGTCAACATACTTCTTACATCGGTATTCCAAGTTCTGTAAGCCTAGCAAAAAGAAGGATTTTGGTTGTGCCTCAAACCAGGTATCCATAGCAGCCATGGCATCATATATGGTGTGACATTTGGTATCCTTGAGGTGTTTCTTTAGGTTTTGAAACAGATGATAGTCAGAAGGAGCTAGATCTGATGAATCAGGTGGGTGGTCAACCAGCTGGAAGCCCAGCTTTGGTAGTTTTGCCATGGTCGCTTGTGCAGTATGAGCAGAGGCGTTATCTTGCAGGAACAAGATTCCTTTGGACAGCTTGCCGCACCTTTTGGCCTGCAGAGCGGCCTTCAATGGCTCGAAAAATGCAATGTAACACTTTGCATTATTGGTGGATCCCTTTTGAAGGTAGTCCACTAGCAGCACACCCCCCTTATTCCAGAACACAGATGTGATCACCTTCTTAGTGGCTGATTTTTGCACCCAGAAATTCTTTGGATGAGAAGAACCACTGTGCCTCAACTCTTGACTGCTCCTTGCTTTCAGGGTCATACAAATAAATCCAGGTTTCATCTATAGTGACCAGTCGATCCAGGACGTTCTTATCAGTCCGGAAACGCTGACAAATGGACTGGGAAGTTTTCACTAGCATGCTTCTCTGATCTGTTGTCAAACATTTGGGGACCCACTTTGCAGATCGCTTCCTCATGTCCAAATATTCATGGATAATGACAAAAACACATTCACGGGAAATCCCCATGATGTCTGCTATTGCTTTAGCAGAAATCCGTCGATTCTCCAGTATGAGGTTGTGCACAGCATCGACGATCTCCGGAACAACAACCACTCTCGGTCGTCCAAGACATTTCTCATCATTGGTGCTGAAGTGGCCTGTTTTAAATTTGACAACCCAGTTCTTAAATGTGGAACATGAAGGGCATTGATCCCCCAATGTCTGCAACATATCACCATGAATATCTTTTGCGGACTTTACTTGCGGAAACAAGAATTTTATCACTCTTCTACTCTCAGTGGCTGTGAATATCGCACTAGATTCCGCCATTTTGTTTTCCTGCGTGCGTAGAACACTGTGGCCATAAGCAATAAACACAACATTTTGGAAACACATATTAGTCACATAAAGCTTTCATGTGATGTAACATTCATCACCATAGAAACAAAAGAAGATTTGAAAGCCAAAGACTTATCAACAACCCCTCGTAGCTATGGTGGATGTGTAAAAATTCTATTGAAAATACCATAGAAGTGACTAGAGAAAGCTGTAATGTCAATCACCTTGGTAATTACATCACTGATTAACCAAATAAAGAACTAAAAATGTAAAGGAGAAAGTTTTGGCCTGGCATTACAGGACATGTTTGTGATGCTGAGCTCCTTCCTAGCAGTGTGTTCTTATTATAATTTACAAAATCCGAATCACATACGCAAAATTAGCAGATTTCTGAGTTTAGGTTTATTTTCGGCAAATTACCAAGCAGAATCCATAAGATGTTGTCAATGTTAGGACTTAAGCTGGGTTCACACATAGCGACAACGACACCATTTTCTGTGACGTAGCAGCGACGTCCCGTTGCTGTCGCTGTGTGTGACATCCAGCAACGACCCGGTCCCTGCTGTGAGGTCGCCGCTCGTTGCTGAATGTCCTGCTTCATTTTTTGCTCGTTGCTCTCCCGCTGTGAAGCACACATCGCTGTGTGTGACAGCGAGAGAGCGACGAACAGAAGCGAGCAGGATGCAGGGAGCCAGCTTCTGGCAGCTTGCGGTAAGCTGTAACCAAGGTAAATATCGGGTAACCAAAAGGAAGCCCTTTCCTTGGTTACCCGATATTTACTTTAGTTACAGCGTCCGCCGCTCTCACGCTGCCAGTGCTGCCGACTCCCTGCTCCCTGCACACAGCCAGAGTACACATTGGGAAATAAGCAAAGGTTTGCTTATAACCCGATGTGTACTGTGGCTATGAGTGCAGGGAGCCAGTGCTAAGCGGTGTGCGCTTGTAACCAAGGTAAATATCGGGTAACCAGAGAAGCACTTTGGTTACCCGATATTTACCTTAGTTACCAAGCGCAGCATCGCTTCCACAGCGTGTCATTATGATCGCTGCTGCGTCTGCTGTGTTTGACAGCTAAGCAGCGATCATAACAGCGACTTACAGGGTCGCTGTTGCGTCACAGAAAATGGTGACGTAACAGCGACGTCGCTGTCGCTATGTGTGAACCCAGCTTTAAAAGACCTGCAGATGGACAACCTTGATATAGTGTATTAACACTAAGGGGTACTTCACACACAGCGAGATCGCTACTGAGATCGCTGCTGAGTCACGTTTTTTGTGACCTAATTAGCGATCTCGCTGTGTGTGACACTGAGCAGCGATCTGGCCCCTGCTGTGAGATCGCTGCTCGTTACACACAGCCCTGGTTCGTTTTTTTATTGTTGCTCTCCCGCTGATAAGCACACATCGCTGTGTGTGACAGCGAGAGAGCAACAATCCTGAATGTGCAGGGAGCAGGAGCCGGCATCTGGCAGCCTGCGGTAAGCTGTAACCAAGGTGGTTACCCGATATTTACCTTCGTTACCAGCCTCCGCAGCTCTCACGCTGCCAGTGCCGGCTCCTGCTCCCTGCACATGCTAAGCTAAGCGGTGTGCGCTGGTAACTAAGGTAAACATTGGGTAACCATACCCGATGTTTACCTTAGTTACCAGTGTCCGCAGCTTCCAGACGCCGGCTCCGTGCAAGCGCAGCCTCGCTTGCACGTCGCTGCTGGCTGGGGGCTGGTCACTGGTCGCTGATGAGATCTGCCTGTTTGACAGCTCACCAGCAACCATGTAGCGACGCAGCAGCGATCCTGACCAGGTCAGATCGCTGGTGGGATCGCTGCTGCGTCGCTAAAGTGTGATGGTACCCTTACATTATCTGCTCTGACCTAAAAAAAACACACTGAACTATATCAGCTGGAGATAAGAAAGGTTACCAGATAACGGCAGTAATAATGTGCACATTAGCTGCTCAAAAACAAACAGCAGATAAGCCTCCTTTGCCAATTGCTGTACATTAGTTCAATGTATATGTGTTTGTTCTCCATGAGAACATGGTGTACTATAAGATAACTACTGTAAGGCTGTGCTGACGCTGATCCACAAATGACAACCCATAATGGGCTATACTAGTTTGTATTATATAAGGAGCCACCGCCGGAGCTGCCGCCACACCACCACCCCACCTACTGTTTCCTCCCCATTATCTTAAAGAATGGATGTGTGGGGCCCCGAGGCTCGGTGTCGGTGCAGCGGTGCATTACCTTCAGGGACTCCACGCGGCTGGATCTCGTCACAGGTAGGAAATCCTCTATTTTGATTGTCGTGACGCCACTCTCAGAATTGCGGTCAGTGGGGACCGCCACTGCAGGTTAGGGGTGCCTGGGGCTGATAGTAGGTGCAGTCAGTTGTAATAGCCTCCTGAGAGTGAGGCATGCCCCAGGGTCCCGTGTAGGTGGGTGGAACTACAAGTCGCAGAATGACTCACACGCACAAGCAGGATGTCTTTCAGGGATTTTACTCACTGATGGTGGCAGGGTGAGTAACCCGGGCGTAGCTGGGATGAACCAGGCTGGAACCAGGTGTCCTTCAGGCTGACTTATGAGGGTGGCTACCAACTCGCCTTCCTTAGCCCGTTGTGTTTTGGGGTAACCCCTGCTTGAAGCCCTGCTGGGGTCGCCCAGGGAAGTTGCTGGTGCCTCTCTCCCCTTCTTTTTGGCCCGTTTGCTTGTAGCCTGGACCAGGTCACTCCGGCTGCTTGCCTCCTGTGAGCTATGGGCCCTCACTTTGGCTACGTGGCTGCGGACTCTGTGGTGTTGCCTTGGGGGTGTAAAGTGCCCCCTCATGCAGGTTTGGCAAAGGACAGGTGGATCTATCCCTGCACTGGGACCTGTTACCCGTTTGGGCTTGGTATCTCCCTGACAGTCTCCTTACTTTCCACTCCGTTGCTCTCTCTTTAGCCGTGTGTGGATTTCGGGCAGCACTACCAGGTGACCGTTCTCCCCCGTCGGTAGTCACTGCGCGTACGTTGTCAGAATTGTGTAGAGCTACAGGGTCTGCTTCTGCCCTCCCTGAACTTCACCACTCAACTGTCCTCGGCTCACTCTTCCCTCCTCTCCTGTTCTTGCCTATGTCACCTAGCAACCAGGCTCTCTACCACACCCCTCGAGTGGAGATGGAGGCTTCGCCCCCTCCTGGGATCCCCAGGGGTCCTCCCAAAGGTAAATGTGTGAGACCTGATCACTATGCGCCTGTGTAGTCACACCTCGGTCAGCCTTCTGGATTACCTGTTTTGTACTGTCCCCAGCATGGGTGCAGTACTCAGTGGTGCCTGACCAGGTCAGGGGCGCCACATTCCCCCTTAGTTATCACCAGCACGTCCTCGGGCTGCAAGACAACATTTTAAAATGCGTAAAACAGTAAAACATGGTAAAACGTTTAAAACCATCAGGTACCATACATCACCACCCTCCACCCACAAGTCCGTTAACCCACCCTAAACCCTCTCAGGCGGCAGGTCACCGGTTTCTTTTGGTAACCAGGTCTGGGCCATCAGCTTCCCCAGACCTTTCTTCCCATCTGCCTCTCCCGTTGGCCGCGCCTTCAGCCACTTCTGGCAGGATGTAGAGGCGGCTTTCATGGTCTGGTGGTTTCAGGGTATACCTGGCCTGGTGGAGCCGCGCCTTCAGCCTCTTCTGGCAGGATGTAGAGGCGGCCTCCACAGTTGGTGCTGACCAGGTACCCTCTTTGTGGTGGAGAGCCAGGCCCCATAAACAGGCGTGCTCCCTGGTAGTGGTTGTACCTCTGGGGTAACTATAAACACTGCGAGAGTTTGTGGCTATAGCCAGTTCATAGCCTTAAGGTTCATGGGTTAAAGTGCAAAAGGGTTTCTCACATAAGTTCATGTGGGCACATGCTTGAACTTGTAAACGTTGCAAAACTGTACTTTAACTTGCTGTACTTCTTACTTTACTTTACATGGACTTTGCTCCTTCTTCCTCCTCACCAGGGCTTGGGCCTGTAGGGCTGTGGCACCTGTCGTCATCATCTGTAGTGGTTTCATCAATGAGTTCTTTGTATTTTCTTTCCTCTTCTTCTGTGTCTGTTTCTTTTTCTCTTTCTTTATCTTGTAGTGTTGAGACAGCAGGGTTACTGTAGGGATTTCTGGGGCAGGGTGTGACATCTAGTGCATACCATCCGCGTTCTCCTTGGTGCTTTGTAAATTCTACTGAGTCTCCTATCTGTAGGTTTCTTCCTGGATGTCCTCTAGGTAAATGTGCTCTAACATCCCTTCTGTTCACAAATATGCCCTCTTTTACACCAGGTGCTACTATAAAGCCATATCCAGACCTTAGACTGAAGTCTTCTACAACTCCTCGACAAAGTGGGCCTCTGACCTGCGATTTGGCTCTTCTCAGGGACCGCTTTTCCTCTAAGTCTCTGGCCGTGACCTCGTCCTTCTTCTCGGGAGACTGCTGTGCAGGTGGATCCCTTGTCCTGCTGCGGCGCCGTGTTCTGCGGGCTGGGTCCTGCCTGGCTGCCACCTTACCGCTTGCAGGCTCCCAGGTGAGGTATCTGGACAAATCTTCCTCAGCGGAGGATGTCGGTCCCTCTTCATCCCAGCGGGAGTACGGCAGCATCTCTGGCTCTTGGACTGGTGCTGCATCCACTGCTGATGGCTCTGGGGTCAGCTTCTCAGCTTCCTGGCCTCCCCTCCCCCTTAGTTCTTCTGGGCACTCCTCTTGTGGCAGCGCTAGGGATGGATTTTCATCAGCAGGCCAGGGCGGGGGACCCTTTGGCATGAATGTTGCAGGAGTCTTCCTGTGAGTATGCGGAGGGAGCAGATACCGGTCCACCATCTCCTTTGGGAAGTGGGCCTCTAGATCAGCCTTCAGCTTCCAGTATTCGGGGTCCTCCCCCAGCAGGGACTTCCTAGCAGGGACTTCCTTGGGCTGGGGAGCGGTGTCTGTTCTGACCTGGCAGGCCGGGGTAAATAATTGTACAGTCTTGTCTTGGCGGGCCGAGCAGGGCATCACTGCGGCGGCCTGGATTGGCGTCGCAGCTGCGATGGGATCTGTGCGGGCCGGGCTGGGCGCTTCTGCGGCCTGGATTGGCGTCGCAGCTGCGATGGGATCGGTGCGGGCCGGGCTAGGCGATCCGGCGGCCTGGATTGGCGTCGCAGCTGCGATGGAATCTGTGCGGGCCGGGCTGGGCGCTTCTGCGGCCTGGATTGGCGTCGCAGCTGCAATGGGATCTGTGCGGGCCGGGCTGGGCGCTTCTGCGGCCTGGATTGGCGTCGCAGCTGCAGCCGGTCCTTGGCGGGCCGCACCTGCGGCGTGGAGGAGGGTCGCGGTGGCAGCCGGATCTTTGCGGGCCGGGTTGGGCATCGTTGCGGCGGCCTGGGCTCGGCGGGCCGCACCTGGCGTGGCTGCGGCCTGATTCAGCGTCGCCGCGCCGGGCATCTCTCCAGGGACCGCGGGCATGGCAGCAGGGGTCGGGGCACTCGCGCTGACAGGGGCAACACAGGACTCACCCATCGGTAACATCATCGGGGTCTGAGTCGTCGCCGCTCGGTCTGGAACTCGTCGTGCGGTTCCCCTCTCATAGGCCTGAACCGCTGCATACATCTCCAGAAGCTCCGTACGTCCCTCGCTGATCTGCCATACGACCCTGGCCTCCAGTTGGTCGCAAAACTGGGCAAGTTCCCGATACCACCAGGCAGCGGAGCCTGGTTCTGGGTCTCTGCGTTCAGACGCCATTTCCTCTGCGTCTCCTTCTTCTAGTAGCAGGCTTCTGGCTCCCTTTCTTTCCCGACGTCTCCGAACGCCTCCGCTCTCATCACTTGCGAGGCCAGGACCCTTCAGGGGATCTCTGGGTAGCCACACCTCTTCGTGGGCGGTAACTTCTCCCAGCGCGGGCTGCTGTTGTTTTTCAGCGCGCTTTTCATGGTGGCAATATGGCGGCGCTTCCAATTTTCCAAGCGGACCGCCCAGGCACATGGTCACCTGTCTGAACAGGTCTAGTCCTTATCCTGTTCGTGACGCCAGATGTGTGGGGCCCCGAGGCTCGGTGTCGGTGCAGCGGTGCATTACCTTCAGGGACTCCACGCGGCTGGATCTCGTCACAGGTAGGAAATCCTCTATTTTGATTGTCGTGACGCCACTCTCAGAATTGCGGTCAGTGGGGACCGCCACTGCAGGTTAGGGGTGCCTGGGGCTGATAGTAGGTGCAGTCAGTTGTAATAGCCTCCTGAGAGTGAGGCATGCCCCAGGGTCCCGTGTAGGTGGGTGGAACTACAAGTCGCAGAATGACTCACACGCACAAGCAGGATGTCTTTCAGGGATTTTACTCACTGATGGTGGCAGGGTGAGTAACCCGGGCGTAGCTGGGATGAACCAGGCTGGAACCAGGTGTCCTTCAGGCTGACTTATGAGGGTGGCTACCAACTCGCCTTCCTTATCCCGTTGTGTTTTGGGGTAACCCCTGCTTGAAGCCCTGCTGGGGTCGCCCAGGGAAGTTGCTGGTGCCTCTCTCCCCTTCTTTTTGGCCCGTTTGCTTGTAGCCTGGACCAGGTCACTCCGGCTGCTTGCCTCCTGTGAGCTATGCGCCCTCACTTTGGCTACGTGGCTGCGGACTCTGTGGTGTTGTCTTGGGGGTGTAAAGTGCCCCCTCATGCAGGTTTGGCAAAGGACAGGTGGATCTATCCCTGCACTGGGACCTGTTACCCGTTTGGGCCTGGTATCTCCCTGACAGTCTCCTTACTTTCCACTCCGTTGCTCTCTCTTTAGCCGTGTGTGGATTTCGGGCAGCACTACCAGGTGACCGTTCTCCCCCGTCGGTAGTCACTGCGCGTACGTTGTCAGAATTGTGTAGAGCTACAGGGTCTGCTTCTGCCCTCCCTGAACTTCACCACTCAACTGTCCTCGGCTCACTCTTCCCTCCTCTCCTGTTCTTGCCTACGTCACCTAGCAACCAGGCTCTCTACCACACCCCTCGAGTGGAGATGGAGGCTTCGCCCCCTCCTGGGATCCCCAGGGGTCCTCCCAAAGGTAAATGTGTGAGACCTGATCACTATGCGCCTGTGTAGTCACACCTCGGTCAGCCTTCTGGATTACCTGTTTTGTACTGTCCCCAGCATGGGTGCAGTACTCAGTGGTGCCTGACCAGGTCAGGGGCGCCACAAAAACTCATGAGAGCAGGGTCCTCTTCCCTCTGTACTAGTCTGTCTATTGTAACTTGTATATGTATTCTGTATGTAATCCCTTCTCATGTACAGCACCATGGAATCAATGATGCCATATAAATAAATTAATAATTATAAAAATAATAATAAAAAGAATAAACTGGCAGAGTAATGTGTAAATGAAAGACGGTAATTATTACCTTACTGAAAATGTTTTTCCCAGCTATCAATGCAATTAGAGCTGAAGCATTATCTAGATACAGGTCGGTTGCGTTGCCCAGTAGAGGGACTGATGTTCTCATTTTTACAATATATTGTTTATAATTTCATCCTCCTCAGGTATTGAGAGAATGAGGCATATCCTAATAAACGATGGCAAAAAAAACAAAGAAGAGTATATTTTAGTTGCATGGTCTGACTATCCAAATAGATAATTTTGCCTTGTGCGGCTATCACGATATGACTGTGAGATAGCAAAAGGAAAAGGGGCTCCTATGCTGTTCCCCATACGATGGGACCTTAAACTATCCCTATCCTCCAGGTTACCCCTAATGGTGGAGATGCTATAGTACCAAGCCTTACTATGCTCCTGAGTAAAGCTAATCTGTTCCCCCTCTCCTTAGAGAAGGAAGGGTTAGGACTGTGATGGATACATAGCTAGGACAAACAGGAATAACAGAAACTCAGTCACACTGCACACTCTCAGGAATAAACAATAAGAAACCAAAGAGAAAAGCAAGTGAAGTACTGCAGCAACAAAAGGACAACAAGGGTTAACACCACTACTGCAAACAACAATAATATAAAAGTCACAAGTAATCCTGGTTAAATCCACCTCTCCAGGTTAATATAGACAAGCTATAGCTGGCACTAATGCAAGAGTCCAGCCTGCATATACCTGAGGTGAGTAAATATGACTGGCTCTCCAATAGCATATAACAAAAGAAGATTAACAATAAGTCCAGCAGAGATTAACTCTTGGTAGCCTGTCTATGATCTACAGACCTATAAGTCAATGCCCAAGTATCCCTGGGCTGATCATAGACATTAGAAGGCAGAGTGCAGTTATCTGAAGTTTCCCCAGATCCTGATGCCGGCATGACAGTCAGCCATGCTTGCAAAATCTCCTTGTGACAGGGGCCCATAACAACAGAGGAATCAACAGCTGAAGGGTCACTATGCTCCCCAGTGTAGCTCCTGGTGCTGAGCCTCTATGTTGAGCTGACAGTGAAGTGAGCAACATCAACTGAGCAATCTATATACTTTCTTATCATTTTATACAAAATATCTTATAAGCATTCATTAAATATGCATCTATACAAAACCATACTTCTGCATTAATAGAATATAAAAGTTTTTAATTAAATACGTATTACCAAAGTCATGTGGTCTAAAAAAATGTAAACATATGTTTATTCACTTGATTTGTACTATTTTTACACATTTTTCAATGTACCCCACCTCACCCTCACTCAAAGGATGATTCGCTGGGCTTTATTTACCCTCCAGTTGCCATTAAAATCTTCTTGTAGTAGTTGCAGTGCTTATAGTCATGTGCAGCTCATAAGCACTACTGGATAAATAAATTAAGAAAAATGTTCGATGCCTTCAGTCAAGCATGGTGGTGGCAGTGTCTTTATGGGAGCTGCATGAGCGCTGCTGGTGTTGGGGAGCTACATTTCGATGATGAATGGTGATAGAGAAAATACTAGTCTATGTTGAAAGAAAAGATGCTAACATTACTCTGAGCCCTTGATAGATGTTTAGTTTTCCAACATGACAATGATCCAAAACACAATTCTAAGGTCACCGTTGCATTTCTGAAGAAGAGCAGGGTTAAATTGATTCAGTGGCCAAGTGTTCTGATCTGAAGATACAAGTTGAGCATCACTCTCCTCAAGCATCCAGGCTGTAAAAGAGGTCATTCTTTAAGAATGAAAAAAAGAGAGATGTTACAATATGTCACCACGTTGTTTTTTCAATGCCTAGATGACTTGGTGCGGTCCTTAAAAATCATGGAGGTCATACAAAATACTATACGCAGTAGATTTTGATGTGGCTGTATTCATTTTTCAACTAATTTAAGTAAAACTCACCATTTTGAAAATAAAGTTATATTATTAACCTTACTTTCATGGTATGTGCTAAAACAAATGTTCTATGGAGGTTTTGGAAATTGTACTTGTGGTTAGTGAGATATTGCCTAAAATCTTACTTTTCTAAGGGTGTAGTCACATATATATTTTTCCATCTGATGCACTAAAATTGATTAGAGCCTAAATCAAAAACTACAAAATTACATAAATTCAAGGATATGATTAAAATCCGAAACAATGTAAATTCAAAAAGTTAAATTATTTATTATATAGTTATAATCAAAAAATCAACAAAATAGTGCAATTTAGAATTACAGGGCCTGGATGCAATATACCAAGCTCAAAATGTCTAATAATACTCAAAAATAATGGTAGAGAAGTGACTCTGGACTTATGAATAAAATGGTACTGAACTTACTGTTACAGCACAGAGTCATTAATAGATGCAATAGAGAACCTGCGTATCCCACTAGTGATACAATAATTGTTTTACACTCAATCAGGGCACAGAATAAAATGGTAATAAGTAATACAGTATTTAAATAAAAATGTAGTTTGGCTAGTGGTGTCTGCCAGATTGCCGCCACCTCAACGAGCATTTCTTTCCTATTCATCAGGAGACACGCATTGAGAAGGAGGATTTGGTATACAGGCTAACCAATTCAGTATTCAGGCTAACCAATGGGCGTGTGCAGATTGTAGGTGTGTGCTGATTCAGTGACCTGATAGGCTACATATGAAGGAGTCTATCGGGGCATGCGTTGATTGTGTTCTTCCTGTGGAAAGTATCTTCCGCTCACAGCCCCCAGAACGTAGACATCCAGACTTGATGTGGTTGAATAGATGGAAGATCAGATACTGTATAATGTGTATGTGTGCTTTAACTGAAATAAAGATCATATATAAAGTGTGTATGTGCCTAAATTGAATGACGGCTCATGTAAATGTGTATATGAGCCATATATAAATCAGTGATACGTGAATAGTATTCAATAAGTTAATGAATAAGTGTGTAATACAAGTTTAATGTCATAATTAGTTGTGTTACAATAAGTGATATTTTTATAGTGTCATGATTAACTAATATATCATACATTTTAAATAATTAATAATAATTAATTAAAAATTAATTAACTACCACATTTATAAATCACCATGATATCCTCATACAATGAAAATAAAGACAATAATAATACCAATGTGTATAGGATAAAAGGGATACACATTGTTCTTGTGGTCAGAGAGATAATGATTACAATCACTTTTCTAAGGGGGTGTACTCCTTTATGCTGAGCACTATAAGTGTATACTGCTAAACATAGGTGACAGTCTCTGGAATCATTAACTTTCCTTTTTCCCCTATTTGGCTTAGACCACATTTCGCCTCTACAGAAGTGAATGCTCAGACATCTTTGGCTAATTGCTTTCCCAGCACCCTCTCTAGTTTATCCACTTTTACACAAACTCCATACTGTTTTAAACAATTGTATTGCCCTAGACAATAATAATGCCCCACACAGTAATGGTACTGTAGTAGAGTGGACAGAGACCTACAACCCTCAGAAGATATCATTGTTTTATAAGTTTGTATTTATAGCTGTAGTAATGGTAAGATGTGTAAAATTCCTTATATGTGTGGCTATGACTCAGTGCTGCCAGCTACCACTAGATGCCACTAGTCCTGGGCTCCCTAACTGGAAGGGGAAGCTTAGGCATTAGGTATAGTGGCAGGACTGAAGGGTTAACCAAGTAGAACCTGGCCAATAATAAAGGGGATATAGTGTGAAGCATTTCTTGGTTTTAGAAAGTTAAGGGTTCTGATTAGTGGTGAAGCAGATGTAACAGGGTGGAGAGGAACAGGCAGAAGAGTATGCAGGAGGAAACCAAGGTGACTAAATACAGGCTGCAGCAGTGAGGCTCCATTGCGGTAGACAGAGGGATCAGAAAACGCTTCTCTATCCAGCAGGCAACTGTGAACAGTGCGGACAGTGGCGGAGTCATGGTTGACTGTCCCAATTTGAGGGCTCAGTCCTGCTGTTCACTGTTTTTGTCCCAACACCTCCTCTCATTTCAGTGAATAAATTAACTCAAGAAGAGAAGTGCGTAAATGAAATTCTCACCTGTTCTGGTGTTGTGCAACAGGACTAGAACTCATGAGCTCTTTGTCAATAATCAGCAGCTCTACCATTGAGCCACTGATTATCTTGTGAGACAGAGGAGAATTTGGTAATCTTGACCTGTATTTCAAGCAGATTATTCAGCTACATAGAGATACAGAGATATACTGTATCTCTATGTAGGTGAAAGAAGTCGGATTCATTTGTTCCTACAAAACTACTATAAAGAAATGAGAACAAAAATATAATTTTATTATTTTTCTCTCACTGCCAAATGGATGTGGTTAGGAGCATGTTCAAAATTTGCCATTCGCACTTCCTGCTCTGCATACTTTGTCCTTCTTTCTGTTCTTCAGAGTTGGGAGGTATGCATCATGTGCTTGATTTGGTATTGCAAGTAAATCTAATTTTCTCATAGATTTGTTCCATGAAATAAAGTGTGCATAAAGAGTTGAAAAAATATACAACTATAGATTAAAAAAACACCAGTACTTACTACATCCTTTCTACATTCGACATACGTTTGACATTCTAGTAGCAATGGTTAAGTTTCCTAAATTGATGCTTTGCTTGCTCTTCACCAGCATTTTTGCAACCACGCAAAAATGTCAGCTG
Organism: Anomaloglossus baeobatrachus; assembly: GCF_048569485.1. Lineage (NCBI taxonomy): Eukaryota > Metazoa > Chordata > Amphibia > Anura > Aromobatidae > Anomaloglossus > Anomaloglossus baeobatrachus. The sequence continues at coordinate 846,504,972 of NC_134353.1, forward strand.
CTATTTAGCAACTAGGAAACTGGTAATAAAGTTCAACATTTGCTGCCACATTTACACTAAAATAAAACCCACATCTCTCGGCTGAAGTCGGAATATCGTAACTACCAGTCTGATTTGTTAGTGCACTTCACACAGACCGTTCCACAGGACATACCACTTCCTGATGGTGGAAAGCCAAAAAAAGCTGAAGTGATGAATGAGAAGACCGCCAAATATATCAGGTATCTCCATTTGTTCCAGTGGCTTTAAGGTGTCTTTGTTGCTCTTAGTGGTTTGGTTTGTAGATTATTTTTCTAGCTGAGTTATGGTTGTAATGAAAAATGGAAAACTTGTTCTTATACCACCATCTATAAAGAAGGAAAAAACACTGTAAGGTCTGCTCAACATGATGGAAAAATATAGGATTGAAAAATGTACAAAACATTCACATTTAGTATAGAGTAACTAAACTTTGATATTATTTTTTTTATAATTTTGTCCAGCATGGAAAGTTATACAACTTTGAAAATCACTTTAATTTTTCTTCATTTCTGTAGAAAAAATTGCATGTTAATGGCTTCCATAATCTGGCCTTTCCTTAGTCTTTTTGCCTGCCTTCAGCTGCAGTGATATCAGTATGTGTTCATTGGAGTACAGATGATGGGAGTGATGGGTCAGCATTAGTGATGAGCGAGCATGCTTGTAACTACTCGGTACTCGCACGAGTATCGCTGTACTCGGGCTGCTCGGCGGGGACCGAGTAATCTCGCGATACTCGTGCTGTACTCGTGGTCTTCATTTCTGCATGTTGGCGCTCTTTTGAGAGCCAGCCCTCATGCAGGGATTGGCTGGCAGACCACTGCAATGCCACAGCCCTGTTAGTTGTGGAATTGCAGTGATTGGCCGGCCTGCACAGCGTGACCGAGCCTTTATACCGACCGGCGCGCTGTGCTCTGCTCACAACTATCCAGACAGTCAGTGCAGGGAGAGTGTCGCTGATTCAGGGAAAGCTTTGCGGCCCTTTATAGTTAGTTCCGGAGCAGGGCTGCAAACAGTGTGACCAGAAGTCCTTCTCAGGACTATTCTAGTTGTATACAGGCAGGCAGGGTATAGCCAGGTCGGAGTACAGTAGCAGAGTCCTTCTCAGGACTATTGTTGCTATATACAGGCAGGGTATAGCCAGGTCGGAATACAGGCTAGTGACCAGAAGAGTCCTTGTCAGGACTATTGTAGCAGTATACAGGCAGGCAGGCAGGCAGGCAGGGTATATAGCCATTCCTAGTCGTGACCGTATACCAGCCTTCATCATATCTGGGGCTGGTGTACACAGTCTAAAACAGTCCAGATAGTGTCAGACTTCTCAGTAATTGTCGCTCCTAAAAACCAGTTAGGTTCTTATTGCGTCCGTGCTTGCATTTAAAAACAGCACGTGTGTGTCTGTCGGTGGCAGCGTACAGGTGCGCGTTTTGCACAAACTATTATATAATGCACAAGTCTAGTGTATAATACACGTCAGTCAGCAGTGTCTGATAGAGTCAGACTTCTCAGTAATTGTCGCTCCTAAAAACCAGTTAGGTTCTTATTGCGTCCGTGCTTGCATTTAAAAACAGCACGTGTGTGTCTGTCGGTGGCAGCGTACAGGTGCGCGTTTTGCACAAACTATTATATAATGCACAAGTCTAGTGTATAATACACGTCAGTCAGCAGTGTCTGATAGAGTCAGACTTCTCAGTAATTGTCGCTCCTAAAAACCAGTTAGGTTCTTATTGCGTCCGTGCTTGCATTTAAAAACAGCACGTGTGTGTCTGTCGGTGGCAGCGTACAGGTGCGCGTTTTGCACAAACTATTATATAATGCACAAGTCTAGTGTATAATACACGTCAGTCAGCAGTGTCTGATAGAGTCAGACTTCTCAGTAATTGTCGCTCCTAAAAACCAGTTAGGTTCTTATTGCGTCCGTGCTTGCATTTAAAAACAGCACGTGTGTGTCTGTCGGTGGCAGCGTACAGGTGCGCGTTTTGCACAAACTATTATATAACGCTCAAGTCTAGTGTATAATACACGTCAGTCAGCAGTGTCTGATAGAGTCAGACTTCTCAGTAATTGTCGCTCCTAAAAACCAGTTAGGTTCTTATTGCGTCCGTGCTTGCATTTAAAAACAGCACGTTTGTGTCTGTCGGTGGCAGCGTCAGGCTCCATATTGTCCCTGGATAGAGACGTCCATGATGGCCTGTAAACATGAAGTGCCCATTGTAAGGAAGTGGGTCTATTGTAGTATAGCCCTTAGGCAGGGCAGCCAAAAATTTGGAGGCTCCACATTGTCCCTGGATAGAGATGTGCATGAGGGCCTCAAAACATTGTTCCCATTGCAAAGGAGCGGGTCTCCTGTCGTTGTAATGCCCATTCAGAAAGAATGGGCGAAAAAATTTACCACTGGGGTTATACCTGAAACAACGGCTTAACTATTGTAACGGTCACCATGATGGCGCATGAGGAGAAGGAGGAGCAGTCCAGCGATTAGCCAAAGTCCAGAAGTGTGTTACCATGGGTGAGTGGAGGTACATGGCAAATTCCCGTTACAAACTTTAAATTCCGCTGTCATTTGCTGTTGGTGTGTGGTGAAGTCTGGCCAAATCCAACCCTTGTTCATCTTGATCAGAGTCAGCCTGTCAGCATTTACAGTTGACAGGCGGGTGCGTTTATCTGTAATGATTCCACCTGCGGCACTAAAAACACGCTCTGACAAAACGCTAGCGGCAGGGCAGGCAAGGACTTCCAAGGCGTAGAGACTAAGAGCCAATTCATGCCACGTGTCCAGCTTGGATACACATTAATTGTAAGGCACAGAGGAATGTCGGAGTACAGTTGTTTGATCTGCAAGGTACTCCTTGAGCATCTGGCCAAACTTAGGATTTCTTGTGGCACTACCCCTTACCTCAGGGGCTGTGGTATGTGAGGGGCTGAGAAAACTGTCCCACATCTTAAAGACTGTTCCCCTACCTCTGGCGGATTGGACTTGTGCCCCTCTCGGCTGTACGCCTTGGTTGTCCACTGATTCCTGACCTATGCCGCTAGCGTTTTGTGAGGGGAATGCTTTGCCTACTTCCGTGACTATGGCCTTCTGGAACTGCTGCATTTTGCCTGACCTCTCCGCCTCGGGAATAAGAGACATAAAGTTCTCCTTTTAGCGTGGGTCTAACAGTGTTACCAACCAGTAATGATTGTCGGCCAAGATGTTCTTAACGCGAGGGTCACGAGACAGGCAGCTTACCATAAAGTCAGCCATGTGTGCCAGACTCTTAACAGCCATCACTTCAGTATCCTGACCAACACGATGACTGAACATGCTGTCCTCCTCCACCTCCTCCTCATCATCTACCCTGTCCTCTGGCCAGCCACGCTGAACCGAGGATATGACTGCATGTCATATCCTCAATTTGGCCAGAGAGTTGCTCCATGTCTTCATCCTCCTCCTCGTCATAGTCCTCCACTGCACATTGTGATGAGACGAGGCTGGGCTGTGTGTTATCACCCACACCCACTACTGTTTCTTGCTCAAACTCATCGCGCTCCGCCTGCAATGCATCATGGTTGTTTTTTGAGCAGAGACCATTTTAGAAGGCAGAGAAGCGGTATGGTGACGCTAATAATGTCGTCATCGCCGCTCACCATCTTGGTGGAGTCCTCAAAGTTTTGGCGGATGGTGCATAGGTCGGACATCCATCTCCACTCCTCAGGTGTTATGTGTGGAGTTTGACCCATTTCCCGACGGCTTAGGTGATGCAGGTACTCAACAACTGCCCTCTTCTGCTCACATATCCTGACCAACTTGTGCAGAGTTGAATTCCAACGCGTGGGGACATCACACACCAGTCTGTGTGCCGGAAGATGCAAACGGCGTCTTAAGCCGGCAAGGCCGGCTGAAGCAGTAGGTGACTTTCGAAAATGTGCAGACAGGCGGCGAACTTTTACCAGCAGATCAGACAGCTCTGAGTATGACTTTAGAAACCGCTGAACCACGAGGTTGAGCACATGGGCCACGCATGGAACATGTGTCAGCTGGCCTCGCCTCAAAGCCGCCACCAGGTTCCGGCCATTGTCACACACGACCTTTCCTGGCTTTAGGTTCAGAGTTGTGAGCCAGTGATCTGCCTTCTGTTTCAGAGCTGTCCACACCTCTTCTGCATTGAGGGGTTTGTTGTCACCTATGCAGATTAGCTTCAGCACTGCCTGTTGCCGCTTCGCCGAGGCAGTGCTGCAGTGCTTCTGTGTCGCCCTGGACAAGCCAGGGGCCACAGAGCACAACACTTAAACACCCCACACTCCCTGCAGGCATATCATAGTCAAAACACAAAATCCTTGTTGCCTTCCCCAGGGGCTGTTGTCCACACCAGGGTGTGGAGCCAGGCGGTTGGTCTCCACCCACCGAGGAGGAGGGAAAACACAGGCAGTGAGAGTTAAGCTAAGGAAGTGGAAGGAGGAAAGTAGTAGAGAGGAGAAAAGTGACAGCAAAGAGCCTGAAGTTGGTCCGGGTGTGTGGCCCGGACAGGACAGCAAGGTTGGCAGGATGTGGTGACCGTCTGCAGTGGAGGCCGATTGGAGTCTGCCGTAAGGACCGTGGACGGGTGGTGACCCGGCCGTACCGGACCGGTATACAAAGAGAAGCCAGCACCATTGGCAGAGGACTTTCGGATCCCGGCAAGGCTTGGTGTCGCCGTGAATTTGCCAAATCCGTTAGTGAAGGGGACCTCAGGGTTTCCAAACAGCCAAGTCCAGATAGAAGGCAACCGTCCAACCGTGAAGGGGAGACACCGCCACCGCCAAGGGCAACCGTCTCCCAGGGCCAGCGCCTGTGGGCAAAAGGGGCTCCTCCGGCCCATATCCAGGTCGGGGAGCGGGTTACCATTGGGAAACCATCACTACCAACACTTAACTTAGGTGCAGGGAGAGACAGTCATCACTAACCTGCAGGGAGGAACAACCGCAGCCGTCCGAGTGACCCGTCCATCCAGCCACTTGTTTTACCGTGAACTGTGTCATCATCATTGGGCTGAGTGAGTACCTCCGTGCCGTGCGGCACAGCGCTGCCCCTGCGACCCTGCACTTCATCAGGCCCCGCAACCCGCCTGTCATCCATCTCTACCCCATCACCAGGCCCCGGGACAACCAACCCCCCTACCCACGGAGGGGAGAAATAACAACAAAGCTGCTCCCTGTCACAGGCTCCCGGGATCGCCGTCCAGAGCAGCGGTGGTGTCCACACAATCACCACAACCGTGGGTGGCGTCACGGACAATATCCCCAAAACCCAAACCACCCCTTTTCACTCACGGGCGAGTAGCGCCGCTCGAGTCCCCGGGATCCGGCCATCGCTCGAGCCAACGAGCAGCAGCAACCGTAGAGCTGCGTCAGCCGGACCCGAGCAGTGGGAGAGCGCACCGTCCCCTCCTCCGCCCGCGACACTTCCAGCTTGGGACTGGTGTGGAGGGTAAAGTGGATCAGGATGCGCAGGAGGAGGAGGAGGCTGAGGAGCATGACATTCCGGAGCTGTAGAGTGTGTGTGAAACCCTGACTGAGGTAGGGCCTGCAAAACTTGGTGTGTGAAGGACGTGTTCCGTCCCTCGCTCAGACTGGGTCCCAGCTTGCACAATATTAACCCAGTGTGACGTCAACGAGATGTAGCGGCCTTGCCCACATGCACTTGTCCACGTGTCTGTGGTTAGGTGGACTTTGGCTGAAACAGCGTTGTTCAGGGCACGTGTGATGTTTTGTGACACGTGGTTATGCAATGCGGGGACGGCACACCGGGAGAAATAGTGGCGGCTGTGGACCGAGTAACGTGGGACAGCTGCCACCATCAGGTCGCGGAATGCTTCTGTCTCAACCAGCCTAAAAGGCAACATTTCCAGCGCAAGCAGTCGCGAAATGTTAGCATTTAGAACTGTGGCATGTGGGGTGTTGGCAGTGTATTTGCGCCTGCGTTCAAAGGTTTGCTGAATGGATAACTGAACGCTGCGCTGGGACAAGGACGTGCTTGATGATGGTGTTCTTTCTGCGTAGGCAAATGCAGGTGCAGGAGTGGAGGAGGCTTGTTCGCAGGCAGCATGGACAGGGGATTGGCTCGCATGCACAACCAGCGAAGACGTAGCAGTGACATCAGCAAGCACTGCTCCTGGACTCTGTTGTACTTCCCACAAAGTCGGGTGCTTGGCTGACATGTGCCTGATCATGCTGGTGGTGGTCAGGCTGCTAGTTTTGGTACCCCTGCTGATGCTGGCACGGCAGGTGTTGCAAATGGCCTTTTTAGAATCATCTGGAGCCAACTTAAAAAACTGCCAGTGTCAGAGTTCCGGGTTTTCCAGTTTTCTTTTGAAAGAGCTTGCCCTTTGTTAACATGGAGTTTTCTGATCTGTTGCCCTACTTCCTGTCCATCTGTTTAAAAGCCGCCCCTAAAGCTTAGTCCAGTGCCTGAGTATACTGCTTCCTGTGTGCTCCTGCCCTGCAGCTTTTGGTTCCTGATTGTTATTCGGATCCTCTTGGAAAACAACCGACACCGACTCTGGACTTCATCTGGTATCATCTAGCTGTGCCCGGACTCCGTTTGCCGTCTTTGGTCGGCACTTCTGCCCGGTTCCTTCCGTTTAATACCACTCTGGACTCACATCACGTACGGACATTTTTGGACTTACCTATTGCCCTTTTGTGTCCCGGCTGCTGCGCATTTAGGGCTTCTGGGGTGATTGCCAGACAGTCCCTGTATAGGGGTTCGCTCTTGGTGGTCTCCCTGGGGGAGTCCGGTGCGCGGTCCCGGGAATTCCCTTTCGCTCCGTCCCTGGAAGGTATTTCCTGTATTTATGTTCTACTGTGTTTTTGTTCCGTTTATGTACATATTTGCTGGTTGCATATTATAAACGTATTGCACCAAGAACTCGTCTCTGGTTGTCATTGCCCTAACGCAATCGAAATCCTCAATACATACAATAGTATTACAGCCAGACTCGGGAAGACCTAACATTTGTACAGGCACCTTGTGTCGTGTTGTTCCGGGGAACAGTTGCCTGACGTCTGCCTGGGGCCACCACTCTGCTTCTTACTGCCTGTTGGGATGCTACGCCTCCCTCCCCCTGTGCACTGCTGTCCTCGCTCTGCATATCCTCCTGCCAGGTTGGGTCAGTTACTGGATCATCCACCACGTCGTTTTCCTCTTCCGCACCCTGCTCCTCCTCCTGACTTCCTGACAATTGTGTCTCATCATCGTCCACCCCTTGTTGAGACACGTTGCCAACTTCGTGAGAACGTGGCTGCTCAAATATTTGGGCATCTGTACATACAATCTCGTCATGGCCCACTTCAACAGGAGCTGGCGAGAGGCCAGAATTTGTGAATGGAAACGTGAACGAACAGCTCTTCCGAGTGTCCAAGTGTGGGATCAGTAATGTCCGTGGACGTGTACTCGGCCTGGTGGTAGGAAGGAGGATCAGGTTCTGAAATGTGCGGTGCAGTATCACGGCTACTGACACTTGACCGTGTGGAAGACAGAGTGTTTGTGGTGGTGCCAATCTGACTGGAAGCATTATCCGCTATCCAACTAACAACCTGTTGACACTGGTCTTGGTTCAAGAGCGGTGTACTGCAGCGGTCCCCAAGAATTTGGGACAGGACGTGCGAGCGACTAGATGTGGCCCTTTGTTGTGGTGAAATTAGAGCTTGCACACAACCTCGGTCTCTGCCTGCACCACCATCACGTCCACTTCCTTGTTCGTTGACAACGCCCTTGCGCATTTTGCAATGCTGTGCTGATGTGTATTCACTAGACTTGTGCGTTATATCCAAGTTTTTGCAAAACTCACACAAATGCAGCGGAAAGCTGCCACCAACAGGCACACACGTGCGGTTTTTAAATGCAAGCACGGAGGCACTAAGAACCTAACAGGTCTCTATCCAGGGACAATGTGGAGCCTCCCAATTTTTGGCTGCCCTGCCTAAGGGCTATACTACAATAGACCCACTTCCTTCCAATGGGCACTTCAGGTTTACAGGCCCTCATGCACGTCTCTATCCAGGGACAACGTGGAGCCTCCCAATTTTTGGCTGCCCTGCCTAAGGGCTATACTACAATAGACCCACTTCCTTACAATGGGCACTTCAGGTTTACAGGCCCTCATGCACGTCTCTATCCAGGGACAACGTGGAGCCTCCCAATTTTTGGCTGCCCTGCCTAAGGGCTATACTACAATAGACCCACTTCCTTCCAATGGGCACTTCAGGTTTACAGGCCCTCATGCACGTCTCTATCCAGGGACAACGTGGAGCCTCCCAATTTTTGGCTGCCCTGCCTAAGGGCTATACTACAATAGACCCACTTCCTTCCAATGGGCACTTCAGGTTTACAGGCCATCATGCACGTCTCTATCCAGGGACAACGTGGAGCCTCCCAATTTTTGGCTGCCCTGCCTAAGGGCTATACTACAATAGACCCACTTCCTTACAATGGGCACTTCAGGTTTACAGGCCATCATGCACGTCTCTATCCAGGGACAATGTGGAGCCTCCCAATTTTTGGCTGCCCTGCCTAAGGGCTATACTACAATAGACCCACTTCCTTACAATGGGCACTTCAGGTTTACAGGCCCTCATGCACGTCTGTATGCAGGGGCATTGGTGAACCTCACAATTTTGGACTGCCCTGGCAAAGGAAAATACTACAAAGACTCACTTCCTCAAAATGGGCACATTAGACTCAAGAGGCCTTCATGTACGTCTCTTCTCAGGGACATCGGAGTGCCACACAATGTTTTCACGTAAAATCTTTCATGTATTAATTTCAAAAAGTAACATACACCAGCTCTATCTCACTATTGGGTATGTGCCCTTAACATTTCCGCCATGAAAAATCATTTTGGGGTCATTTTGGAAGGTTTTCTGGTGAGTCCGTAAAAATGGCGTAAAACGCGGACAAAATTGTTCACAGCTGTGACTTTTCAGTGATAAATGCTTCAAGGGGTCTTCCCCATGCTGTTGCCATGTCATTTGAGCACTCTTCTGAGACTTTTGTGACATTTTTAGGGTTTCTCCATGCTGCCGGGGGGTCATTTCACAAAAATACTCGGGTCTCCCATAGGATAACATTGGGCTCGTTGCTCGGGCCGAGTACACGAGTATCTTGGGAGGCTCGGCCCGAGCTTCGAGCACCCGAGCTTTTTAGTACTCGCTCATCACTAGTCAGCATCTGTCTTCTACTCTAAATAATGTGGGAGATGATCCAGTGGATCCTGTGAAGCACTAGTGAACTCCGATGTGGATGTTAGAGACCTTGCACTTCCCCACCTTCAGTCTGAGGAGGCTCCACAGATACTCATTAGGGTTTAGATCGGCAGATATGCTTGGCCAATCCAGAACCTTTACCCTCAGTTTCTTTAGCAAGGCAGTGGTCATCTTGGAAGTGTGTTTGGGGTCGTTATTATTAAGGATGAGCGAATGTATTCGCCACTATTTGGTATCCAACGGATAACAGGCTATTCGCACCATTCGGTATCTGACGAATAAAACAGCATCTGCTCCGATACTTTCATTTTCATTTCTGACTTCCTGGCGCCTGTTTTCCAGCCAATGAACACATTTGATGTTGCTTGCCCTCACAGTAACGCTGCAGCCATCTTTGTTGTGGTGTTACTGTGATTGTCTTGGCCACACAGCGTCATAGGGTTATATAATTCAGCGGCCATTTTGGGAACACGCAGTCATAGGGAGCTGGCGGTGTAGATAGAATGTAGTGTGTACGGGAGAGCGTTCGTAGATTATTATTATTATTATTATTTATTTTTTATAGTGCCATTTATTCCATGGCACTTTACAGTGAAAGAGGGTATACGTACAACAATCATTAACAGTACATAACAGACTGGTATAGGAGGAGAGAGGACCCTGCCCGTGAGGGCTCACAGTCTATAGGGAATGGGTGATGGTACAATACGTAAGGACAGAGCTGGTTGCACAGTGGTGTACTGGACTGAGGGTTATTGTAGGTTGTAGGCTTGTTGGAAGAGGTCGGTCTTGAGTTTCCTCTTGAAGCTTTCCACGGTAGAGGAGAGTCTGATATGCTGTGGTAGAGCATTCCAGAGTATGGGGGAGGCACGGGAGAAATCAGATAGTAGATCCAACTAATAAAGGGTATGTCCGCACGTTGCTTTCTGGTGTGGCAAATAAAAAGCAGCGCTTTGTCACTGCATGTGCGTTTCAAAAAGCATCCAAAACGCTGCGTTTTGGATGCATTTTGGATGCATGTTTGACAGTGCGGTCCCACTCGGCTCTGCTACATCCCCATAGAGCATGGCTGACTGCGAGACAGAGCTGATAGCGAGACTCACTTCAGTTGCTGCGTGGAGCTCACAGAGAGCGGCAGTGTTGTACAGTCGCTCCTGTCATCTTCATGCAGTAGAGCTGGATGCGTTGTGGGACCTTGTGTGGATTACGCCGCACCTGGAGGGTTATTTGGGGATTTTAATAAAGTGGTGAAAGAGGGTGGCGTTTTTTTTGTCTTTTATTCCAAAAAAGGATTTTTTCGGGTGTATGTGTTTATTTACTTTCACTTACAGGTTAATCATGGGAAGTGTCTCATAGATGCCTGCCATTATTAACCTAGGACTTAGTGGCAGCTATGAGCTGCCATGAACTCCTTATTACCCCGATTGCCACCGCACCAGGGCACTTCGGGATGAACCGTGTAGAGCCGCATCTAATGGATGTGGCAATTCCGGGCAGCTGTTGGCTGATATTTTTAAGATGGGGGGCTCCCCATCCTGAGAATACCAGCCTTCAGCCGTGTGGCTTTACCTTGGCTGGTTTCAAAATTGGGGGAGACCGCACACCAGTTTTTTTTAATTATTTATTTATTTTACTGCACTACATAGACCCACCCACAGGCGGCTGTGATTGGTTGCAGTGAGACAGCTGTCACTAAGTGTGGGGGCTCGTCTGAATGCAACCAATCATAGGCGCCGGTGGGAGGGGGAAGCAGTGAATATGAGATAGAATAATTGTGGTGTCTGAAGCCTCAGGGGCAAATAGGTGCACGCGGATGGTAAGGGCTGGATGTCCATATTCACTGTAAGGATAAAGTACCAACACAGGAGTCTTCCCACAGCAGTCCCACAGCAAGCTCCCAAAACCAGGGAACTCAGACAATGTTATCAGCAGCTTACCTGGTCCCTGGAGCTGTGTCAGAGCAGGATCCCAACATGTAGGATACCGGGATCCCAACTTGTATATAGCCCCTTTCTTGCCCCATGTTCTTTGTGAAGACGTCACCCTGACCTTAGCCCCTTGTTCTTTTTGAAGACGTCACCCTAATTCTTTCCCTTGTGTATGTTTTCCGTCTAGGATAATAAAAAGTTGATGGACATGTGGGCCACAGGACTATGTGTGGCCAGGACTCCACCTTGTAAATAGTTGCACCAGTTGTGCTCCCTACCAGAATTAAGGTGGGAATGTACTTCTATAGACGTTTTGCACTTAAAGAGAAAAGTGCACCAAAGACTCTCAAACGTGTTAATTTATTTTTTTTTCAAGTTATGCAACGTTCAAGTAACCTGTGGCGCCCCTGAGGCTTCAGACGCCACAAGGCGCAGCATCTGATTTAGGTGCTGTGCTCATCCTGAATTCCTGGGTGATCAGTGTCGGTTCTACACAAAATCACATTTCAACACAAGCCAGTTGTTGGGACATACCTCGGGTCAGGGTTTAAGGCAGGTACTCCATTGATGCTGGGAAGCAGTGACCAGTATACCTGGTTATGAAGCCTTAAGTCCCATTCACTGTCCTGAAGGGGTGGGACCTGGCAGAGGGAGTGTGGGAGAAATCAGTAGGTAAGTGGGCGGAGCTAGGTTTGAAGAGTGGAAAGTTGAGAGCAGTCCAGTCAGGAGTCGAGTCCAGAGAGGGAGTCCAGTCAGTCGGTCTGAGGAGAGGGAGGGGGACAGCTGACAGTCCCAATCACTTCCAGTCAGAGCTCACTAGTGACCTTGGTGAAAAGAGGAGTGTGGTCGCTGGGAAGTAAAGCGTGATTACTCACAGGACCGAGCACCATCAGAGTATAGAGCCCTAGATTAGGGGACGCTTCAAGCTCGCCTAAAAAATCTACAGGGAGAGAAGATTGCACGTTTCTCGGCCCACCATAGTGTCCGAAGCACAGCAGCATACACAGAGGCTGGGAATTGGTACAGAGATACAGCCCATTGAAAGGTTCGCGCTGCCTGCGAACGGACCGGGGCTTTTTATACAAAAAGCCAAGCAGGGGCCTTCAAAAGCTATAGGCTACGGGGACCCACTAGTAACAGAGAAGTGCATGAGAGAAGAATTCACCGAGGCACAACCGGCACTGGGATCCGAGGAGTTCGGGATCGCCTGGAGCCCATCATGGTGGAAACCGGCACTCTGCGGGCATAACAAACAGTGAGTAAAGACATATTGAACCGCAGCCTTTGTGTCGCCTACTTCTTTCCACGCCCGGTGAGCCCTGCACCACATCAACATCCACAATAGATTTTCCCAACTGTTGCCCCGGGGTCCTGCTCTACCTGGGGGGAGTAAGAAACACCTCAACTGCCATAACACCAGCCCCGGAGGTCCCGTCCAGCAGCCGTGGCTCCAAAGCCGCAATCCACAGGTGGTGTCACGAATCTTTATTAGACTTTATTACCATCTCCCCCAATACAGCCATTTTAATTGACTCCGCCAGGGTCACGGAGCCAAACCCCGCCACCACTGACTACCCCGGACAAGTCCGGCCCGACACCGAGTCACCTAAGACCCTGGGGCGGGCGTGTCATAATGAGCGGCCGGCATTTTCAAAAACAGGAGAAGCCGCCAGAGCAGTGTGACAGCCGTGCAGCGCCACGCCGGTGATCGGTTAGTGATCGGTGAGTATGAGAGAGGGGAGGAGAGGGAGAGATAGACAGAGAGAGAGACAGAAATAAAGCTAGGAAACAGAAGCGCTGATAGGGTCTTACCAGATAAATAAACGAGTAATGTATAATAATATACACTCACCAAATGAGGTTGTGAAGGGTCACAACCAACACAGATAGCACGAGATAATGGCGGCTCCGCGGCTCCACATGGATATGTCTTCAAAGCGGGAGGAGAAAAGGGGTTAATGCGCAATCCGCCAGAAAAAGATATGCAAATGTTCATTGATTAATAACTCTTTTATTCCATAGGTCTACGCGTTTCGAGGTATGAAACCTCTTCCTCAGGACCAGAATATCAACAATGCATGAAACAGAGAGAGATGACAAACTTATATATATGTCAATTGTTCATACAGAGATTTATACATATAATTCCATCAGAACAAAGCCAATAAAAGATTGAAAGAATGAAAGAACTGGGTTTTTTTTATGTTACTAGGAAGTGCCGTGTCATGTAAGCAGATGTGTTTCTTTCTTTGCCCGCCGATTTTTTCAAATTGTCAGTAGGCAGTCTTCTCTATATACCACGTGTATATAAGTGTGTCATCTCTCTCTGTTTGATGCATTGTTGATATTCTGGTCCTGAGGAAGAGTTATGGGGTACTCAGTATAACTGGGGAGAATGTCACTTTGGTAGCCATTTCCCAGTTCCATGACCTAGGTGTTTTTTAAAAGGGGAATATTTACAGGGGATTTTTGAATAAAGTTCACACGTGATGCCTCTTGCGGTTTTGGGGGTGGAGCCGCCGCTGTTCAGTTTTCACTACTGGGGCTGGTGTTAGTGGCAGCCTGGATGTTAGGCCCTCCGCAAGCAGGGCCAGGCCCCAGAGGATAGGTAAAGTAGATGGATGTTGAAAGGCCACACAATGAGTTGCAGTATAACTGGTTCCTTTACTCACAGTAAACTGTAAACTCATCACCCGAGACCAGCTGGTCTCATCCGTAGGTCCCCTTAGTCCCAAAGCCGGTTTATTGACCTGATGGCTTCTTTCCCCTGCACCTGTCTTTGGCTGGCGGGTCCCCGTGGCTTGCAGCGGCTGGGGGTTCTGTTGTGAATACATTTTCCAGTTTGGGACTCCCTCTTGTGGTCAGTGCTGGCGGTGCAGTTGACTTGTGGAATGAGAGCCACACATCTGTGGAAGACTGGCAATCGGGCCTTTCAGATTGGGACTATATAACTGAGTAGTTTTCTCCTGTTACTTGCCGGTGCTCAATTGATTTCCTGTGTGTTAAGGACATTCTGAAACCAGCCCTGCTCTCTACCAGAACTCCTCTCTAGATAAGTTGGTCTTTGTACCTCTGCTTATTGTTTCCACTTTCTTGTTGTTTTTTCTGTTTTGATACTATTGCTTTATTCCTGTTTTGCCTGTGTGGAGTTCCTGGTGGAATTGGATCATTACTAGAGTTGAGCGCGGTTCGTGGTTCGAGGTTCTCCAGTTCTAGGCTCGAGTGATTTTGGGGCCTGTTCTAGATCGAACTAGAACTCGAGCTTTTTGCAAAAGCTCGATAGTTCTAGAAACGTTCGAGAACAGTTCTAGCAGCAAAAAAACAGCTAAATCCTAGCTTGGTTTCTGCTGTAATAGTGTAAGTCACTCTGTGAATCACACTATTATGACATTTCAGTGTATAGTGTGCGTGAACAGCGCCTTCAGATCACTGCTGTTTCTATAATGGCGATCGCCATTTTTTTTTTTTTTCCTTGTCTTCCTTCCCTAAGCGCGCGCGTGTAGTGGGGCGGGCCAGCATGTCAGCCAATCCCAGACACACACACAGCTAAGTGGACTTTTAGCCAGAGAAGCAACGGCATGTGTGATAGGATGTCCATGTCACATGTCCCTGCATTATAAAACCGGACATTTTCCTCCAGGACGCCATTATCTGCCTTCTGCGTCTTTGGTGTCAGACATCACTGTCGCAGCTCCGTCCTCCTGAGTCATATCGCCGATACAGCTGTATGCGCTGCATACACAGCGTTAGACAGCTTAGGGAGAGCACTTTCTAGCAGTCCTTTTAAGGGCTCAAACCGGCAGGGTCAGAGAGCCATAGGTGACAGGTCCTGAAAACAGCAACAGCGTCTGTGTAGCCAAGGTCAGGGATTTCCTCCCTGCATTTCACCATTAGGAGGGAATAGAAAGGCAGGCTTCCATTCCTCTACCCAGAGCCCCACAATCCTGCCACTGTACCCTCTTGTCCTCTGCACACTCCAACTCATTATAACTAAGCCATTATACTAGCAAACAGTCAGTGTACCTAGTGGCATCCTAAACGTGGCTATTGGACTTTGCTATAGTCCCACTAGTGCAAAGACATTTGCAGAGCACGTCTGCCTGCATTGCACACTCCAACTTTTTTAAACTAAGCCATTATACTAGCAAACACTCAGTGTACCTAGTGGCATCCTAAACGTGGCTATTGTACTTTTGTCTATTCACACTATTGTAAAGATATTTGCAGCACGTCTGCCTGCATTGCACACTCCAACTTTTTTAAACTAAGCCATTATACTAGCAAACACTCAGTGTACCTAGTGGCATCCTAAACGTGGCTATTGTACTTTTGTCTATTCACACTATTGTAAAGATATTTGCAGCATGTCTGCCTGCATTGCACACTCCAACTTTTTTAAACTAAGCCATTATACTAGCAAACACTCAGTGTACCTAGTGGCATCCTAAACGTGGCTATTGTACTTTTGTCTATTCACACTATTGTAAAGATATTTGCAGCACGTGTGCCTGCATTGCACACTCCAACTTTTTTAAACTAAGCCATTATACTAGCAAACACTCAGTGTACCTAGTGGCATCCTAAACGTGGCTATTGGACTTTGCTATAGTCCCACTAGTGCAAAGACATTTGCAGAGCACGTCTGCCTGCATTGCACACTCCAACTTTTTTAAACTAAGCCATTATACTAGCAAACACTCAGTGTACCTAGTGGCATCCTAAACGTGGCTATTGTACTTTTGTCTATTCACACTATTGTAAAGATATTTGCAGCACGTCTGCCTGCATTGCACACTCCAACTTTTTTAAACTAAGCCATTATACTAGCAAACACTCAGTGTACCTAGTGGCATCCTAAACGTGGCTATTGTACTTTTGTCTATTCACACTATTGTAAAGATATTTGCAGCACGTCTGCCTGCATTGCAGACTCCAACTTTTTTAAACTAAGCCATTATACTAGCAAACACTCTGTGTACCTAGTGGCATCCTAAACGTGGCTATTGTACTTTTGTCTATTCACACTATTGTAAAGATATTTGCAGCACGTCTGCCTGCATTGCACACTCCAACTTTTTTAAACTAAGCCATTATACTAGCAAACACTCAGTGTACCTAGTGGCATCCTAAACGTGGCTATTGTACTTTTGTCTATTCACACTATTGTAAAGATATTTGCAGCACGTCTGCCTGCATTGCAGACTCCAACTTTTTTAAACTAAGCCATTATACTAGCAAACACACAGTGTACCTAGTGGCATCCTAAACGTGGCTATTGTACTTTTGTCTATTCACACTATTGTAAAGATATTTGCAGCATGTCTGCCTGCATTGCACACTCCAACTTTTTTAAACTAAGCCATTATACTAGCAAACACTCAGTGTACCTAGTGGCATCCTAAACGTGGCTATTGTACTTTTGTCTATTCACACTATTGTAAAGATATTTGCAGCACGTCTGCCTGCATTGCACACTCCAACTTTTTTAAACTAAGCCATTATACTAGCAAACACTCAGTGTACCTAGTGGCATCCTAAACGTGGCTATTGTACTTTTGTCTATTCACACTATTGTAAAGATATTTGCAGCACGTCTGCCTGCATTGCACACTCCAACTTTTTTAAACTAAGCCATTATACTAGCAAACACTCTGTGTACCTAGTGGCATCCTAAACGTGGCTATTGTGCTTTTGTCTATTCACACTATTGTAAAGATATTTGCAGCACGTCTGCCTGCATTGCACACTCCAACTTTTTTAAACTAAGCCATTATACTAGCAAACACTCAGTGTACCTAGTGGCATCCTAAACGTGGCTATTGTACTTTTGTCTATTCACACTATTGTAAACATATTTGCAGCACGTCTGCCTGCATTGCACACTCCAACTTTTTTAAACTAAGCCATTATACTAGCAAACACTCTGTGTACCTAGTGGCATCCTAAACGTGGCTATTGTACTTTTGTCTATTCACACTATTGTAAAGACATTTGCAGAGCACGTCTGCCTGCATTGCACACTCCAACTTTTTTAAACTAAGCCATTATACTAGCAAACACTCTGTGTACCTAGTGGCATCCTAAACGTGGCTATTGTACTTTTGTCTATTCACACTATTGTAAAGATATTTGCAGCACGTCTGCCTGCATTGCACACTCCAACTTTTTTAAACTAAGCCATTATACTAGCAAACACTCAGTGTACCTAGTGGCATCCTAAACGTGGCTATTGTACTTTTGTCTATTCACACTATTGTAAACATATTTGCAGCACGTCTGCCTGCATTGCACACTCCAACTTTTTTAAACTAAGCCATTATACTAGCAAACACTCAGTGTACCTAGTGGCATCCTAAACGTGGCTATTGTACTTTTGTCTAGTCACACTACCGCAATTCTATGTGCAGCACCTCTGCATGACACCCTCCTCCTCTGTTTTTAATAAGCTATAATGATAGCACAAAAGACTGCCATTTAGTGGCATCATAGAACTGGCTGTTGTATTCCATTAGTGCCCCACTGGTGACAAGCTATTTCTAGCACCTCTACATGACACCCTCATGCACATTTTGCTACGCTAATGTTATAGCAAACTCATGGAATTCATTGCTGCATTTCATAATTTGGAGGGATAGAAAGTCAGGCTTCCTTTAGCTTTTCCTTCTTTTCATAGACAGCATCTCCAAGATCAATTTCCCCTCCACGTCTTTGTGTGGAGAGGCAGCTAGTGCGCATGCGTGTGCCGATTTACCCCAGCTGCAGCATAATTACAGTGTTTCGCCTAGTGAGTATGCTCAGCCTGACTGTGTTATTCCTGACGCTAAGTCTTCTTTTCGGGATACAGCGCATGCTCCCACACTAAGTGTGAAAAGCCTCTTTGCACAGGTGCTTGCATTCCGTGCCGGGTCTAAGTCCGGTTTTGTGCCTAGACACCATGCTAAAGCTGATAATCTTTTTTCAGAGACTGTATTTCATGCTACTGAGCATGCTCAGGCACTTCCTGCATCAGAGACTAGGTCCGGTAATGAACTCTTTGGCCCTGGCCCTGATGTGGGGGTCCCATATAGACCACAGGGCATCAGGTGTCCTCCCAAATGGCTTGCAGAGGCCCACCCCTATGACTTGTCACCGCATTATTGATGGTCAGACGATGACTGGTGAGGTGTTTGGGTCATGGCAGCCATGAGGTCATCATTGAAGTTGCGGTTCCAAATAGGACGCTAGTTATGCCACTCATGACGTGTCACTCTACTTTTGTCTCCAGGAGGTGCATTGTGGTTCACCCTGGTTTGGGGCGGACCCAGGTTATAAAAGGGGCTGGAGCCAACAAGGAGGTGCGCAGTCTTCTATTATGCTCCGAAAGAGCACACCTCCATGTGTTGAACCCATTGCGGCTTTAGGCCAGAGGTAGGCAGGGATAGGGTGTCGATGCAGGCCACCACCACAGTTGGTAACGCAGAACGGTTAAGACCAGCTCCTGTCCTACCAGTCCTGCTTGTGCAGCCCAGTGGCATTAACAGGCCTGCTGCTGCTGATGCGCCTGCTGTCCACAGGTGTGCCCCTACGCACACGGTCAGCGTACTCAATGGCCCCTGTGTTGTTAACAGGGAGTTCCTGGGCTGGGTGGGCATGTGGACCCTGTGACGCTAACAGGGCTCACAGTCTCCAGATCCGAATGGCGTCTAACTCGGTTCAGGCTACTATTAGTTTCATAGCCACACAGCTCTGTATCCTCCACCAAACCTTCCAGTTGCCAACCTCTCCTTTTCCAACTGGGAGCACGGTGCACACTGACTGCTGATGGGGATATATACCTTTCTCTTTCTTTTCTTATTAATTTTCGTTATATAGCGGTAACATAGTATATACCACTTTATCCAAATCTGCCAGTCCCACTGTAACAGATGGTGTTTCTTCAGCAAATGTTACTGTTGCTTAACCACCAAATCCACGGACCAAAACTTTTTTCCCCTTTCCAACACACCTGTTCCCCTTTCCACCAGCATCTGTCCTTTTTCAACTCATTTTGGTATATGACCAAAAGTGCAACTCTGCAGGGACACCGTACTCAACGCCATCTCAGCACAGCAGCCATCCCTCGGTCCCTCCGATGTGGACAAGTAAAAGACCATTTCTTCCTATCCATGACAAAGCGTTGAGATTCACTCTGTGCAGCACTGGTGTTTAGTGGAAAAGCAGATCTAAGATTGCGTACCACATTGTGCAGATACTCCTGTATACGTGCGTCCATTTCTATGGCAGGAATTATTTCGCCAAATTTTGTCTTGTACCGGGGATCTAACAGTGTGGCAACCCAGTATTCTGGATTACTTTGAATTCGTACAATCCGAGGGTCATGTTGTAGGTAGTGCAGCAAGAAGGCGCTCATGTGTCTTGTGCATCCAGGAGGACCAAGTCCTTGGTGTGTTGGTGGCAGAGAGGTGAGAATCGTGCCTCCTTCCTCTGCTCTCTCCCCACAACCTCGCACAACCGAAATGTGAGCAAGCTCTCACTCATCTGCTGAGTCTTCCATGCCCATCGCCAGTTCCTCCTCCATTTCTTCATGGGCTACTGCACTTTCATCAACACTTTTTGCTGATACTATGCGCCCTTGTTAATCCCTCTCCCTCACCATGAATGCCGCATAGGTGCCGCTGACCATCTGGACCTCGTAGATCTTGTTATCCCTTCCGCATATGACTCCTCCTGTACTTCCTCCCCTTCCTCTAGTCCCAACACCTGACTCCGAATAATAATTACAGTGTGCTCCATCATGTAGATGACCAGAATTGTCACGCTGAGAATGACATTGCCAGTGATAAACATCTTCGTCGACATTTGTAAACTGTGTAGCAGGGTGCATAGGTCCTTGATCTGACACCACTCCAGCAGCGTGATCTGCACCACCTCTTGATCAAGTTATCCCAGGCTCTATGTCTTACCGTATTTCAGCAGGGCTCTGCGGTGCTGCCACACACGCTGCAACATGTGCAGATTCCAATTCCTGCGTGTCGGAACATCGCATTTCCGGCGTTTAACTGCCAGACCCTAAGACTTCCGGAGTGATGAAAGTTGTTGAGCTGCTGTGGGCGCACGATGGAAGTGAGCACATAGCGAGCGTGCCCGCTGCACAAGGCCATGTAGGCCGTGATGGTGTTTTAAAAATTGCTGGAGAATTCGGTTCAACACGTGAGCCATACAAGGCACGTGTGTCACATTGCCCTGAGGATGGCCCGCAGCCAGGTTTTCATCATTGCCGCACACGGCTGTTAAGTCACCAACGGAGTCCACTCCGTCAATTTGTATTCCGGTCGCCAGGTGACAACGTGTTCCTTTCATGAATAGTGCTGATGATGGGAGAGGAGTCGATGCCAGCGGCGCAGGTGGACGCAGGTTATGCTCACCCACTGGGCTGCATTACCTTGACAGATGCAGAATCTCTGGCTGAATGTAGCTGGTGGGTATCTCACAGATGAAATACCATCATTCAGCTACAACCAATGGGAAGACACCACACCCTTTTTTATGCCCATCCTGTCTGCAGACCACTGCCAGACATAGCTATGACCTCTGGTTACTTTTACCCCCAGTTCAGTTTTATGATTTTGTGTGCTTGTTACCTGACTACTTTTCCTGCTTGCTGTTTATGTACCTTGTTGGCCGATCCGCATTTCACCTCTGCCTGTTTTCTGATTAAGTCCTGGCCGTCCCATTCTGTGCCTGTTCCTCAATTAATGTTTTGACCCTGCCTGACTACTATTCTCTGGAACTGCAGCCTTCCACAGGTATTAATCACCTTGGGCCCTGTGCAATTCCTAATCCCTGTATAGGGGTTAAAGGGTTTCAGGGTTCTAGGGGTCCTGCTTGGTGAGTGGCTTCCCTCTAGCCTATCATTAACAGCCCATCTGAGTGTGTGGATCAAGGAAGGCGTTACACCGTGCTCTCTGCAGAAGGCCATGTGGTCCAGGATAGTGCTTTAAAAATTGCTGGACAACCAGGTTCAACACGTGAAACACACAAGCCATGTGTGTCACATTGTCACAGCGAAGGGCCGCACCCATGTTTGCATCATTGTCGCACCCGGCCTTCCCTGGCTGCTGGTTGAGTAGAGACAACCATTGATGAAACTCGGTCTCCAGAGCTAACCGTCCACAACTTCTCAGCGGTGTGACTCACATTTCCCATACATTTCAAAGTAAAACTTTGACCGCCTGATGGCATTGAGCTCTGCTGCCAGCATAGTAAGGAGGTGTGTGGTAGTCCTTGTGCGCAGTAACAAGGAAGGGTGGCCTGACCACACAGGGTTTGCGCCAAGGTGGAGGACCCACACGAGGTTGAAGAGGCAGAAGCAGTGTATTAACTTCTACATACAGAAGAAGGATTGAAACAACTCGTGGGGACGGCAAGACTTGTACAGCAGACCCTTCTCCATCTCTCACCATAGTTTGCCAGTGCCCAGTCAGTGACATGTAATGACCCTGTCTATGCTTACTGGTCCAAGTATCTGTGAAATGCACCCTGTCGCACACAGAGTTTCTCAAGGAAGTGCTGATGTTGTGTGCGACATGCTGGTGTAGCGCGGGCATGCTTTTCTTGGAGAAGCAGTGGTGATTGGGCATCTGGTACTGGGGCACAGCGACAGACATAAGGTCTCTAAAATCCTGTGTGTCCACTAGGCGGAAAGGCAGCATTTCGGTAGCCAACAGCTTACAGAGGGATAGAGTCAACCTCTTAGCTTTGTCATGGGTCGCAGGAAGTGGCCTTTTATTTGACCACATCTGAGGGACAGAGATCTGGCTGCTGTGTGTAGACGGTGTTGAGTAGGGTGTCCCTGGAAAAATGCAGGTTTGTGAGGAAAGTGCAGGCGGAGACATGATGTTGCCTTCATCCAACGTTGGTGCTATCGATGTCTGAGAGAGCTGTACACACTCACTTGTTTCCCCTTCCAAACCAACTGACGACCTACCAAGCAAACTGCCTGTTGCGGTTACAGTGGTGGAAGTTGTGGGTGGAAAAACAGGTGTGACAGCTGTCCCCACAGTCCTAGAAGATGACGAGCGCGCGGATGCACTGGAAGGGGCAGGCGGTGGATGGTTCGCTCCGCTAGGCCGCATTGCAGCACGGTGAGCTTCCCACCGGGCCATATGATATTTATTCATGTGACGATTCATGGAAGAAGTTGTCAAACTGCTGAGGTTTTGACTTCTACTAAGAGAACCATGACAAATTTTACAGATCACATAATTTGGGCGATCTTTTTCTATGTCAAAAAAGGACCAGGCTAGGCAAGGCTTAGAGGCCATGCGACCTGTTGATCCACCCCGAATAATGCTCAGAGGCAGAGTGGTGGCTGAGGATGCAGTTGTAGACGTGCTACCAGTGGTCCGACTCTGTCCAGGAAGGCGCAAGGTAACTTCGTCGTCGGTTGCATCCTCCTCCACCGCCTCTGTTGACCTCCTCGAGTGTCTGACTGTGGGTTGACAGTAGGTGGGATCTAGAACTTCATCATCAATTGTTGTGTTTGCACTCCCCTCCCCCTCAGACCGAGCCTCTTCTTGCCCTGACCGAATATTTAAGTTGTCATCCCAATCGGGTATCTGCGTCTCATCTTCATCAGTATGTTCCTCATTGTCTATAACCACAGGTGTTGGAAAGGCAGCATTTTGGTAGGCAACAGTTTGCAGATGCTGAAAGTCAACCTCCAAGCCATGTCATGCCCTTCTAAAAGCATGTAAAACACAGCGAGGGGACTCCAACCACAGTCTCCCTCGTTGCCACTAATTGGGCCACACACACCCCACTTGACTGGCATCGGTTGAGCCCCCTTTTGAAAAAGAAAAAGATGCTTTGCATGAAGCACTCTCAAAAATACGCGTGCCTTTCGCCTCCCCTGGCTGACCCAGGGGAAGAAAAGTCCTCTGAGAGCCATGACTTGTTCATCTTGGTTCTTTTAGAAACACAGCGAGGGGACTCCAACCACAGTCTCCCTCGTTTCCACTAACTGGGCCACACACACCCCACTTGACTGGCATCGGTTGACCCCCCTTTTGAAAAAGAAAAAGATGCTTTGCATGAAGCACTCTCAAAAATACGCGTGCCTTTCCCATCCCCTGGCTGACCCAGGGGAAGAAAAGTCCTCTGAGAGCCATGACTTGTTCATCTTGGTTCTTTTAGAAACACAGCGAGGGGACTCCAACCACAGTCTCCCTCATTTCCACTAACTGGGCCACACACACCCCACGTGACTGGCATCGGTTGACCCCCCTTTTGAAAAAGAAAAAGATGCTTTGCATGAAGCACTCTCAAAAATACGCGTGCCTTTCCCGTCCCCTGGCTGACCCAGGGGAAGAAAAGTCCTCTGAGAGCCATGACTTGTTCATTTTGGTTCTTTTAGAAACAGCGAGGGGACTCCAACCACAGTCTCCCTCGTTTCCACTAACTGGGCCACACACACCCCACTTGACTGGCATCGGTTGACCCCCCTTTTGAAAAAGAAAAAGATGCTTTGCATGAAGCACTCTCAAAAATACGCGTGCCTTTCCCGTCCCCTGGCTGACCCAGGGGAAGAAAAGTCCTCTGAGAGCCATGACTTGTTCATCTTGGTTCTTTTAGAAACACAGCGAGGGGACTCCAACCACAGTCTCCCTCGTTTCCACTAACTGGGCCACACACACCCCACTTGACTGGCATCGGTTGACCCCCCTTTTGAAAAAGAAAAAGATGCTTTGCATGAAGCACTCTCAAAAATACGCGTGCCTTTCCCGTCCCCTGGCTGACCCAGGGGAAGAAAAGTCCTCTGAGAGCCATGACTTGTTCATCTTGGTTCTTTTAGAAACACAGCGAGGGGACTCCAACCACAGTCTCCCTCGTTTCCACTAACTGGGCCACACACACCCCACTTGACTGGCATCGGTTGACCCCCCTTTTGAAAAAGAAAAAGATGCTTTGCATGAAGCACTCTCAAAAATACGCATGCCTTTCCCGTCCCCTGGCTGACCCAGGGGAAGAAAAGTCCTCTGAGAGCCATGACTTGTTCATCTTGGTTCTTTTAGAAACACAGCGAGGGGACTCCAACCACAGTCTCCCTCGTTTCCACTAACTGGGCCACGCACACCCCACTTGACTGGCATCGGTTGAGCCCCCTTTTGAAAAAGAAAAAGATGCTTTGCATGAAGCACTCTCAAAAATACGCGTGCCTTTCCCGTCCCCTGGCTGACCCAGGGGAAGAAAAGTCCTCTGAGAGCCATGATTTGTTCATTTTGGTTCTTTTAGAAACAGCGAGGGGACTCCAACCACAGTCTCCCTCGTTTATACTAACTGTGCCACACACACCCCACTTGACTGGCATCAGTTGACCCAATTTTCAAGATGAAAAATATGCTTTGCATGAAGCACTCTCAAAAATACGCGTGCCTTTCCCGTCCCCTGGCTGACCCAGGGGAAGAAAAGTCCTCTGAGAGCCATGACTTGTTCATCTTGGTTCTTTTAGAAACACAGCGAGGGGACTCCAACCACAGTCTCCCTCGTTTCCACTAACTGGGCCACACACACCCCACGTGACTGGCATCGGTTGACCCCCCTTTTGAAAAAGAAAAAGATGCTTTGCATGAAGCACTCTCAAAAATACGCGTGCCTTTCCCGTCCCCTGGCTGACCCAGGGGAAGAAAAGTCCTCTGAGAGCCATGACTTGTTCATTTTGGTTCTTTTAGAAACAGCGAGGGGACTCCAACCACAGTCTCCCTCGTTTCCACTAACTGGGCCACACACACCCCACTTGACTGGCATCGGTTGACCCCCCTTTTGAAAAAGAAAAAGATGCTTTGCATGAAGCACTCTCAAAAATACGCGTGCCTTTCCCGTCCCCTGGCTGACCCAGGGGAAGAAAAGTCCTCTGAGAGCCATGACTTGTTCATCTTGGTTCTTTTAGAAACACAGCGAGGGGACTCCAACCACAGTCTCCCTCGTTTCCACTAACTGGGCCACACACACCCCACTTGACTGGCATCGGTTGACCCCCCTTTTGAAAAAGAAAAAGATGCTTTGCATGAAGCACTCTCAAAAATACGCGTGCCTTTCCCGTCCCCTGGCTGACCCAGGGGAAGAAAAGTCCTCTGAGAGCCATGACTTGTTCATCTTGGTTCTTTTAGAAACACAGCGAGGGGACTCCAACCACAGTCTCCCTCGTTTCCACTAACTGGGCCACACACACCCCACTTGACTGGCATCGGTTGACCCCCCTTTTGAAAAAGAAAAAGATGCTTTGCATGAAGCACTCTCAAAAATACGCATGCCTTTCCCGTCCCCTGGCTGACCCAGGGGAAGAAAAGTCCTCTGAGAGCCATGACTTGTTCATCTTGGTTCTTTTAGAAACACAGCGAGGGGACTCCAACCACAGTCTCCCTCGTTTCCACTAACTGGGCCACGCACACCCCACTTGACTGGCATCGGTTGAGCCCCCTTTTGAAAAAGAAAAAGATGCTTTGCATGAAGCACTCTCAAAAATACGCGTGCCTTTCCCGTCCCCTGGCTGACCCAGGGGAAGAAAAGTCCTCTGAGAGCCATGATTTGTTCATTTTGGTTCTTTTAGAAACAGCGAGGGGACTCCAACCACAGTCTCCCTCGTTTATACTAACTGTGCCACACACACCCCACTTGACTGGCATCAGTTGACCCAATTTTCAAGATGAAAAATATGCTTTGCATGAAGCACTCTCAAAAATACGCGTGCCTTTCCCGTCCCCTGGCTGACCCAGGGGAAGAAAAGTCCTCTGAGAGCCATGACTTGTTCATCTTGGTTCTTTTAGAAACACAGCGAGGGGACTCCAACCACAGTCTCCTTCGTTGCCACTAACTGGGCCACACACACCCCACTTGACTGGCATCGGTTGACCCCCCTTTTGAAAAAGAAAAAGATGCTTTGCATGAAGCACTCTCAAAAATACGCGTGCCTTTCCCGTCCCCTGGCTGACCCAGGGGAAGAAAAGTCCTCTGAGAGCCATGTCCACATTGTCAGTGGACAGACATGTGTGCTTATCTGCCAGCAGACCCCCAGCAGCACTGAAGACAGGTTCCGAGAGAACGCTGGCTGCAGGACACGACAAGATCCCCAAGGCGTACGTGGCGAGCTCAGGCAATTTATCAAGATTGGAAGCCTAAAATGAGCAGGGCTCAAGTTGCACAATAATGGAATCGATGTTTCCTTGCATATACTCATATATCTGTGTGTCCTCCTCTTTTTCCTTGTCCAGCTCTTTTGTTTTCACATGAGTATATGTCCTTGTCACTTTCCCATGTGTTGTGAGTTGTTTGTCACCTTTTGGACACCTTTGAGGGTGTTTTCTAGGTGTTTTTCTGTGTTTGTGATTGCCTGTCATTGTTTCCTATGCAGTTCGAGTTCGGTTCGTCGAACGTTCGACGAGCCGAACTCGAACGGGACCTCCGTTCGGCGAACCGGCCTCGAGCCGAACCGGGACCGGTTCGCTCATCTCTAATCATTACCTGCTGGGAGTGTCTGTATATTTAACTCCATGATTCTGCAATGTATTGTGTTTTGTCATACTTGGTATTAAAGTCAGTCCCTCATCTATATTAGTGTTTTTCGATCCCAGTAACATCAGAGTGGTGCTGATATAGTGGGGGAGAGGCCGTGTGGTCTCAGGGTTTTTCTATGTCAAGCATGCTGAAATTTTTTTGGCTTTTTACGTCTGCAGACAGTGCTCTTCTTATCCTTTCCTATAAAGATAGTTTGGGCCTCATCTTTTCTGAATCTGTTGTCTAGTTTTGCATTGTGTTTTCCAATATCACCGTAGTCTTTACATGTGGGGGGCTATCTATATCTTTGGGGATTGCTTCAAGGCAGATTTGCTTTTCTTATATTTCTAACTGTAAGAATATTTAGTTCTTTGGCTTTGTCGAGACGACTAGGTCATCGTAGGCTCGTTCCACGGCTACTTCGAGTTGTGTGTCAGGATTAGGTCTGCAGTCCGTTAAAGTTCCATGCACTCTGGTTACTTTTTGGGTTTCTGCATTTATTGATGCTCCTCTGTCCCTGAATTATAACAAGATCCCCTCCTGGTTGTCTCTTACAGCAGTCCGTATGACGGTAGTGTGAACCCTCTGGGGTTGGAGTCTCTGGTCCTGTCCCCGGTTCTCCCATTGCTAATGTGTCCCAAACGTCAAGATCAGTGAGGTCCTTGATGGTCCCCTCACTGTGCAGATTTTATCAGGTCTGCCTGGAGCATTTGCCTGACCTAGGATTCTGTACCCTGTTGGTGCATGGTTCCAGGAGCACTCCACCGTACTCCTCCAACAACCAACCGCCTGGGCCCTCAGGTCACTCTTACACTCTTGGCAGTCCTTTCTCTCTCTCTGTCACCGACTCTCCGACTTACTGTCCACTGTCTGCCCCTCCCACCTGGTCATCTAGTGGACTGGATTGGCTCCACCTCCAGGCGGCCATCCATTGGTCCAACCCTTGCCCGATACCATTTTATGGAGATTTGGGGAAAAAACAGGGATTTTCTGGAGTGTTTGTGTTGTTACCAGCACTGGTCTTCTGGGTCCCTAGGGGGTAGGCCCTGCATCCTGGTGGGGATGCAGTACCTTGTAGCTCCCTGATGGCTTCAGGGGTGCTACACATGTACAAATGTAAAAGGAAGGCAAACAGAAGATGCTCATGCCCATGGTCCCACAGTCCTTGAAAACAAACATCACCACCTGCTGGTGAGACAGAGCCTGCAGGAACTGAGGTGGGAAGAGTGTGTTTTTTTGCAGGAAGGATTTGAAGGGGCCGCCAGGTCAAGTGACAACTGTTACAAAATATAAAAGGATGGGCTAGCAGAAAAGATCAGGAGTACCCAGGAGCAAATGGTGCTTGAAGGAGACCTGAGTTATACTGACTACATTGATTAACCCGAAGACCAAATACCATTTATCCGAGGGAGACCAGAACTACCAGTTCCAGAGAAACACCAAACTTCGTGGTCAAGCATTGAAGACTGAAATCTGAGTACCTGTTCTAGGGGAAGACAAGAGTTTCTAGATAAAGCACTGAAGTCTGAATACCACCAACCGGAGATTTGGAGTTGAACATTTGCTCAATTGCAGTGTCCCAGTGAGCCGGGCTGTTACTTCATGCTTTGATGCATGGGCGAACCCAGGATCAAAACTTGTAACATATTAGAACGGAAAAGGTGAATTAAGCAAATATTTTAAGAGAATTAAATGTAATTATAGCTCGATTAATGACTCCGCACCCCTCCCCCACACACACGCACACACACAAACAATGCAATGCACGCTCCTTTACCCCTCCCCCCACGCACACAATACAATACACTCCCCCATCACCCACTCACACAACTACAATGCACCCCCCATTACCTCCTCCCCACACACACAATACAATGCACCCCTCATCACCGCTACACACACACAATGCAACCCCCATCACTCTCTACACACACACACACACACACACACACACTACAATGCACCCCCCACTACCCCCTCGCCACACTCAATACAATGCACCCTCCATTACCCCCCCTCCCCCCACACACAATACAATGCACCCCCCATTACTCCTCCCCCCCACACACAATACAATGCACCCCCCATTACTCCTCCCCCACACACAGAATACAATGCACCCCCATCACCCCCTACACACACACACACACACAATGCACCCCCCCATCACCTCCTACACACACACACACACAATGCACCCACCATCACCTCCTACACACACACACACACACACTGCACCCCCCCATCACCCCCTACACACACACACAATGCACCCCTCATCACCCCCTACACACACAAATTACACTACCCCATCACTACATACTCCTGTCTCCCCCCTCCCACGGAATACAGTACTCCCCCTCTGCGTGTCACAGAGCTGTGTTCCTTCACAAATGTTCCCCGTTATGTGTCCTCAGCCCCTCCCTACTCATCCCCATTAATTAAACCTGTCTCTTCAGCTCCTTCATGGAGCCCTTACCGCTTCCTGATGTCCCCTGTGTGACGCCTGCAGCACTGTGATGATGTCAGCAAGATGCTGATCTCACCACATTGCTGCATGTCGGGGGCGGGGCCCAGTCCCGGCGTGCTGTTCAAATGTATTTACGTCTAAAAGACGCAAATATATTTGAATAGATAGGATCACCGGCACCGGATCCGCTGCACTCCTCAGCAGTGTGTGCAGGCCGGGCACACAGCACACAGCAGAGCCGGCACAGCACAGCGCTGCCTCCTGCTGCAGCTAGTGTGCCCAGCATGCACACACTGCGGAGGAGCGCGGCGGTGGCTGCAGATACAGCGACCCACTACACCATGCCCCTGCTTCTAGGGGGGGGGCAGCTGCCGCCCCCCCTGCCCCTCGCTTGGTACGCCCATGCTTTGATGTATGGTATTTAGAATGGTATGGTATTTAGAAAGTAAAGCTTGTTACTATGGTTGCACTGGTAGCACAGTAAATTGCAGTGCAGCCACGTCACGTCTAGTGTACAACTAAGATAGATTCATTTATATAAGCTATGAGTTTGTTTGCAAAAGGGAATACAGAGACAAGAAGTAGGATGACACTGATGACTGATGACACTGACACTTCCCTGATGGAAAGGTTAGGATTGGGATAACGTTAGTAAAAATCTGTTAAACAGAATGTTACATACTTGTATGTAGAAATTGGTATGAATATCTGCATATTATAATTTCAATGGAATAATATACATAGACCAATATGGATCATATATATAACGCAGAAGGACTAAAATACATGAACCAAATCGCTAAAGGAGCAACCAAAACAAGAACAAGAGAGGCGATCTGCGGTTCAATACATAATTTTATTTTGTATCAGTATTCATAAAAGAGTGGACAAGTGAGGGGAGGAAAACAACGGTGTACATCACCGCAAACATTTAGGTACAGAATAAAGTGTGCCAATTATCTTCAATAATATAAGATATGAGGTCATATCCAACAAAGATGGAGGTCCTATAGTTAGGAGAAGGATCACATCAGGTCGACGCATCAATCTACTCCCGCTAGAATATTAGTTAATAAGCAAAATAAGCCATATCCATAACAATCCATATAAATATCCAAGCAGGAGGGATTGAGACAGGACCTAAGATGTGGAAGGGACTTGTATGTAATAGATCGGTTGATTGCTACAGTGTACATTACCAGCTGTAAAAAAATCTGCCTGATTTGTACTTTTGTACATTGTAATGATTTTCCTTTATTTCGCTAACTCCCTTCTGCTATAAAATTAATATTTGTTGCAAGTCACTACTGAGTCACCTTATTATATTCTTGTATTCCTGTCACATATGCATCCAATTAGTTTGAGGCATAAAATCCTCATAAAAGGTCTCCTATAATCACTATTTACTTGCAGATTACCACTACTGTATATGTATTGGTACAAGTGCTTCTGAATAAATTAGAATATCATCAAAAAGTTAATTTTTTTCAGTAATTCAATACAAAAAGTGAAACACGTATATTATATATACAGTAATCATTACAGAGTGATCCATTTCAAGTGTTTATGTTCATGCTGTTGATTATGGCTTACAGCCAATGAAAACCGAAAAGTCATTATCTCAGAAAATTAGAATAATTACCACAAAACTACCTGCAAAGGCTTCCTAAGCATTTAAAATGGTCCTTTAGTTTGGTTCTGTAGGCTACAAAATCATGGGGAAGACTGCTGATTTGAGAGATGCTCAGGAGGCATTCATTGACACACTCCACAAGGAGGGTAAGCCACAAAAGGTCATTGCTAAAGAAGCTGGCTGTTTACAGAGTGCTGTATCCAAGCATATTAATGGAAAGTTAAGTAGACGGAAAAAGTGTGGTAGAAAAAGGTACACAAGCAACCGGGATCACCGCAGCCTTGAAAGGATTGTTAAGAAAAGGCCATTCAAAAATTTGGGGGAGATTCACAAGGAGAGGACTGCTGCTAGAGTCAGTGCTTCAAGAGTCACTCCACACAGACGGATCGAAGACATGGGCTACAACTGTCGCATTCCATGCGTCAAGCCACTCATGACCAATAGACAACCCCAGAAGTGTCTTACCTGGGCCAAGGAGAAAAAGAACTGGACTGTTGCTCAGTTGTCCAAGTGTTGTTGAAAGTAAATTTTGCATTTCATTTGGAAATCAAGGTCCCAAAGTCTGGAGGAAGAGTGGAGAGGCCACAATCCAAACTGCTTGAGGTCTAGTGTGAAGTTTTCACAATCAGTGATGGTTTGGGGAGCCATGTCATCTGCTGGTGTAGGTCTACTGTGTTGTTATGATCCGGAACCATGGAAGATCACAATAGATCATTGGCAAAAAAGGTGACAAGAGCATTGGCAACTAATCTGGCCGCCATCCCCTTACTAACTATCAACACTAGAAGTAGCTGAGGGGTGAACTAACATCCTATGCACCGCGAACCCAGCCGGAGAACTAGCTATCCTAAAGACAGGAAGGATGAATAGCTCTCTGCCTCAGAAATAGACCGCAAAGGTATAGCAAGCCCCCCACATTCAAAGACTAAGGTGATATAGGAAAACACAATACACAGATGGATGATAGGATTAGCAAAGGTAAGGCCCCATTGACTAAATAGGAAAGGATATGAAAGGGGCTGATGGTGGCCAGAGAAAAACCCTACAAAAATCCAAATACCTGATAGTACAAAAATCCTCAGATCGCACGATCTGAACTCCGTCCTATATCAGGCGCTCTTGTCATACCAATGAACAGAAAGCAGGAACAATTACAAATTCAAGAAACAACAAACACATGGACTTATAGGAGCAATACTCCAAACATAGCTGCAAGGAGCTTCCCAGCTAAGCACAGAGAGGGAAGATTCCTGCATGCAAATGAACTGACAATAACCACAGTAAAGGCCACGTCACACTAAGCAACATCGCTAGCAACATCGCTGCTGAGGCACAACTTTTGTGACGTAGCAGCGATGTTGCTACTGATGTCGCTGTGTGTGACATCCAGTAACAACCTGACCCCTGCTGTGAGGTCGCTGGTTGTTGCTGAATGTCCTGGACCATTTTTTAGTTGTTGATCTCCCGCTGTGAAGCAGACATCGCTGTGTGTGACAGCGAGAGAGCAACAACTGAATGTGCAGGCAGCAGGAGCCGGCTTCTGCGGACGCTGGTAACCACGGTAAACATCGGGTAACCAAGAAGCCCTTACTTTGGTTACCCGATATTTACCTTCGTTACCAGCGTCTGCCGCTCTCACGCTGTCAGTACCGGCTCCCTGCTCTCTGCACATGCAGCCGGAGTACACATCAGGTAATTAACCCGATGTGTACTGTGGCTAGGAGTGCAGGAAACATGGAGCCGGCATTGGCAGTGTGAGAGCGGCGGACACTGGTAACGAAGGTAAATATCGGGTAACCAAGGTAAGGGCTTCTTGGTTACCCGATGTTTACCGTGGTTACCAGCGTCCGCAGATGCCGGCTCCCTGCTGCCTGCACACGTAGCAGAGTCAGAGTACTCATCAGGTAATTAACCCGATGTGTACTGTGGCTAGGTGTGCAGGAAGCCAGCGCTAAGTGGTGTGCGCTGGTAACCAAGGTAAATATCGGGTTGGTTACCCGATATTTACTTTAGTTACCAAGTGCAGCATGCTTCCACGCATCGCTGCTGGCTGGGGGCTGGTCACTGGTTGCTGGTGAGATCTGCCTGTGTGACAGCTAACCAGCAACCCGTGTAGCGACGCTCCAGCGATCCCTGCCAGGTCAGGTTGCTGGTGGGATCGCTAAATGACAACCTGCTCAGCCTGCTAGCAGAACAAGGTTTAAATAGGCAGAGAGTTAGCAATGGAAACACCCATTGCTCCAGCACACCTGGTCTCTGTCTAAACCATTCCTGGCCACAAGAGGGAGCCTCACAGCAGCTAAAGCATAACTGACATTCACAACACTGTGTTTTATCAAGACCAAAGTCAGCAAAGACGTCTACCAGGAAATTTTAGAGCACTTCATGCTTC
Source organism: Anomaloglossus baeobatrachus (assembly GCF_048569485.1). Lineage (NCBI taxonomy): Eukaryota > Metazoa > Chordata > Amphibia > Anura > Aromobatidae > Anomaloglossus > Anomaloglossus baeobatrachus. Next base: position 846,538,169 of record NC_134353.1, read on the forward strand.
CCTCTGCCGACAAGCGTTTTGGAGATGGAAATTTCATTTTCCGGCAGGACTTGGCACATGTCCACACTGCCAAAAGTACCAATACCTGCTTGATTGGCCAGCAAACTCGCCTGACCAAAACGCCATAGAGAATCAATGGGGTATTGTCAAGAGGAAGATGAGAGACACCAGACCCAACAATGCAGATGAGCTGAAAGCTGCTATCAAAGCAATCTGGGCTTCCATAACACCTCAGCAGTGCCACAGGCTGATCGCCTCCATGCCACGCCACATTGATGCAGTAATTTATGCAAAAGGAGCCTCGATCAAGTATTGAGGCATTTACTGTACAGACTTTTCAGTAGACCAACATTTCTGAGTTTAAAATCATTTTTTCAGTTGGTCTTTTATAATATTCTAATTTTCTGAGATAATGACATTTGGGTATTCAGTAGCTGTAAGCCATAATCATTATCATTAACAGAAATAAACACTTGAAATAGATCACTCTGTGTGTATTGATTCTATATAATATTTAGGAATAGATCACTCTGTGTGTAAGGACTCTATATAATATATAGAAATAGATCACTGTGTGTAATGACTCTATATAATATATAGGAATAGATCACTGTGTGCAATGACTATATAATATATAGGAATAGATCCCTCTGTGTGTAATGACTCTATATATTATTTAGGAATAGATCACTCTGTGTGTAATGACTCTAAATAACATATAGAAATAGATCACTCTGTGTGTAATGACTCTATATAACATATAGGAATAGATCACTCTGGGTGTAATGACTATATATAATATATAGGAATAGATCACTCTGTGTGTAATGACTTTAAATAACATATAGAAATAGATCACTCTGTGTGTAATGACTCTATGTAACATATAGGAATAGATCACTCTGTGTGTAATGACTTTATATAATATGTAGGAATAGATCACTCTGTGTGTAATGCCTCTATATAATATATAGGAATAGATCCCTCTGTGTGTAATGACTCTATATAATATATAGGAATAGATCCCTCTGTGTGTAATGACTCTATATAATATATAGGAATAGATCCATCTGTGTGTAATGACTCTATATAATATATAGGAATAGATCCCTCTGTGTGTAATGACTCTATATAATATATAGTAATAGATCCCTCTGTGTGTAATGACTCTATATAATATATAGGAATAGATCCATCTGTGTGTAATGACTCTATATAATATATAGGAATAGATCCATCTGTGTGTAATGACTCTATATAATATATGTGTTTAGTGTTTTGTATTGAACAATTTAAATTACCTTTTCTGATGATATTGTAAGTTATTGAGATGCACTTCCTGAAGGTGACAGGTTCCATTTAACATCAGGGTTAATCAATTTTTATAATATTGTTTTTGACAACCAATGCTATATATATATAGCATATGCTGACTTTAAAAATAAAAAAAAGAAAAAATAGGATCCTGAGCAAATAATAGAAATGCAATATCCATTCAGATACATTTAACTCCGCCATTGCTCCATGTCCATCCTATAGCAGACAATCTTCACGTGGATTGTCGCCACTGCAACCACTAATGTCGGACCATTAGTTATTTTCTTGTGATATTATCGACTCAGATTACATAATAGAAATAGATGCCATATTGGATTCCAAAATGGCCCATATTGATTTTCAAACTCAGATGAGATATTCCAAGACCAGCAAGGAATGGGTTAAGGATAAGCATAGCTGTGCATGATGAGAAGTTTATATCAGCGGGGTGCCCGCACCATTGGTCACTCCCTGTTTGCATGCCAGCAGAATGCTGCCATGCAGAAGGAATTGCTAAGCCTGCTGAAGTGTTTCTAGAGACTGCTAGTGATGGAAGGATGTGAGGAGCCTGGGCTCAGCGCTGGCAATCAGTTACTAGTCTGTATATTTACACTGCAGAGACACCAGACAGAGGGCGGAGCTACGTTTAGTGATCATTTCATACTCCGCTGACTGTGGAAAGACATCTTTCATGTATAAAATTGAATAAAGCTGCAACGAAGGCAGGATAAACCCTCAAAGGAAGGAGCGAAGTGTAATTGCTCTAATTAAAATACTGAAGAACAACACATATGTGTTTCTAATCTGCTCCTTTTCTTCTGTTTCCTTTGGGAAATTGTTTTTCAAGTTAACTCATTGAGCACAGTAAAGACTATTACACAATCGCGAAAAGAATCCGTTTTTAAAGTGGTTATTCGATTAAATAAATGTATTGACTATCCATGTGATAGGTGATAAATGCTTGATTGTTAGGGGTGCTTTACACGCTGCGACATCGCTACCGATTGCTAGCGATGTCGAGCACGATAGCACCCGCCCCCGTCGCTCGTGCGACAGTTGGTGCTCGCTGCCGTAGCGAACATTATCGCTACATCAGCGTCACGCACACATACCTGGTCAGCGACGTCGCTGTGATCGCCGAACAATCCCTCCCTCAAGGGGGAGGTGAGTTCGGCGTCAAAGCGACGTCACTGCGGCGTCACTAAGCGGCCGACCAATAGAAGCGGAGGGGCGGAGATGAGCGGGACGTAACATCCCGCCCACCTCCTTCCTTCCGCATTGCCGGTGGATGCAGGTAAGGAGATCGTTGTCGCTCCCGCGGTGTCACACAGAGCGATGTGTGCTGCCGCAGCAACGACGAACAACATCGTACCGGTGGCAGCAGCAGCGATATTAAGGAAATGAACGACGTGTCAACGATCTCCATTTTGGAACGATTTTGCGATTGTTGATCATCGCTCTTTAGTGTTACACGCTGTGATGTCGCTACCGGCGCCGGATGTGCGCCACTAGCGACGTGACCCCGATGATATATCGGTAGCGATGTCGCAGCATGTAAAGTACCCCTTAGAGGGTTTGACTGCTGTGATCCCCACCAAGCCAAAGAACAGGGTTCCCAAAGTCCTATTTTAGGCCACGTTCACAGATTTAGTATTTGGTCAGTATTTTACATCAGTATTTGTAGCCAAAACCAGGAGTGGGTGAAAATACAGAAGAGGTAACTTGTTTCTATTATACTTTTCCCCTGATTGATCCACTTCTTTTTTTTTACTTACAAATATAGTGGAACCTTGGATTACGAGCATAATTGGTTTCGGGAGTGCGCTCTTAAACCAAGTTACTCTCATATCAAACCAAATTTTCCAATAGGAAATAATTGAAATGCAGACAATTTGATCCACAACCCAAAAATATTTACTGTATTTATACAAACTTATTACAGTAATAGAAAATAATGTCCTGTATTCATATACAATTATTACAGTACACGAATACAAAATACTGTAAAGAAAAAAATATATATAACAAATTAAACTGCACATTAGCTTACAATAGAATTGTTGGTGTGCGGGAGGTACAGAACAAGTAATGTGCTGTACTGGTTAACATGAAACGAAGTACAATACTGTATCCACAAATGCAAATGGATAGACATGCTATATATAGTATATACTGTACTGTGCAATGGTATACTGTATACAGTACATATGTACAAATAGTTACCTCCAGAGCGAGTCAGAGTGTGGTGAAAGGACAGAACCGGAAGTGTACATGGTGAGTATTTGCTCTTATTGCAAATCATTGCTCTTAAACCAAGTTACAAATTTGTAAAAAGCTTTGCTTGTCTTGCAAAATACTCTCAAACCAAGTAATTCTTAATCCAAGGTTCCCCTCTACTGATGTAAAATACTGAACATGTGAAAGTGGCCTAAAGGAAGCAATAATGCGTATGAATACGGTTATCACCGCTCATTCCCTTCTTTGGATTTATACAGCGAACGGAGCAGTGGTCCATTCACACATGGGACAATAATTCTGGAGATTGTTAGAGGGCTCAGTTGTCCGATATCCACCTATGATGGTATAAACCACCAATGGACACAGACAGAAAAGTGCCCCTGTACAAGAACAATATATGCGCCATTTTCAGTCCAATAACTCATCAAAATTCCCAATTCCATCTGTTTTGGAAGTAGAGCTGGGCCCCCCAACCTCTGGGTCCCTGTGTGGCTGCACAGGATGCACCAATGATATGTCCACCCCTGGTATAAACCCTTCGATATTCTAACATGTCACATTCAAAAATGACTCAACCTCCAATACATTAGTACATTAGGGAAATCTGCTCTATAGTCTATGTTATTACTAGATTGTAATCCATTTGGCGTAGGCCCATCCTACAGTGTACAAAAGACTCACAGGAGCAATAGTGGAAGTTCATTTCAGTACTGGATTATATCATCAGGGAAAAGGAGATTGGATAATAACTCTAAATAATATTAAAAAAATACCACTAAAAGCAACAACATAGTATTCATGAAGAGAAGCAGTGTTTTATAACTAAACTAGTGATGATCTGGTGACAGCTGCCGTCCCTTGGATAGACATATTTCAGATTATAAGTACTTAGAAGGTAAAATAATTAATGTTATTAATTTTTTTTCTTTGCTGGGGAAAAAAGTGCAATAATGGTTAAAAAAATACTTGTTTTTGATGCTATCTGGTAATCAACATCACAATACGAAAAATTTACCCATCACTATTAACAATCAGTGTGAAAAAAACCAAACAGATCAATTCAATCTCCATGTTGTTGCTGTTGGCCACCAAATTGCCTTTCATTGTGGCTTAGGCTGCTTTCACACCTCCGGTTTCTGCAATGCGGCACAATCCGGCACTTTGCAGGAAAATCGCAACCGTTTTTTTTTGCTGCCGGTTGCGTTTTTTTGCATAGACTTTAATTAGTGCCGCATTGTGCCGCAAGGCCTTGCGTTCCATCCGGTTTTTGCCGCATGCGGCAGATTTAGCCGATGCGGCGGCCGGATGGAACGTTGCCTGGCACGTTTTTTCGTGCGGCAAAAAAAACCGCATTGCGCCGCATTCGGCCAATGCGGCGCATTTTTTCAATGCATGCCTATGGCTGCCGGATGCGGTGCGATGCGGCAAAAACCGCATCCGGCCGCCGCATGCAGTTTTTGCCACTGCACATGCTCAGTAGCATGTCGCAAGCGGCAAAAACCGGACGGGCCGCATGGGAAAAACTTATGCAAAGGATGCGGTGTTTTCACCGCATCCATTGCATAGCTTGCACAGCCGGATTGAGCCGCACAGCTCAAGCCGGATGTGTGAAAGCAGTCTTATGTACTAAAGGGGAAAAAAGTGCTAAATTCATTCATGTTCACCTCTGTCCCCCTCCCAAAAAAAATGGCCGTTCAGTTAAAAGCAGTTGTGAGATATACAAAGTGGATGCACCCCGCTTGAAACGAAATTTTCATATTGAGCCATGAACTGATGTAAACAAGAGGACAATAACATGTCTGGTGAGTTCCTGGTGGACGCAGACATAAGAGGCCCCTGTGCAAGAACAGTAATCAGGCACCTATAGCCCTTGATAATTCAAAATTCCACTGACTTTGGAGGTAGCAATGGTCCCTCTCACCTCTTGGGTCCCTGTGCGGCTGCCCCTGTGATGAGTGGAACCAAATTTCGTTTTTTAATTACCTTTACTCCTTTTAAAAATAATGTACTTTCATATAATATTGATAAATCATTCCCATTATTTTTTCTTTTTCTTTTCTTTTCGCTTTATAAGAGTCTCATGTACTTCCATTTAAATCCATGCAAACAATTCCTATTCTTAGTAAAGTTACCGTAATTCTTCCCCCCAGGTGATGTTACTTGTTACAGTTACAAAAGCAGGAGATCGCCATCTTGTGTGTAATTTATATATTACAGCAAATGCAAAGAAATTCAAGGGTTTCAACAAAGTTGCTCTATATTTCAGTGAACTTCACCCCCCCCAAAAAAAAAAAAAAATAAATATTCACATTCCAATTATTCATTGTTTGGATTTTAATGCTTATTAATATGCCTGTAAAAACAAAGCACAGGTACAGCCTAGAAAATGTCAGCAGTTCATAATGCATAGTATTTCAGCTTTCTGAAAATGTTGTTTGTAGCAGCCACATCTGGAACTTGCTGATTGGAGAACTACAAGTTCCAGTAACTCCTAAGCAAGGGCTGATGAGCGTAACAAGTCCTGAATTTTTCTTGGGGCTGTAGATAAGTGCATAGTTAAACACAATATCTTAGTTTAATACAAGAGCATAGTTTGTTTCCCTTACTAGTTTTCCATTTTTTAATGCTACCAGGTGTGAATCTTGTGGGATGTATCAATGCCTTGAACAGCCGTTTAAGGGTTAATATGTCTGCGCTCGATGTCAGGTAGCTGGGTAACAGAAGAAGAGGTAGGAAAGTGTCAGGGAGCCTAGTCCTGATCTGGCACAACCTGATAAATATGCCTGTTTGGCTGATATTAGGGATGCAGGGCCAGGACTTGGATCACTACAGCAGGATGTTGCTCCAGGCAATCAGGAAAATGTCTGCTGTAGGAAGGAGGGAAATAGGAGAACAGGAAAGAGCACACAGATGTTGGTGGTAGGGGCCTCTATAGCTAGGTGGACAGACAAGGTTATATGTCACCAAGATCGTGAATGCCAAACAGTGTGTTGTGTGCTGGGTGCTCGGGTTCGGCATGTTGCAAATTGGATAGACAGACTGCTGAGTGGGGCACATTGATACTAATGACAAGGTTAGAGGGAGATGGAAGGTCCTTCAAAACGATTACAGGGAACCAGGAGAGAATCTGAAGTCCCGGACCTCAGAAATACGCACTACCGGTGCCACGAGTGTCACTAGAATGACAGCAGGAGCTTGGGGAGATAAATAAGTGGCTTTGAAATTGGTGCAGGAAGGAATGATTTGGGTGTATGGAGAACTGGGCAGACTTCTCCGTTTACTACAGGCTCTACGGTAGGGACGGGCCGCACCTCAATGGGGAGGGTGCAGTTTTGCTGGGGGGAAAAATGGTCAGACAGATGGAGGAGCTTTTAAACTAGAATCTGGGGGGAGGGAGGGTAGTGGAGTAAATAACAGGATAGATAAAGAAGACAAATAGAGTGAGACAGTAGGGGTCAATGAGGGTTTAGGGGGGCTGGGACCAGAGCCGCCATCAGGGCATTACAACCATGACTGGTGTACAGGACCCGGTGAAGAGGAGGGCCCGACCGGGGCCCGGGGTAATTACTTATCTTTATGAAGCCCCGGGCCCGACCAGTCCCCCCTCTTCACCGGGCTCGCAGAGTACAGGCTGCTGGGGATTTTACCCTGTGGGGCTGCTATGGATGTTACCCTGTAGGGCTGCAGGGAAGGTTACCTTGTGGGGATTGCAGGGGATGTTACCCTGGGGGCTGCAGGGGATGTTACCCTAAGGGCTGCAGAGCATGTTACCCTGTGGGTTTTTGGGGATTTTACCCTGTGGGGCTGCTATGGATGTTACCCTGTGGGGCTGCAGGGAAGGTTACCTTGTGGGGATTGCAGGGGATGTTACCCTGGGGGCTGCAGGGGATGTTACCCTGAGGGCTGCAGAGCATGTTACCCTGTGGGTGGTTGGGGATTTTACCCTGTTGGGCTGCTATGGATGTTACCCTGTGGGGCTGCAGGGAAAGTTACCTTGTGGGGATTGTAGTGGATGTTACCCTGGGGGCTGCAGGGGATGTTACACTGAGGGTTGCAGGGGATATTACCTTGTGGGGCTAGGGATTTTAGCCTGTGAGGTTGCTATGGATGTTACCCTGTGGGGCTACACAGAAGGTTACCTTGTGAGGATTGCAGGGAATGTTACCCTGGGGGCTGCAGGTGATGTTACCCTGTGGGTTGCTGGGGATTTTACCATGTGGGGCTGTTATGAATGTTACCCTGTGGTGCTGCAAGGAAGGTTATCTTGTGGGGATTACAGAGGATGTTACCCTGGGGGCTGCAGGGGATGTTACCCTGGGGGCTGCAGGGGATTTTACCATGTGGGGCTGTTATGAATGTTACCCTGTGGTGCTGCAAGGAAGGTTATCTTGTGGGGATTACAGAGGATGTTACCCTGGGGGCTGCAGGGGATGTTACACTAAGGGCTGCAGGGGATGTTACCCTTTGAGGCTTGGGATTTTACCCTGTGAGGCTGCTATGAATGTTACCCTGGGGGTGCTGCAGGGGATGTTACCTTGTTGGGATTGCAGGGGATGTTACCCTGGGGGCTGCAGGGGATGTTACTCTGAGGGCTGCAGAGTAGGTTACCCTGTTGGGCTGGGAATTTTACCCTCTGAGGCTGCTATGGATGTTACTGTCAGAAGGAGGTTTTTACAAACATCCCTGACTGTCTTAGTGTTGTCAGGATCTGCAGTGACAGATTCTGTAATTCTGCCTGCTAACTTTTCTTATGTCTGTGATCACCGCAGGCAAGCTCTGGCATCTGACGCACCCCAGGGCTTTGAGGTACTCAGTCCCGCTGCACAGTTACTCGCTGCTGGGGCTGATGTTAATGGCAGCCTTGATGTCGGGCCCGCCACAAGTAGGGCCAGGCCCCAGGGGATAGATGATGGTGTTTGTTGCCGGGGTCTGCTGATTATACTGGGTGCGGAAAGAAGGTAGGGAACACAAGGGATTGCAGTGTAACTGGTTCTTTTACTCACAGCGCTGTTGTTGCTGGCAACCCGATGGAGGCTGGTCCTCACCACTGGTCCTCACAACTGGTCAACTTACTTCCAGAGCCGTTGTGGTGACCTGGTGGCTTTCTTCCCCTGCACCTGTCTCTGGTTGGTGGGTCCCGTGGCTTGGAACGTCTTGGGGTCCCTGGTTGTCTCTCAGTCTTAAGTCCCAATTACATGCAACGACATTGCTAACGAGATGTCGTTGGGGTCACGGAATTCGTGGCGCACATCCGGCCTCATTTGTAGCGTCATTGCGTGTGACACGTACGAGCGACCGCTAACAATCAGAAATGCTCACCTAATCGCTGATCGTTGACAAGTCGTTCATTTTCAAAATGTCGTTGCTGTTTCAGGACACAGGTTGTTTGTCGTTCCTGAGGTAGCACACATCGCTACGTGTGACACCCCGGGAACGACGAACAACACCGTACCTGCATCCTCCGGCAACGAGGTGGGCGTGACTTCCATCCGGCTGCCCTCCGCCCCTCCGCTTCAATTGGACACTTGCCGTGTGACGTCACTGTGACGCTGCACAAACCGCCCCCTTAGAAAAGAGCCTGTTTGCCAGCCACAGCGACGTCGCTAGGAAGTTAAGTACGTGTAACGGGTACTAGCGATATTGTGCGCCACGGGCAGCGATTTTCCCGTGATGCACAAACGACGGTGGCGGGTGCTTTCACGAGCGTCCGTACGGCAGGTAACTTGAACCCTGTTGAGCCAGATCTCTGTCTCGTTCCCAGGTTCTCCCGTCGTTACTGTTCCCAAAACTTTTAGTTCGGTGAAGTCCTGGATGATCCCCTCACAGTGCAGATTTTATCAGGTCTGCCTGGAGCATTTTCCTGACCTAGGGCTCTGCACCCCACCGGTGCTATGGTTCCGAGAGTACTCCACCGTATTCCTTTGGCAACCACACGCCTAAGTCTGACACTGCTACACTTTCCCGTCAGTACCATTATGTCCATCTCCTTTCACTTCCACTTACTGACTGTCTGACCCCTCCTCCCTGGTTCTCGTCTAGTGGACTGGATCGGTTCCACCCCCAAGTGGCTGTAGTGGAGGTCAGGAGTGTTAGGAGCAGAACAGTGTAGTGTTGGAGGTGAAAGTGAGAGGAGGTCAGGAGCTGGACTACTTGAGACTACTAGGTGGCAGACATTGGTCTGGGCCTGGTAGGAGCTGGACCCCGGTCGCAGGGGATCGTGACAAGGTTCACGGACTGTCAAGCAGGACAGCCGGCGGCCTTGTGCCATCACCGGGCAGGGGCCAGGGCACGACGGGGTACGTGGACCCTAGGTCAGGAAGGAGCTTCAGGTGTCCTGGCAATTTACCTGACAAGGACGGAGCCTTCAAGATATGTTCTCCACCCGCTTCAAAATCAGGGTACTAGCGCAACGAGGGGGATAGGACTTTCCCAATACATAGTCCAGAAAATCCCAAGCGTGAACCCTGAGAGCAAGCTCATCCAGTTAGCCACACTGGTGAGCAGGACCCAATAGTTCTATGCTAGAGGGACCAGTTAGAAGAAAGGTGCCACGGAAAAGGCCACAGGATAACAAGCAACACCAACGGGCACAGGATCCAGGCATGCTCCCTCCCTGCTGCAGCGATATCAAGAACTTTGGTTTACCACGGTTGTCGGTGTCAGCATTATTGGACTGAGTGAGTACTTAAGTGACCGCTGAACGTCCCAACGGCACCTCCCTATCCCCTACACCGAGTCCCGGGGCATCCCCCCTACCCGTGGAGGGGTTAAACATCTGGCTGCTCACACCATCGCCACCGGGTACTCCCCATTGCAGCGGTGGTACTCCATCTTACCATGCACCACGGGTGGCATCACGAACTGTCCATACAATCCCCTGTAAATATCCCCCCTTTAGTCCGAGAGGCCGCGCGACCCCAACCCCCGGGTCCGGAGACGCTCGAGCCACCGCGGATCCGGATCCGAGCAGCAGCGGCAGGCTGCTGACTCGGGGGTAGCATGTGCTTTTCGTTTACAGGAATGAAATTACTGCTCTATATACACTGGTTGTATGTGAACCATTTACATTTTATCTTTTGATAATGACAACAGTGTTATGAGTGCAATGTTTACATGTGACCATTCACTGTGATCACTTATACAGTGTGTCCACCGCCATTAACTTGAGAACAGCTACAGCTATAGGCATAGAAGTGGTGTCTAGGTATAGTAAAGTAGCCATGCGCTACGCAATGAAACCACCTATTGCACCACCTGGTGGAAAACAACGTTAGCATTTTTATCTTGAAAATGGTACGAGATAGAGAAAAAAGTGAATTAAAAAATTGTAGGGCATCATCAATTCAATACGAATCAACACCTTGCATACAGAAATGCTATGATATGAAACCCATGACCCCCCCCCCAAACTTTGAATGCTGGTCATGCATATGGCACTCATTTAACTTTGATGCTCAAAGTGGCCACCGTCAGCTGCAATGCACATCTGGACTCTGGACAGCATACTGTATCTTGCTGCATGTTGTGCAATATGGTAGGTAACACGTTTGCACAAGCATCCGTGATACGTCGTCGTAGGTCCTGCAATGTTGGTGGAGGGGTCGTATACACCTGCTGTTTGATGTGACCTCACAGAAAGAAGTCCAATGGGGTCAGGTCAGGTGTGCGTGGAGGCTACTCCACGTAGCCACCATACCCAATGACTTGTAGGAACGTCTCCATGAGGTATCGCTTCACGTCTGCAGCCTTGTGAATTTTACACGTTCTAATCATAGCATTTCTGTATGCAAGGTGTCGATTCATATTGAATTGATGATGCCCTACAACTTTGTATTTCACTTTTTTTCTCTATCTTGTTCCATTTTCGAGATAAAAATGCTAACTCCGTTGTTTTCCACCAGGTGGTGCAATAGGTGGTTTCATTGCGTAGTGCATGGATACTTTACTATACCTAGACACTACTTCTATGCCTATAGCTGCTGCCGTTCTCAAGTTAATGGCGGTAGACAGGATATAGGTGGACACACTGCATATGTGATATTTGGACCTGAAGAAACTGCTACAGTGATTGTCCTTTCCTTTATTTTTAGGTTGGATATATCATAATAGAGAGTTAAATGTTTACATGTGACCAAATACTGTGACTAAATATATGCATTGCACTTTCAAGTTCCTGTATCCTGTACAAAATCTGTATCTGAGGATATTATAGTGCCTTAAGGCATTGAGTACTTTATAAAGGATTGGAGATTACAATATATTTGAACACGTTAGCCATCTAATAGCTTTGTGGGTTTATACCATCATATTTTTTTGAGCATATATTGACTCTGTCATTATTATATAAAATACTTGTCTTGACAGTTTGGACATGATGATTTGGTGTATAGTGCAGTAACTATTGCTATTTTTCCTGCACTCCCTTCTTCCCAGATTAGCTGCACTTCAGTATAGTGCAGGGATAGGAGGGTGAGCCGGAAAATTTGGCAGGGAAATTTGGAGGGCATTTGACCAAACCCTGTTCTGCACTACAGCACTTTATCTCCTTTTTCTTTTTTTTTTTTTTTTTTGTATCTGTGTGTGTGGGGATTTCTGATTTTAATCAATTTCAATTAAAGTGTTTTTAGAGGTTTTCCTCTTTATGGATTTTCAGTTTAATTACCCCTGAGTGATATCTAGTTCGTTTTTTTTTTCCTGGAGGTAGGCCCTGCATCTTTGACTGGATGCAGTACCTTGTAGCTCCTGATGGCTCAGGGGCACTACAGTACAAGTAACAGAGTCTCATCCTTCCACTGGCCAGCCAGGGATTAGAGTCTTCGGTCAACTATCCCAGTCCAGCAGCACTGTGCTTTTGGCCGTAACTCACTGAAAAGAGATAGCCGCAAGCTTAGAAAGCAGTTCTGTTTTTCTTCAGTTGGAATCTAAGTTCCTCGGCTGAAATCATGTAGAATCCTTTCTCTTGGTTCCATTCTGTGATTCACCAGCTGAAGCCAAAGTTCCTCTGCTGTTGTCATGTAGAATAATACCTTTTGGTGACAGGAGCAAGGCCCTTTTATACCACTCAGTTCAGGGTAATCTGTCTAACCGATTGGTTGGAGATGGCTGCTCTCTCATTGGTCGCAAGTTCAATCCAACTGCTTAATTTTCCTCTGAACTATGCAATCAGAGGAAGGGGTCAATACACATTTAGGCTCCTTTCAGACAACCGTATTTGATCAGGTACATACCACATGCATCGGTATGTTCACACGTGTGACATCTGTGTTTGCATACGTGTGACATCAGAGTGACACGTACCGGAGAAAACACGGGTCTTTGAAATAAAAAGATTTTCTATATTCACCTGTAACCAGCACTGTTTTTTTCGGCACTGCTGTCTCCTGCTTCTGACCCCCACTAATTATATTCATTGATTATTCACTGCAGTGAGGACCTGGAAGCTGAAACATTGTGTTGACAGCATCACGTGGACAGCATCAGGGACAGCTTAAGCGGTGACAGGTGAGTATCCAGCAAGCAGTGTGTGTGTGCAGTGAAGTCCAGCAGGTCATTGGAGTTCCCAATGAACTCTGATGACATCCTAATGACACCCACGCTACAGCAGATGTCACCACGGTGACTTCACGGGTTCATCAGAGTTCATTGGGAACTCCGATGACCTCCTGGACGTCACTACTTGCTGGATATTCACCTGTCACCAGCAATGCGGTGATGCTGTTCCCGCAATACTTCGGCTTCCACGTCCTCAGTGCAGTGAATAATCAATGAATATAATGAGCATGGGTCAGAAGCAGGAGACAGCAGAGCCGAAGAAAACAGGGCTGGATACCGGTGAATATAGAAAACCTTTTTTATTTCAAAGACACGTGTTTTCTCTGGTATGTGTCACACTAATGTCACATGGATTACATTAGTGTGCGATCCGTGTGACACTCGTGATGCTGAAGAAAAAACGGACATGTCTCCTTGAGTGCGTGCGGGGCCACAAGGGGTCACATAGTCCATGTGAAAACATGGCCGTGTGAGTAACTCCAGGGAATAACATGGGTGTTAAAATCGGATGTCACAAGTACCTGAAACACGGACATCTGAAAGGGGCCTTTTAGACAATAAGGTGCCGATCAGTCTGGGAAGAGACAATAGTCATCTTCTCTTGATTTTGTTGGTGTATGCAACAGATGAGGACTTCTTTGACTGTGTGAAGGAGGACTTTATACTGATCTGACAGTAGAAGGCGATGTTGCGTAACGTTTCCTTACTCACTGATTTGTAAAAAAGTCTTTTGTTTTTCTTTCTGGTTTCACATTCTCTTCCTGATACAATGCTGTATGACTGTGCATGTCATTACTAAGAATGATTGAATACCAAAATGTCCGCTTCGACGAATATCCAATGAATAGGTCGCCGCTATTCGACTATTCGCGAATATTCGATACACAATGTAAGTTTATGGGAAACTCGAATAATTTCACGTTGGACCTAATGGCGAGCTGTTGTGACTGACGAAAAGACTGAACTGGATGGGAAAAGTCAGAAACAGTATGGGAGAAGTTGCCTGACTGTATTTCTGGTGTCTTGGAATAACGTGCTCAGAGCAGCACGCGGCGTTTACCTAGTCGCCAGAACAGTTCTCAAACCAAAGTAATCGCTTTTTTGACAAACAGAACGCAGGTCTGTCAGTCTCTCTCTCTGTCTGTCTGTCGGTCTCACCCTCTCCCCCCATCTCTCATACTCACTGATCACTGACCGATCACTGACCTGTCAGACTACTCCAGCGGCTTCTCCTGCTTTTGAAAATGCCGGCCGCTCATTATTCCATCTCGTATTCCCTGCTTCCCCTGCCTACCGGCGCCTATGATTGGTTGCATTCAGATGCACCCCCACGCTGAGTGACAGCTGTCTCACTGCAACCAATCACAGTGCAGTAAAATAAATTAAAAAAAAAATTTAAAAAACTTTTTTTTATATACCAGCCAAAGTAAAGCCACACGGCTGAAGGCTGGTATTCTCAGGATAGGGCACCCCACATTTTGGGGAGCCCCCCCACCTAAAAATATCAGCCAGCAGTCGCCCGGAATTGCCGCATCGATTAGATGCGACAGTCCAAGGACTCTACCCGGCTCATCCCGAATTGCCCTGGTGCGGTGGCAATCGGGGTAATAAGGAGTTAATGGCAGCCCATAGCGGCCACTAAGTCCCAGGTTAATCATGGCAGGCGTCTATGAGACACCCCCAATGATTAACCTTTAAGTGAAAGTAAATAAACATAAACACCCGAAAAAATCCTTTATTTGGAATAAAAGACGAAAAAAAACACCCTCTTCCAGCACTTTATTAAAATCCCCAAATACCCCTCCAGGTCCGGCGTAATCCACACGAGGTCCTACGACGCATCCAGCTCTTCTAAATGAAGCTTACAGCAGCGGCCATAGAACCCCGCCACTCCTGTGAGCTCCATGCAGCAACTGAAGTGAGTCACGCTGTCAACTGTGACGTCACTCAAGTTACCCGCAGCCACCGCTCTCAGGTGTAGGACTGCAGCTGGCCGTGGGTAACCTGAGTGACGGCACCGCTGATCTCACGGCTCACTTCAGTCACTCAGATTTGCGGTCCCCGGTGAGTCCTTCACCTGTGATCGCAAATCAGGTTGCGGCACACAGTGTGATGACAATTAAGTCATGTGACGTTCATCCGAGTTCATTCTGATCTCACAGCTCTGTCTCGCAGCCAGCCATGTTGTATGGGGATGTAGCAGAGCCAAATAGGACCGCACTGTCAAAAATGCATCCAAAATGCTGATCGGGAATGTTTCCACTCCTGACAGCAAGCAGAGATGGTGAGGAATGTTTCCATTCACTGACAGCAAGCATACATGTTGGGGAATGTTTTCATTCAATGACAGCAAGCAGAGATTATGGGAAATGTTTCCACTTACTGACAGCAAGCAGAGATGGTGGGGAATGTTTCCATTCACTGACAGCAAGCAGAGATGGTGGGGAATATATCCATTCACTGACAGCAAGCTGACGTGTTGGGGAATGTTTCCATTCACTGACAGCAAGCAGAGATGATGGGGAATGTTTCCGCTCACTGACAGCAAGCAGACGTATTGGGGAATGTTTCCATTCAATGACAGCAAGCAGAGGTGTTGGGAAATGTTTCCATTTAATGACAGCAAGCAGAGATGATGGGGAATGTTTCCACTCACTGACGACAAGCAGAGATGATGGGAATGTTTCCATTCAATGACAGCAAGCAGAGATGGTGGGGAATGTTTCCATTCACTGATAGCAAGCAAAGATGATGGGGAATATTTCACTCACTGACAGCAAGCTGACGTGTTGGGGAATGTTTCCATTCAATGACAGCAAGCAGAGATGATGGGGAATATTTCTATTTATTGACAGCAAGCAGAGCATAGAGCATGGCTGGCTGCGAGATTCCGCCGCGCAATCAGAATGAACTCAGATGAACTTCACCCGACTTCATTATCATCACGCGGCTCTGTCTGTGTGGAGCGGCCTGATTTTCAATCACAGGTGACGGACTCACCGGTGACCACAAATCCCCTGAGTGACTGAAGTGAGTTGCGTGATCAGCGGTGCCGTCACTCAGGTTACCCGTGGCCAGCTGGAGTCCTCCACCTGAGAACGGTGGCCGCGTGTAACCTGAGTGACATCACCGCCGATCGCGTGACTCACTTCAGTTGCTCCGTGGAGGCCACTCCTGTCAGCTTCATGTAGCAGAGCTGGATGCATTGTTGGACCGCGTGAGGATTACGCCGGACCTGGAGGGGTATTTGGGGATTTTAATAAAGTGGTGGAAGAGGGTGGCTTTTTTTTGTCTTTTATTCCAAATAAAGGATTTTTTCGGGTGTTTATGTTTATTTACTTTCACTTACAGGTTAATCATTGGGGGTGTCTCATAGACGCCTGCCATGACTAACCTAGGACTTAGTGGCAGCTATGGGCTGCCATTAACTCCTTATTACCCCAATTGCCACCGCACCAGGGCAATTCGGGATGAGCCGGGTAGAGTCCCGGGACTGCCGCATCTAATGGATGCGGCAATTCTGGGTGGCTGCTGGCTGATATGGTTAGGCTGGGGGCTCCCCATAACGTGGGGCTCCCCATCCTGAGAATACCAGCCTACAGCCGTGTGACTTTATCTTGGCTAGTATCAAAATTGGGGGGGACCGCACGCAGTTTTTTTTAATTATTTATTTATTTTACTGCAATACATAGTCCCACCCACCGCTGTTGCAGTGAGACAGCTGTCACTCAGTGTGGGGGCGCGTCTGAATGCAACCAATCATAGGCTACGGTGGGCGGGGAAAGCAGGGAATACAAGATGGAATAATGAGCGGCCGGCATTTTCAAAAGCAGGAGAAGCAGCCGGAGCAGTGTGACAGCCGTGCAGTGCCATGCCGGTGATCGGTCAGTGATCGGTGAGTATGAGAGGGGTGGAGAGGGGGGAAAAAAAGGAGAATTTTTCAGCTCACCCGTGTTTTGCTCTCCAGGGTTCAGGCGGAGGCTCGTAGTCCACCGGACAGGCAGGTCCATGATCCAAGGCAAAAATGGAAGAGTGGGGAAGGAGGGACTCAGCACCAATGCCACGGAATAAAATATAGAAACTTTATTTCATCTGTTTAAAATTGGTCAAACAAAGTGTACCAGCATCTAATCCGGAACACTTTGCTTAACCAATTTTAAACAGAGGAAATAAAGTTTCTATATTTTATTCCGTTGCATTGGTGCTGAATCCCTCCTTCCCCCTCTTCCATTTTTGGGTGGAGAGGGAGAGACAGACAAACAGAGAGAGAGACCTAAAGACCTGTGTTCTGTTTGTCAAAAAATATATTTATGGAGCTGCTAGCAGCTACTGGACACTGTGTTCAGCCCTTACAAGGACTATTTATTAGTTGGATCTAAGAACGCTCTCCCGCACACAGCACAATCTATCTACACCGCCAGCTCCCTATCACTGCGTGTTCACAAAATGGTCGCTGGCGTATATAGCCCCTATGACACTGTGCATCACAGTAACACCACAACAAAGATGGCTGTGGCGTTACTGTGAGGGCAAGCAATATCAGATGTGTTCAATGGCTGGAAAACAGGCACCAGGAAGTCGAAAATGAAAGTATCGGAGCAGATGTCGTTTTATCCGTCGGATACCGAATGGAGCAAATAGCCTGTTATCCGTCAGATACCGAATAGTGGCAAATACATTCACTCATCTCTAGTTTGCTTGTTATCCCATGTAATTGTCGCGGGCGGGGAGGAGGGTGTCGGCACACCACGCTCACCCCTTCTGCTCGCGTCCGGCGGCTGCTGCTCAGCGGTGGCTCGAGCGGTGGGCCGGATCCCGGGGGTTTCTCGAGCGGCACTCCTCGCCCGTGAGTGAAAGGGGATTGTTGGGTGTGGGAAGTATTTATTGTCCGTGACACCACCCACGGTTGTGGTGATTTCACCACTGCTGCTCAGTACAAGGGTCCCGGGGATGGTGATGCGGAGCAGCCAGGTGTTGCGTTGCCCCTCCGTGGTTAGGGGTTGGTGATCCCGGGGCCCGGTGATGGTTTGGGAGGTGCAGGGCCTGGTGGGCGCAGGGACGCGGGGGCAGTGCCGTGCCTTGCGGCACCGTGGTACTCACTCAGCCTGAGACGTGGACACAGTTTTACGGTAAACCAAACGGCTGGATAGACGGTCCCACGGGCGGCTGCACTTGCTCTCCCGGTAGGTGACGGTGATGTCCCTCTTCCTTGCACCTCTGTGTACTTGTTGGTTGCGATGGGTCCCCACTGGCAACCCGCTCCCCGGCTTCAAGCTGGACCAGGGGAGCTCTACTCTTTGCCCGCAGGCGCTGGCCCTAAGAAACGGGTGCCTTGGCGGTGGCGGTGTCTCTTCTACTCTGGCTGGGCTGTTGCCTTCAATCGGGACTTTGTTGTTGGGGGATCTACGTCCCCTTCACTGACGGATTCGGCAAATTATGGCGACTCCAAGCCTTGCCGGGGGCCGAGAGGCCCCTGCCCTGGTGCTGACTGTCCTTCGGAACATTGCTCCAGACCGCCGGGCACACAGCCAACGGGGTCCTTCCAGGAACTTCCAAACGGTCCCCCTCCAGACAGTCACCGCCGTTGCTAACCTTGCTGACCTGGTCCTACACACGGCTGGACCCTTCAGGCTTTCTTTCTTTCCTGTCACCTCACTTGCTTTCCTCCTTTACCACTTTTCTACTTTCACTTTCACTTCCTTAACTCCTCTACTTAGCTCCTCACTCCTGCTCCTCCCTGAGCTATCTGCCTGGTTTCTCCCGCCTGCAGAGCTGTGAACTCCTCGGTGGGCGGAGCCAACCGCCTGGCCCACCCCCTGGTGTGCATGATCAGCCTCTGGAGGAAGGCAACAAGGGTTTTTGGTTAGCTTAGATGTTCCTACCTGGGATGTAAGGTGTGGTGGTGTGTGACCTGTGTCCCCTGGCTTGCCCAGGGCGACACATTCCTCCTTAGCAAAATGCAGACCGTCCGCGGGCTGCCGTCCAACACCGGTTTTATTTTTCTGAAAAAGATAACATAGTGATATAACATATTTACATTTTTAATAATAACTCTTCCCAAGACGGGAGGCACATTTCTTTTAACGTTGCATAACGGTTTACGGTTACGGCTTCCGCTCTCTCCCACCCAAGCAACCTAGCCCTGATGCTGCCCCTAAAGCCCAGGCAGCACCCCTTGACCCACAATCCAGCACAAGTTACCCGAGCGGGATCTGTCCTTCCCTCCAGAGGGTAGCCACCGGTTCCTTTGGTGGCTGGGCCCCAGCCTGCTCTGCTGAGGGCCCTCCCTCCAACCTGCCTCTCCGGAGACGGCATTGCGAAAAACGGTAACGGCAAACAACATATTTACAAGCCACTTAACGTTTGTGGTTGCCCTGCAAGTTCACGGGCTTGTCCATGGATAGTTCCCATGCCAAAACTTTTTAACGGTCCCCACGGGGACAACGGTGCCGGCTCCAGCCGGTTGCAATCACAAAGCAAATCAGATGAAACTTCGGTAATCATCATTTTTCATCATTCTTTCAAACTTTTTCAAACAAACAAAATGGTGGTCCCAACGGGGACGGCTGCAGCGGGCATCCGCTGCCCTACTGGGTGTTTTCGTCCTCCTCACCCGGCTCGGGGTGGAAGGACACGGGCACCAGCCCCTCCAGTGTATAGCAAGTACGGCGTGGAGGGGCCGCCCGATACCCGTTGCCCCCGGTTCGGGGAATATAAGTGACCTCCATGCCAGGCAGGGCAACGACCTCCTCCTCTTCTTCTGACACAGGCTCAGTGTCAGGCCCGGAGTCGCTATCTTCTGCCCCCGCCGCAGTCACAGAGGGAGGCACACCCGATGGGCCAGGTGCGGTGCAGCACGCGAGTGCGTAAGACGGAGGTAACACAGGAGCCAGGGGCAGACCGGGTCCCTCAGCTGCAGCGGCCGGTCCCTCGGGGACACAGGGGCGTGGGTCACTCTCCAGCTCCTCCATCACGGCCTCCACTCCATACACTCGTGCCACAGCCACTAGCGCTTTCACCTCTGCGGCCCACTGCTCCATCAGCCCGCCGATCTGACTTCGATAGTGACGGCAGATCTCCGCCGCTCGGGCCCTCAGCCATGCCGCTGTTCCAGACACCAGCTCAGTAGTCTCTGCAGAACTAGGTGGGGCGGACATTTCCCGTTAGGGTCGATGGACCGGGGGGGTCCCAGTGTGTTTGTTGCACCGCCACACTTACATGCGTCCAGCCGCCATCGCGTCCCCCTTAGCTCTTTCCGGCCCCTCCTCTCTCGGGGCGGAGTTTTGGCCTTCGCGCCTCTACTGCTCGAGAAGACGCTCGAGCGGGAACTTTTCGCGCCAAAGATGGCGGCTTCTGAAATTTTTCTGCCGGATACCTCCGGCGGTAACAAGGCGCACCTCTACCAGACGGCAGAGCGGTAAGATCCTGTTCGTGACGCCAAGTTGTCGCGGGCGGGGAGGAGGGTGTCGGCACACCACGCTCACCCCTTCTGCTCGCGTCCGGCGGCTGCTGCTCAGCGGTGGCTCGAGCGGTGGGCCGGATCCCGGGGGTTTCTCGAGCGGCACTCCTCGCCCATGAGTGAAAGGGGATTGTTGGGTGTGGGAAGTATTTATTGTCCGTGACGCCACCCACGGTTGTGGTGATTTCACCACCGCTGCTCAGTACAAGGGTCCCGGGGATGGTGATGCGGAGCAGCCAGGTGTTGCATTGCCCCTCCGTGGGTAGGGGTTGGTGATCCCGGGGCCCGGTGATGGTTTGGGAGGTGCAGGGCCTGGTGGGCGCAGGGACGCGGGGGCAGCGCCGTGCCTTGCGGCACCGTGGTACTCACTCAGCCTGAGACGTGGACACAGTTTTACGGTAAACCAAACGGCTGGATAGACGGTCCCACGGACGGCTGCACTTGCTCTCCCGGTAGGTGACGGTGATGTCCCTATTCCTTGCACCTCTGTGTACTTGTTGGTTGCGATGGGTCCCCACCGGCAACCCGCTCCCCGGCTTCAAGCTGGACCGGGGGAGCTCTACTCTTTGCCCGCAGGCACTGGCCCTAAGAAACGGGTGCCTTGGCGGTGGCGGTGTCTCTTCTACTCTGGCTGGGCTGTTGCCTTCAATCGGGACTTTGTTGTTGGGGGATCTACGTCCCCTTCACTGACGGATTCGGCAAATTATGGCGACTCCAAGCCTTGCCGGGGTCCGAGAGGCCCCTGCCCTGGTGCTGACTGTCCTTCGGAACACTGCTCCAGACCGCCGGGCACACAGCCAATGGGGTCCTTCCAGGAACTTCCAAACGGTCCCCCTCCAGACAGTCACCGCCGTTGCTAACCTTGCTGACCTGGTCCTAGACACGGCTGGACCCTTCAGGCTTTCTTTCTTTCCTGTCACCTCACTTGCTTTCCTCCTTTACCACTTTTCTACTTTCACTTTCACTTCCTTAACTCCTCTACTTAGCTCCTCACTCCTGCTCCTCCCTGAGCTATCTGCCTGGTTTCTCCCGCCTCCAGAGCTGTGAACTCCTCGGTGGGCGGAGCCAACCGCCTGGCCCACCCCCTGGTGTGCATCATCAGCCTCTGGAGGAAGGCAACAAGGGTTTTTGGTTAGCTTAGATGTTCCTACCTGGGATGTAAGGTGTGGTGGTGTGTGACCTGTGTCCCCTGGCTTGCCCAGGGCGACACATAATCTGCTCTGTGAACTTTGTTCTGCACCTGGAAAGCTAGAAGCTGTGCAACAGGTTATGGGTCCAGGCACCCCAAGATCCCAGGATACCAGACACCCAAGATCCCAGACACCCAAGATCCCAGACATCCAGGACACCAGAAAGCTCAGCAAGACCCTGGTGAATGCAGAAAAATTCTTCAGAACAATTCTCTCCAAAACAAGTAAGACAAGTTAAAGATGATGTGTAGCAAAGAGCCAGAACTCACAATAGCTAAGCTGAATAATGAGAATTATCAGTTATGGAAGTTCAAAGTGGAGATGTTATTGTCTAAAGATGATTTATGGGAAGTAATAACTACACATAGACCTAATGATAGTAATCAGACATGGGATAAGAAAAATAGACAAGCAAGAGCTACTATCAGCCTATTAGTGGAAGATTCTCAAGTAATCCATGGAATGAGGAAACAGCACAGGGAATGTGGGAAGCATTAAGAAAGCTACATGAAAGACCTAGCTTAAATCACAAGTTATTTATGCTAAGAAAGCTTTACAGTATGAGACTGAGTGCAGACAATAACATGCAAAAGCATATAATGTCTATGATGGAGGTGATACCACAGCTGAGATCAATTGGTGAAGACATTAAGGATAGCCATATAAGAGCAATATTATTGTGCAGTTTACCGGATTCATATACTGCTTTAATAAATGCGCTAGAGACAAGACCTGAAGCAGACATACATTAGAGTTTGTGAAGACCAGACTCATGGATGAATATCAAAGAAGTAAAGAGCAAACAAATGATTCTACTGAAAAAGATGGTGGAAATGCTCTTAAAGCTATAGAATCAAAGAGACCCTATAATAAAGAGACAAGAGAATGTTTCAGAATGTGATCATGTTCATCCTATGCAGAACATGCTTGACGCTTGCGTGTAACATGTCTGGTGGGATCCTGCGCACTTCCAAAATGATGAGGTCAGCCAGCTTGTCGACGTTTCCCCGATAAACACACACTTTCAAGTGTCCCCCACACCCAGAAATAACAAGGAATGAGATTGGGCAATTGCGGTGGCCATGCGTTAGGGAAGGAGCGGTTCAAAATCTTGTAATCGGGAAACTTTGCACGCAGAATGTTCTTCACAGCCACGGCACAGACTGCAGGACTCGTGGAGGTGAGTTTGTGTTTTTTCTATTTTTTAAATGACACGTGTGTTTCTCCGGCGCGTGTCATGTGGGCCCGCATCCACACTACTTCCGTGTGGTACGTGTGCGGGCCCGTGCTGCCGGAGAAAAACGGACATGCATCCGTGTGGAGCACACGGCACACATCTGCTCCATACGGAGGCACGAACCACTGGCAGAACACGTGCGTGCACATATACCCATTGATTTTAATGGGTTTAAGTGTGCCCGTGTCTCCGGTACATACGGGCACGGACCTAGTGTACCGCCATGAGAGGGGCCCGGCCGCTCTCCGCTGCTCGGTCCGAGCCGCTCGAGGTCCAGGCTCGGGTTGTCGGTGGCACGAGCGCCTCCGGACCGGGGGCCACGTCGCTCTGTTAAGAGGAAGCAGTGGGGTGGTGGTGGTGGTGTGGGACGAGGTCCACAGCCCGGGGGCTGCGTTGTCGTCGGATGGGTCGTGACGCCACCCACGGGTCGTGGTGACGGGATGCACCACCGCTGCGGCTGGAGTGGAGGGTATTCCCGGGATCGGTGTCACAGCTGCAGCCTAGATGTTAGCCCCTCCGTAGGTAGAGGCGGTGTGTCCCGGGGCCCGGTTGGGAAGACTGGCGACAGTGTTGTTGTCTGGGTGCAGGGTGCCGTGCTGCGGTGCAGTGTCGTGCCCGGATGGCACTGGTGTACTCACGATTAATTCACACTCAGAGTCACTGGTAAACCAAAGTTCATGTCTGGTCGGGTCCCGCAGCCGGCTGCTTGTGTCCCTTGTGAGGCTGATGGTGGCCCTTTTCCCTTGCACCTCTTGTTTGACTGTTGGCTCCCCCTGCCTGGACAGTGGTAGCCCGCTCCCCGGCGTTGAGCTGCCGGAGGAGTCCTCGGTTGCCCGCAGGCGCTGGCCCGTAGGATATTTGGCCCTTGGCGGTGGCTCTCACCCGGTATCGGTGGGCTTTTGCCTTCTTTCGGGACTTTGGGTGAGGATGAACCCGTGAGGTCCAGACTGCAATCAGTTAATTTGCCTATACTCAGTGGCTTCTAAGCTAGGACGGGGTCTGAGTACCCGGTTTCTGGTGCTCCGGTAAACGGTTGACTCCCCGGTTCAGGGCCGGCGGGCTCCAACCCTGGCCCGGTCTCTATGGTTCCGCCGGTTACTGTACCGGTACTCCTGCAAGCAGCCACCACCGTCTGCCTGTCTGACGTTAAGTGGATCCCAGGCTCCAACCCGGGTCCCTGACAGCTCCGCTCCTCCACACCTCCTATCACTGTCACTGTACACTCTAAACTGTTTGTATTTCCTGCCTCAGGACAGTAGTCTCCTCGGTGGGCGTGTCTTTCCACCTGACTCCACCCACCTGGTGTGCCATACTTGCCCTAAGGGAGGGATCAGGTCTCCCTTTCGGGTGACTGGTGTGTCCTCACAAGGGATGGGGGTGTGTGTGTAATGTGGTAGGTGTTGTTACCTGTGACCCCTGGGGTCCAGGGCGTCACACTAGCACGTACCGGAGACGCAGATGTGTGAAGGGGGCCTCAAATAGCATACATATCAATTTTCAGCCAATTCTGTCCACTGGGTCAGTCTGCACATGGCTACAAACACTTTAGGTTATTTTATGGTCACCTTGCACATTATATAGCTGCAGCGTCGGTCTGGCGTGCCGTGGTAGCGGGGAAACCTCCAGTAGGCCCCGACCTTGTCTTCAATCTAAGCTGTCTCCAGCAGCCTGCAGGGGCTCCCGCCGGGTGTATTAAAATGACCTGCGGTCGCGGCTCCTTAGACTGTCGGGTCGCCGCCGCAGGTGATGATACTGAACGTAGCTGCAGGCTGTCGAAGCTACGGGGTGGGGTGGCAGAAGGGGCGGTCCTGACCTGGAGCTCATGAGCTGCAGTGCGGCAGTGGCAGAACAGAAAGCTGCTTCCGAGAAGAAGAAATTGCAGCCAGGACCTGCGATGACTCATGCATATGTGAACATGTGGGAGGAGACGGGCAGGAGAAGAAGTTCCTGGGGTCAGTAATGAGACTAAGGAAATATTGTGATCTTGCTTTTGTGAAAAATCTTGCTTTTCACCGGTATGGAGAGATGAGGGGTGCTGGGGGAGGGTGTGTGTGTAGGGTGAGTGGCATATGAAGGGTACAGACTGTGAGACAGGGGTGTTAAGTGGTACTGTGTGTGGTACATGGGGTCTCAGTGTGTTTGAGAGAGGGGTAATTTTGCATACAGCCAGTCTGTGTGAGATATGCAGGGCATGAGGGTGTAGGGTGTGTGTGATTTGGGGGGGTGTAGGGTGTGTGTGATTTGGGGGGTGCAGGGTGTGTGTGATTTGGGGGGTGCAGGGTGTGTGTGATTTGGGGGGTGCAGGGTGTGTGTGATTTGGGGGCTGCAGGATGTGTGTGATTTGGAGGAGCTGGGTGTGTGTGATTTGGGGGTGCAGGGTGTGTGCACCAGTCCCTGCTGTGTGATATGTGTGAAGTCCACACAGTAACCATATACTGTATCAGTAGGGATTAGGGAAAGAGGGATAGCAGCAGTCAGAGCATGGGATGTGATTGGGAAAGCTGGGTGCTGAGCTCATCACCCAGCTTTCCCATGTTCTGATATCAGTCTTGTCCCGAGCTCCCAGCTTTCCCATTCTCTGAAGCGCTGCAGAATATGTTAGCGCTATATAAAAATAAATATTTTATTTGATCATGGGAAAGCTGGGTACTGAGGACAAGCTGGCTATCAGAACATAGAAAAGCTGTGTGCTGAGGGAAAGAGCCGAGTGTCAGAGTAATGATCCTGTACCCCCAGTGTCATTATCCTGTACCCCCAGTGTCAGTGTCATTATCCTGTACCCCCAGTGTCAGTGTCATTATCCTGCACCACCAGTGTCAGTGTTATTAGCCTGTACCCTCAGTGTCAGTGTCATTATCCTGCACCCCCAGTGTCATTATCCTGTATCCCCAGTGTAATTATCCTGTACCCCCAGTGTCATTATCCTGTACCCCCAGTGTCAGTGTCATTATCCTGCACCCCCAGTGTCATTATCCTGTATCCCCAGTGTAATTATCCTGTTCCCCAGTGTCAGTGTCATTATCCTGTACCCCCAGTGTCAGTGTCATTATCCTGCACCCCCAGTGTCAGTATCCTGCACCCCTAGTGTCAGTGTCATTATCCTGTACCCCCAGTGTCAGTGTCATTATCCTGTACCCCCAGTGTCAGTGTCATTATCCTGTACCCCCAGTGTCATTATCCTGTACCCCCAGTGTCAGTGTCATTATCCTTGTACCCCCAGTGTCAGTGTCATTATCTTGTAGCACTAGTGTTAGTATCCTGCACCCCTAGTGTCAGTGTCATTATCCTGTATCCCCCAATGTTACACCTCGTGGCTCTCCTGTGGCAAGGAATGAGACAGTCTCCTTGCCTGCCACGAGCGCTCCTGCTCCGCAGCGCCGAAGGTCTGCCAGACTGCAGGAGAAACCTCCTCAGAGAGGCAGCACAAGGGTGACACCTAGTGGTACTCCTGTTGCAAGAAATGAGGCGGTCTCCCATTCCTTGCCTGCCACAGCTCCTCCTGCTCAGCAGCCTCGAAGGTCTGTGAGGTTGCGCAATGTGCAGAGATTTGCTGCTCAGGGAAGCAGTGAGACTCCCGTTATCTCTACACATTGTGAGACCGAGGATCCCGCCTCTATTTCCCAGAGGCAGGAGGGTGAGCATGTGCTATGCTTGGTGGATCCTGATTCGCCCACTGACGTCACACGGCTTGATGACAAGGCTGGTGACGTGGTGAATCCTGACTGGCCAGGCTGGGATGTCGTGGATCCTGATTGGGTCAAGTCCGTCATCTCCGCCTCGCGCCCGCCCTTGGCTGGAGCTACACCTCCTTAAAAGCTCCTCCTGCCATCATGGCGGCGCGCGACTGTCCTTCTATGTTTGGATGTCTGGCAGCGTGCTGCCACGCCACTGCTCAGGCATTATCTTCTTCTGTGGGCTTGGCCCTTGCTGCTTAGGCAGCACCTGGTTTGCAGGCCGTGTCCCTGCCTTGCTGCTCCGGCAGTAGCTCCTTCTACAGGCCGTGTTCCTGTCCCAGGTGAGCTCCTCGAGTCTCCACTGGACTCACCTGGTTATTGAAAGCACACGTGCGTGGGCACCTCTGTGCTACCCTCGTGCCATATTCTCGTGACTTCCACTGGCACACGTGCGTGGGCACCTCTGTGCTTCCCCGTGCAACAGGTACACCGAGCCGTGTGATCCCTGCCATACAACCCACACGGGTTAGGGCAGACCGGTGTACATAGATCGTCTGTGACATTCCAGACGATCGCTAGTGTGGCGCCCCAGGACCTGGTCGCCACAACAGCATTGCCCTCCCAAAGGGTTAATGCTGAGCCTGGAGGTAATTGGGAGATCTATTGGCCAGTAAGTTAACACCCAACACAATTCTCCCTCCGGCCAGCAGAGGGAGCTCTGAACCTGGAACTTCAGGGAGGATTCCTTAAGTCTGGCTGAAGGGAGGAAGTAGTGGTTAGTCTGGAGACAGGAGTGAAAGAGTGCAGATGCAGGGTAGTGCTGCCTTGTGAAACTGGGGCCTAGAGCTGGGATAGCTTGGCCCAGTGAAGCAAGGGGAGCAGAGAGGCACAGCAGAGACTCGGACATCGAAGTCTGTAGTTGCCAGGGCATAAAATCCATCCCTGGTAGCTGAATCCGGAGGGCAGGAGAGCTGCAAGCCCCCTGTCCCAGAAGCAATCTGAAGGTACAACTGCATCCCAAGGGCCTGGTGTGGGCTCCAGCAGAAAAGCACCAGAGAGGGCCTGCACAGTCTACCACACAGAAAAGGGGACGAACAACAAGTCCCAGCAGCAAGAGGGCAATTGCAAACCTAAAGTGCAGTGTCCTAAAACAGCAGAGAAAGATTAAGGAGTAGGCCTCATACTCAACTGGCCAAAGATCACCCCAGGCACTTCCAGGCCGGCCGGATCATCTTTACCATCTGTGACGGTCTCCCTGGACTAAGTTTCTGCCGAGTAAAAGAGGAGAAGGTAAAGAGACTACTGTTTGTGCCTGTTTCTTTCATTGCTTGTCGGCCCTGCACCGTGTTAGTCACACAGCACCATAGACTTCCACAAGCACCAACTGTGCCCCGGGCATTGCTCCACCTGTGGGGAGCAGTACCACCATTGCTGCTATAACATCATCCCGGTGGCCTCACACAGCAGCGGCGGCTTAATAGCCGCAGACCACAGGTGGCGTCACGAATACAAACTTAAAGTCATCCGCCACATATTGAACTGACACCCACCAGGGCCACGGAGCCGGGCCCAGCCACCACTGACTACCACCGGACTAGTCCGGCCCGGCACCGGGTGTCCCATAGCCCTGGGGTGGGCGAGTCAACTTTTGGCGCTGTGAACAGGATTTCGTGCCCAGTCACACCGGGTACTGTGCGCCTGCAGGAATTGTGCTTAAAAGACTGTGTACTGTCTGTAAACCGCCGCCGCCATTAGCCTCGCCGAGCGCAGGAAGAAGGGGGGGCGTGCCTGAAAAAGAGCGCGAAGGGAGCGCGCCATCAGAGCAGAGCGCTGTTAACCCCGCGCGACCCAGAAGGAAATTTGAAAAGTGAACGGAGCCTGGTAAGGTTCACTAAGGGGGAGGAAGATGTCCGACTCAGAGGGAGAGCAGGTGGCTGCCATCGCCCAAGGCGCCGCAGCACCGGCCGAAGCAGTCCCCGTCGCCGTCGCCCCGGCCCCCACTGTAGCGCCGGTAATGCCGATCACCATGCCGTACATACCGGGAGAAGAATGGCTGCCGCAGTACTCCGGGGAGTCCCATACCTTGAGTGACTTCAGAGAAAGCCTGCACAGCTTATTCCGGGTGTATCCGCTGACTGAGAGCCAGAAGGTGGGCATAGTAATGGGACAGCTAGCCGGCGCAGCCCAGCGTGAAGCGAAGTCCTGGCCTGATACAGATAAAGGGACAGCAGCCCAGATACTGGCCAAGCTAAAGAGTACGTTTGACACCCGCACCGCAGCAGAGATAAAGATGAGATTCTTTGGGTGCAAGCAGCGGGCCACAGACAGCATAAGGGACTATGCCTTAAACTTGCAGGAGGCCCTGAAAGCAGTTAAACAGGTGGATCCAGAGAGTGTACGTGAAGAAGACAAACTCCTAACTGAGCAGTTCATAGAGGGGCTCCTGTCAGATGCCCACAGGACCCAGCTGCGTATCCTGGTCCTGCAGAACCCTGCTCTGGACTTTGCCAAGTTTAAGGACCAGGCCATCAGGGTACTGAGAGAATCTACACCGAATGACCCAGTACCCCTCCGGCCTCTTGCTATCACGTACCCTGGGGTGGTGCCTGCAACACGAGCCACTGCAGGGGCTGAGGCGCAGTCCCTGGATAAGGATCCCACTGCAGAGCTCAGACAGCAGTTCCAGGAGCTGACCAAGACTGTGGCTGCCCTTGCCAAGACCGTGCAGTCTCTACAAATGACCCCCTCGCCTGCAAAAATCGAGTTGGCCTCCAGCCCAGAGGACGTCCCATGGATGCGACAGAGGAGGATTCCGCCGACCCGAGGCAGAGACACAGACCGGTATGATTCAACAGGACAACCGATCTGCCGCCACTGCAACCAGGCGGGCCACATTGCACGACGCTGTCCTTTAAATGGGCTGAGCCTGGGGCCAGGAGCCAACCCCCAGGTGTAAGGAAGCCCGGCTCAAACCCCAGCCGCAGCAAGTATGTGGGAGGACGACTGGTCCTTCCCATTGTGCTGGATGGGATCCCTTTGAATGCCCTCCTGGATACGGGGTCCCAGGTAACAACCATCCCCCACAAACTGTACAAAAGATATTGGGCGGATTCAGACATTGACCATGGCCCAGATGATGATTTAACAATTGTGGCCAGTAATGGTCAGCCCTTACCTCAAATTGGGTACAAAGAAGTAACCATTAAAGTGGGGCGGGTGGAATTGCCATGTCAGGGGATGATAATTGTAGATATTGATCGCAAAGAATCTGACCCACTGCTAACCATTGGTACAAATGTGATAGAAAATTGTATTGCCGAAGTGATAATTTTGTTGCAACAGGCGTCTGAAACTGCCAGCTCCGGGCAGCAGCGTGCCCTACAGAGGGAGATCAGAGCCCTGATGAGGAGGCAGCAGGTAGAGCTGGCCGGAGGAGAAATTGGCAGTGTGAGGGTAAGTGACCCCCTCCCCATTGTAATACCCCCAAGAAGTGAAATGTTGATATGGTGTCGGGCAGCAATAGGCCTCAAGGGTCAGGATTACCATGCCTTGGTAGAACCGGTGTATTCAGACAGTAGGCCTGGAGTCCTGATAGCCAGAGGGGTAGCGGACGTCCGCAAGGGGAGAGTGCCCGTCCGTGTCTTGAATTGTGGGGAGGAGGAGGCCAAATTGCCCCGGTACGCCACTGTAGCAAAACTGTACACTGTCAGCAACAATACCATTAAAGCAGTGGAACCCTTGATCCCGTCCGACCAGGCGGAAGACAATGGCTCCAAGGGGCAGCCGGAAGACTGGTGCCAAAAATTACATGTAGGCACCGACTCCACCCCCTCGCACCAAAAGCATGGGGTTTACCGGGTGGTACAGGAGTACGAGCGGGTCTTCAGCAAACACCCCCTAGATTTTGGGCAGGTGAAAGGGGTTAAACATCAAATCCCCACGGGTGATCATCATCCCATTAAAGAGAGATACCGCCCTGTACCCCCCGCACAGTATCAGTGTGCCAAGGAAATGTTACGGGAAATGAAGGAGGCTGGGGTTATCAGAGATAGTTGTAGCCCCTGGGCAGCTCCACTAGTGCTCGTAAAGAAAAAAGATGGTACGATGAGAATGTGTGTAGATTACAGGCAAATTAACCGCATTACACATAAAGATGCTTATCCACTGCCCAGAATAGAGGAGTCACTAACAGCCTTAAAGTCAGCTAACTATTTCTCCACCTTGGATCTCACCAGTGGGTATTGGCAGGTTCCCGTGGCAGAGGCGGACAAGGAGAAGACTGCATTCACGACACCAATGGGCCTCTGTGAGTTCAATTGTATGCCATTCGGGCTCTGCAACGCCCCAGGGACATTCCAAAGGTTGATGGAGTGCTGCTTGGGCCACCACAACTTTGAAACCGTGCTGTTGTACCTGGATGACGTCATAGTCTACTCCAAGACTTATGAGGACCACCTGAAGCACTTAGCAGAAGTGTTTGAGTCCTTGTCGAAATATGGCCTGAAGATCAAGCCGTCCAAATGTCACCTCTTGAAGCCAAAGGTACAGTACCTGGGTCATGTGGTCAGCGCAGAAGGTGTGGCACCTGATCCGGAGAAAGTCACTGTAATCAAGGACTGGCCAAGACCCACCACAGTGAAGGAGGTGCGGCAGTTCCTTGGACTGGTGGGCTACTACCGAAGGTTCATTGATGGTTTCACCAAGATAGCAGCGCCCCTTCAAGATCTCCTGGTGGGCCAGCCAAAGCAGGCTAAGAAGCAGAGCCCTCCATTTGAATGGAGCAGCCAACTGGAAACATCCTTTGTCCGGCTGAAAGGGGCTCTCACGGGAGAAGAAATTCTGGCCTACCCTGACTACAGCCAACCGTTTGTACTGTATACAGACGCCAGCAACGTGGGACTGGGAGCAGTTCTGTCCCAGGTACAGGGAGGCAGAGAGAGGGTGATAGCGTACGCCAGTAGGAAGCTTCGGCCCACAGAAAGGAATCCAGAAAACTACAGTTCCTTCAAGCTGGAGTTCCTCGCTATTGTTTGGGCAGTGACTGAACGCTTCAAGCACTATCTGGCATCGGCCAAGTTCACCATCTTCACGGACAACAATCCGTTGACACACCTGGCAACAGCCAAGTTAGGTGCGATGGAACAGCGATGGATGGCCCGGCTGTCTAACTTTGACTTTACCATCAAGTATCGGGCTGGCAAGAAGAATAACAATGCTGATGCGCTGTCCAGAATGCCTCACTTACCCGAGTCTGGAGAAGACCTGGATGAACTCGAAGAGATAGAGTTACCGGCTTTCCATCACCAACGTGTTTCCCAGTGTGAGCATGCTGTGGGAGTGAAGCGCTCAAGCCAGCACGAGGTCTCGGTCAACCCATTACTCCACCATAATTGGGAAGAAACACAGAATGGTGACCCGGCCGTGCGATTGGTCAAAGAGAAGCTAGCGCAAGCTGAGACCCATCTTGGCCCAGACGCTCCAGAGGAAGCCCAGCAGCTGTGGAAGGAGAGGGGACGACTGTTCACCTACCAAGGCAAGCTCTGCAAGAGATATGTCAACTGGCGAGCAAATGAACTTGTCTGGCAGATAGTGGTTCCGCAGAGGGATGCTCCAATGGTCCTAGCAGCGTATCATGATAACGCAGGACACTTCGGGTGGAAGAAGTTGGAGGCCCTACTCCGTGATCGGTTCTATTGGGTGCACAGGAGAAAGATGATCGAGAAGTGGTGCCGAGACTGTGGCCCGTGTAACCTGAGGCGGAAGGATGATGCCAGCCAAAGGTCTCCCCTACAGCCAATTGTCACGAAGCAGCCCCTGGAGTTGGTGGCCCTGGACCACGTGAAGCTAACACCAAGCCGGTCAGGCTATGTGTACGCCCTCACCATTGTGGACCATTACTCTCGTTTCCTGGTAGTAGTGCCTGTGAAGGACCAGACAGCCAGGACAGCAGCTAGAGCGTTCCAGGCATCCTTTTGTCGACCTCACGGCTATCCGGAAAGGGTACTGACTGATCAGGGTCCTGCATTCGAGGCTGAAGTGTTCCAAGAGTTCTGTAACATGTACGGTTGTAAGAAAATCCGAACCACACCGTACCACCCCCAAACCAATGGACTGTGCAAGAAAATGAACCATGTGGTTATTGATATGCTGAAGACCCTACCGCTGGAGGAAAGGAACCAATGGCCAGAAAAGTTGCCAGATCTGGTAGACCTGTACAACCATATCCCAGTGAATTCGACCAACTGCAGCCCCGCTTACCTGATGCGAGCCAGGCCTGGCAAGTTGCCTGTAGACTTTGAGATGGGGACTGTGTCGCCTGAGGCGGTTCAAGAAATAGAGGATTGGGATACAGAACGGCAGCAGCGGTACCGTAAGGTCCAGGAGTGCGTAGAGAGGAGCCTGTCTCAAGCAAGAACGAGACAAGAGCAGCATTACAATCAAACAGCCCCAGCAACTCCCTTAGCACCTGGAGAACAAGTCCTCAAGAAGAAGCGGAGGACGCATAAATTGGATGATCAGTGGGAAAACGAGCCCTACACCATTATCCCCTCCAACTTTGACAATAGTAAGGTATGCCTCATAAGCAAGGATGAAGGCAAGACCTATCAAGCAATTTCCCGAGACCGCCTGAAAGCGTGCCCTGAACGGTGCAGAATCCAAAGAGAAATGGAAGGAGTACAAGGAAGTCCCCAAAGTCAAGAGAAAGAAGGGGAGATGATTCAAACCATCCTTGGAAAGTTCCCCAAAACTTGGACCCGAATAAACAATGCTATAGTGGTACCAGTTTTGACGTTTCCGCAGTTGGTCGAGCCAGAAACAGAAAAGGTTCCGGATCCACCTAAAGAACCGTCCGCGCCAGCACGAGATGACACGCCAGCAGTGGAACAGGAGGATCAACCCCCTGTCAGTGGTGAACCTGTCATACCCTTGGCGACTCTTAGCCCACAAAGGCAACCATCACGCTTACCTATTGGGGTTAGGCCCACCTGTAGTGCTGAGATAGAAGACGCACCACGTAGTCAGGGGCAAACACCAGAGCTACGTAGGTCCCAGCGCAGCACTCGGGGACAACCCCCTCCAAGGTATAGAGAGTCAACTGTATAAGGGAAGAAGAAGGAGTATTTATTAGAATGTACATAGTTATGCAAAATGTCTGTAAGGTTGTGTACAAAATGTTTTTCTTTTCTTTGATTGCGAAAATGGACAATTGGGCCACTGGACTATGGGTGGCCAACACCTAAATTGTTCATAGTTAGCACCAGTGTGCTCGACACCCCTGAAGAAAAACCCGTCCGGCGTGCATAGAGTGGGGTCATCAATGCTCTGACGCACGCCCAGAGCCTACGTTGGGGGTTTGATCGCGGCGGGTCCCCCATGGAGCAGTGTAATGGACACCCGGCAGGGAGCCACACTGGACTCTTATAGTAATGTTTAAGTTTGTAACGTTAAAGTATTTGCGCCTCCCATAATGGGATGAAATGTTCTAACATGTCATGTTTGTTTCTACAGTCCGGGAGTACTGAATTTAACTAAGGGGGAGTGTGGCGCCCCAGGACCTGGTCGCCACAACAGCATTGCCCTCCCAAAGGGTTAATGCTGAGCCTGGAGGTAATTGGGAGATCTATTGGCCAGTAAGTTAACACTCAACACAATTCTCCCTCCGGCCAGCAGAGGGAGCTCTGAACCTGGAACTTCAGGGAGGATTCCTTAAGTCTGGCTGAAGGGAGGAAGTAGTGGTTAGTCTGGAGACAGGAGTGAAAGAGTGCAGACGCAGGGTAGTGCTGCCTTGTGAAACTGGGGCCTAGAGCTGGGATAGCTTGGCCCAGTGAAGCAAGGGGAGCAGAGAGGCACAGCAGAGACTCGGACATCGGAGTCTGTAGTTGCCAGGGCATAAAATCCATCCCTGGTAGCTGAATCCGGAGGGCAGGAGAGCTGCAAGCCCCCTGTCCCAGAAGCAATCTGAAGGTACAACTGCATCCCAAGGGCCTGGTGTGGGCTCCAGCAGAAAAGCATCAGAGAGGGCCTGCGCAGTCTACCACACAGAAAAGGGGACGAACAACAAGTCCCAGCAGCAAGAGGGCAATTGCAAACCTAAAGTGCAGTGTCCTAAAACAGCAGAGAAAGATTAAGGAGTAGGCCTCATACTCAACTGGCCAAAGATCACCCCAGGCACTTCCAGGCCGGCCGGATCATCTTTACCATCTGTGACGGTCTCCCTGGACTAAGTTTCTGCCGAGTAAAAGAGGAGAAGGTAAAGAGACTACTGTTTGTGCCTGTTTCTTTCATTGCTTGTCGGCCCTGCACCGTGTTAGTCACACAGCACCATAGACTTCCACAAGCACCAACTGTGCCCCGGGCATTGCTCCACCTGTGGGGAGCAGTACCACCATTGCTGCTATAACATCATCCCGGTGGCCTCACACAGCAGCGGCGGCTTAATAGCCGCAGACCACAGGTGGCGTCACGAATACAAACTTAAAGTCATCCGCCACATATTCAACTGACACCCACCAGGGCCACGGAGCCGGGCCCAGCCACCACTGACTACCACCGGACTAGTCCGGCCCGGCACCGGGTGTCCCATAGCCCTGGGGTGGGCGAGTCACTAGCAGCAACCCGCTCACTCTTCACCCACCATAGCAGCGGTCCCTTACACCGCACAGTGGACCTTGACCGGCGGAAGCTGTCCATTCCCCATCTTGGCACGCTTCCCCGGGTCCCCCTCGTAACACCCCAGTGTCAGTGTCATTATCCTGTACCCCCAGTGTCAGTGTCATTATCCTGTACCCCCAGTGTCATTATCCTGCACCCCCAGTGTCAGTGTCATTATCCTTGTACCCCCAGTGTCAGTGTCATTATCTTGTAGCACTAGTGTTAGTATCCTGCACCCCCAGTGTCAGTGTCATTATCCTGTACCCCCAGTGTCAGTGTCATTATCCTGTACCCCCAGTGTCAGTGTCATTATCCTGTACCCCCAGTGTCAGTGTCATTATCCTGTACCCCAGTATCAGTGTCATTATCCTGTACCCCCAGTGTCAGTGTCATTATCCTGTACCCCCAGTGTCAGTGTCATTATCCTGTACCCCCAGTGTAAGTGTCATTATCCTGTACCCCCAGTATCAGTGTCATTATCCTGTACCCCCAGTGTCAGTGTCATTATCCTGTACCCCCAGTGTCAGTGTCATTATCTTGTACCCCCAGTGTCAGTGTCATTATCCTGTACCCCCAGTATCAGTGTCATTATCCTGTACCCCCAGTATCAGTGTCATTATCCTGTACCCCAGTGTCAGTGTCATTATCCTGTACCCCCAGTGTCAGTGTCATTATCCTGTACCCCCAGTGTCAGTGTCATTATCCTGTACCCCCAGTGTCAGTGTCATTATCCTGTACTCCCAGTGTCAGTGTCATTATCCCGTTCCCCCCGTGTCAGTGTCATTATCCTGTACCCCCAGTGTCAGTGTCATTATCCTGTACTCCCAGTGTCAGTGTCATTATCCCGTTCCCCCCAGTGTCAGTGTCATTATCCTGTACCCCCAGTGTCAGTGTCTTAGGCTATATGTAATTACTCTTCAGGGGGGGCCTCTGTATGTGATGATAGTACAGGAGGGGCCTCAATATAAATACATGTAAAAAAAAAAAGAAAGCCTGCTCTGCTTATAGAGCAGTGTTGTCAGAATACACAGGACTAGAGAAGGGTTTATCCAACATGTAAAGCTAGTCTGTAAACAATACTGCGGCTTTTCTAGGCCTCTGTCCCCTCAGAAGGATTGGTCCCATCCAGTACAGACACTGGGGGCCGATCATTACATGATAATTATGTAATGTGTGAAGGTGGAAAGAGAAGACAAATATTCACCAGTCTCCAAATTGAAGAGTGTGTATTGGAGGGTAATGCTGCACACCTCCACATATTGACTCTTAGGCCCTGTGCGCACTGGAAAATGGCATTTCCTTAAGAAAATTCTGCACCCGCAGCAAAAAAAAACGCACCAAAAACCGCATGTTGATTTGCTGTGATTATTTGCGTTTTTGGTGCAGATTTGCCACGTTTTTTCTGCGGGTTGGTCCCTGCAGTTTTTCACCATTATTTAATGGCAGAAATGCAGGTACCTGCTGAAATTAAGTGACGTGCTACTTCTTTTTGCTGCAGAAATTCTGTAGCACAGTATTTTGATTTTTAAATAGATTTTGCTGGAGAAGGACTGCAGGAAGGTTCTGAACAAATTCTGCAGCTTTTCTGCAGCAAAATCCGCAAAAAGCGCAGTGTGCGCACAGGACCTAATAGGGGACTTCCTAGATAGATGGCGGCATCAGTGGATTAATTTTAGTAATCAATTCCATGTGAAGAGGCTGGATAGCGTTCTCTTTGAATATTATTTGGCTGATGGACTCGGTGGTTTTCCTAGGACAAGGAATGTCCGTGTGTAAGAAAAACTGCGACTGATTGTAAATAATAGATTCCATTATTAACTACAATAAATAAGATGCTACAAGAAATCCTGCGCTATCTGCAGGGCACAATACAGGTCTCTACTGTACACTGTAGACTTTGCTAAAAGGCGCATGTTATAGTGAGAGAAGCCAAAAATGAACAAGTAATACAAACAAGTATAGTGTGGGCCCCTAGAGGCAATTTCCCTGGTAGGCCCCTGGCACCCCAGTCTGACCCTGTATAGCTTATACTGCAACTCATAATCCTGATGCAGTCTAAAGGCTGCTTTACACGGTACGACCGATTGTGCAATTTCACAATCGATCGTACCCACCCCCGTCCTTTTTGCGTCACGGGCAAATCGCTGCCCGTGGCGCACAAAGTCGGTAACCCCCGTCACACATACTTACCTCTCGTTCGACCTCGCTGTGGGCGGCGAACGTCCACTTCCTGGAGTGGGAGGGACGTTCGGCGTCACAGCGACGTCACACGGCCGCCGGCCAATGGAAGCGGAGGGGCGGAGATGAGCGGGACGTAAACATCCCGCCCACCTCCTTCCTTCACATAGCCGGCGGCGGCCGCGTGACGCAGGTGAGTTGCTGTTCATCGTTCCCGGGGTGTCACACGGAGTGGCGTGTGCTACCCCAGAAACGATGAACAACTAAATTAAACGATATTATGGAACCTAGCGAGCAGTACACGACTCACGATTTGTGAGCGATACTGCGTCGCTAGGAGGTGTCACACAGGCCGGCATCGCCAGCGATGCCCGATGTGCGTCACAAAAACCGTGACCCCGACGATCTATCGCACGATAGATTGTCTGGTGTAAAGCAACCTTTAGAAGCACATTGGACCAAGTAGCACCCCTCACCCTCAGAACCCCCAATCACAAAGTAAAACAGCTCTGGCTCAGAGCCGAAACTCAAATTTCTCTAGCAATGCTCTAGGAGTGCCAAACGCCTATGGAGGAAAATTCGCACACCAGAAAACTTCATCCATCATAAATTTATGTTAAGAACCTATAACTCTGCCCTTCACCTTGCCAAACAGACCAAATTCACCACCCTGATCGCCTCACTTTCCAACAATCCAAAAAAGCTCTTCGACACCTTTCATTCCCTTTTCAGTCCTAAAGTGCAGCCCCCTATCATAAAGCTTTGTGCTGATGAACTGGCCTCTTATTTCACAGAGAAAATAGAAATCGGCTCCCAACCGCCAAGCGTCATGATTCCCCTCCTTCCCCGCATTCCGTCTGGCTCACTCTCCACATTTGACCAATCCCAGAAGAAGAAGTCTCCAGGCTCCTCTCTTCCTCTTGTGCTACCATTTGCACTACTGACCCCTTTCCCTCACACATACTCCAGTCCCTCCTTCCGGTCATCATTGCTCACCTAACTAAAATCTCCATTATCTCCCTCTATTCTGGTATCTTCCCCTCCTCCTTCAAACACTCTATCATGACTCTATTATTTAAAAAAAAACCTTCCCTTGATCTATCCTGCACAAACAACTACAGACTAATTTCCAATCTCCCCTTTATCTTTAAACTCTTGGAGTGCCTGGCAGTGGCGTAACTAGAGTTTGATGGGCCCCGGTGCAAAGTTCAGACCTGGGCCCCCCCTCCACATTCACCGACACTTGGGGTACGGGATAATGACACTGACACTCGAGGTACAGTATAATGACGTTGACACTTGTGGCTCTCACCCACAGCGCCCAGATTTCCCATGATCTGAAATCCCTCTATCAGCACCCAGCTTTCCTATGTTCTGATATCCATCTTGTCCTCGGCACCCAGCTTCCCCATGCTCTGCTATAGATCTTTCCCTCAGCACCCAGCTTTCCCATATCAGAGCATGGGAAAGCTGGGTGCTGAGAGAAGATGTATAGCAGAGCATGAGAAAGCTGGGTGCTGAGGGAAAGAGCCTTTTTCCCTCAGCACAAAATGTTCCCATCCCCTGATTGTATCTTTGTCCCCCCTTGTATATAGTTCTCCAAATACAATAATTGCCCCCACATAGCCTTCCATATAGTATAAAGGGTCCCACATAACCCTTCATATATTAGAATACACTTCCTTAGTCCTCCATGTATTATAATGCATTTCCCATAGTTCTCCATGCATTATAATTCACCCCATAGTACTCAATATATAATACTGCACCACATAGTCCTCCATATATTAGAATGCACCTCCATAGTCCTCCATGTATTATAATGCATTTCCCATAGTTCTCCATGCATTATAATTCACCCCATAGTACTCAATATATAATACTGCACCACATAGTCCTCCATATATTATAATGTACCACATAATCCTCCATGTATAAAGTTGCCCTTCAATACTGCACCCCTATATTCCATGTATAAGGTGTCCTTCATTTTGTATTATGCAGCCCCCCAGACCTCCATATATAATAATGCAGCCAGCCTCCCCAGTCCTCCATGTATAATAATGCACCCAGCCTCCCCAGGCCTCCATGTATAATATAACAGCCAGCCTCTCTAGACCTCCATCTATAATAATGCATCCAGCCTCCCCAGTCCTCCATGTATAATAATGCATCCTGCCTCCCCAGTCCTCCATGTATAATAATACAGCCAGCCTCCCCAGGCGTCCATGTATAAAATAGCAGCCAGCCTCTCCAGGCCTCCATGTATAATATAGCAGCCAGCCTCCCCAGGCCTCCATCTATAATAATACGGCCAGCCTCCCCAGGCCTCCATGTATAATAATGCAGCCAGCCTCTCCAGGCCTCCATGTATAATAATGCAGCTAGCCTCCCCAGTCCTCCATGTATAATAATACAGCCAGCCTCCCCTGGCATCCATGTATAAAATAGCAGCCAGCCTCTCCAGGCCTCCATGTATAATAATGCATCTAGCCTCCCCAGTCCTCCATGTATAATAACACAGCCAGCCTCCCCAGGCGTCCATGTATAAAATAGCAGCCAGCCTCTACAGGCCTCCATGTATAATATAGCAGCCAGCATCCCCAGGCCTCCATGTATAATAATGCAGCCAGCCTCCCCAGGTCTCCCTGTATAATAATGCAGCCAGCCTCCCCAGGCCTCCATGTATAATAATGCAGCCTGCCCTCCATGTATAATAATGCAGCCAGCCTCCCCACACCTCCATGTATAATAATGTAGCCAGCCTCCCCAGACCTCCATCTATAATAATGCAGCCAGCCTCACCAGTCCTCCATGTATAATAATGCATCCAGCTTCCCAAGGCTTCCATGTTTAGTAATACAGCCAGCCTCCCCAGGCCTCCATGTATAATATAGCAGCCAGCCTCTCCAGGCCTCCAGGTATAATATAGCAGCCAGCCTCTCCAGGCCACCTCCATGTATAATGCAGCCTCTCCAGGACTATGTATAATATAGCAGCCAGCCTCTCCAGGCCTCCATGTATAATATAGCAGCCTGCCTCTCCAGGCCTCAATGTATAATATAGCAGCCAGCCTCTCCAGGCCTCCATGTATAATATAGCAGCCAGCCTCCCGATGCCTCCATGTATAATGCAGCCTCTTCAGGCCTCCATTTATAATATAGCAGCCAGCCTCTCCAGGCCTCCATGTATAATATAGCAGCCAGCCTCTCCAGGCCTCCATGTTTAATATAGCAAAGAAACAAACAAAGAGCCAGCACCAATGTGCACTAAGGCATCAAATATTCCAAACTGCATTATAAAAATTTTTTTTTTTTTTTTTTGAGATTTTTGGCAAAAAATTGCAATTTCTTGAGCTGCTTCGCCACGTCACGGCAAATCTCATTTGAAGCAGTCCTACACTAAAATATTTTTATAAAATGTGCCATGCGGCCTCACATATAAATAGCAGAACTGCTCTCAGCAGCACTCACCTGGTCTATTGCAGTCCCGTACCCATGACTGAGTCATGGCTGTGGGCGGGACAGGTCCAAGCAAATGCTGCATGAAGTATATATATAGCCTGTGGACAAAGCCTGATGACCCAATGTGAACAGTCACCAAACGCCAAAATCTATACAGATGGAATACATCCCAAATTGGGGTGCATAGCAAGGTGGAGGTCAACCACCGACCAATTCAACAAAGAAACAAACAAAGAGCCAGCACCAATGTGCACTAAGGCATCAAATATTCCAAACTGCATTATAAAAATTTTTTTTTTTTTTTTTTTTTGAGATTTTTGGCAAAAAATTGCAATTTCTTGAGCTGCTTCGCCACGTCACGGCAAATCTCATTTGAAGCAGTCCTACACTAAAATATTTTTATAAAATGTGCCATGCGGCCTCACATATAAATAGCAGAACTGCTCTCAGCAGCACTCACCTGGTCTATTGCAGTCCCGTACCCATGACTGAGTCATGGCTGTGGGCGGGACAGGTCCAAGCAAATGCTGCATGAAGTATATATATAGCCTGTGGACAAAGCCTGATGACCCAATGTGAACAGTCACCAAACGCCAAAATCTATACAGATGGAATACATCCCAAATTGGGGTGCATAGCAAGGTGGAGGTCAACCACCGACCAATTCAACAAAGAAACAAACAAAGAGCCAGCACCAATGTGCACTAAGGCATCAAATATTCCAAACTGCATTATAAAAATTTTTTTTTTTTTTTTTTTTTTTTTTTTTTGAGATTTTTGGCAAAAAATTGCAATTTCTTGAGCTGCTTCGCCACGTCACGGCAAATCTCATTTGAAGCAGTCCTACACTAAAATATTTTTATAAAATGTGCCATGCGGCCTCACATATAAATAGCAGAACTGCTCTCAGCAGCACTCACCTGGTCTATTGCAGTCCCGTACCCATGACTGAGTCATGGCTGTGGGCGGGACAGGTCCAAGCAAATGCTGCATGAAGTATATATATAGCCTGTGGACAAAGCCTGATGACCCAATGTGAACAGTCACCAAACGCCAAAATCTATACAGATGGAATACATCCCAAATTGGGGTGCATAGCAAGGTGGAGGTCAACCACCGACCAATTCAACAAAGAAACAAACAAAGAGCCAGCACCAATGTGCACTAAGGCATCAAATATTCCAAACTGCATTATAAAAATTTTTTTTTTTTTTTTTTTTTTTTTTTTTTTTGAGATTTTTGGCAAAAAATTGCAATTTCTTGAGCTGCTTCGCCACGTCACGGCAAATCTCATTTGAAGCAGTCCTACACTAAAATATTTTTATAAAATGTGCCATGCGGCCTCACATATAAATAGCAGAACTGCTCTCAGCAGCACTCACCTGGTCTATTGCAGTCCCGTACCCATGACTGAGTCATGGCTGTGGGCGGGACAGGTCCAAGCAAATGCTGCATGAAGTATATATATAGCCTGTGGACAAAGCCTGATGACCCAATGTGAACAGTCACCAAACGCCAAAATCTATACAGATGGAATACATCCCAAATTGGGGTGCATAGCAAGGTGGAGGTCAACCACCGACCAATTCAACAAAGAAACAAACAAAGAGCCAGCACCAATGTGCACTAAGGCATCAAATATTCCAAACTGCATTATAAAAATTTTTTTTTTTTTTTTTTTTTTTTTTTTTTTGAGATTTTTGGCAAAAAATTGCAATTTCTTGAGCTGCTTCGCCACGTCACGGCAAATCTCATTTGAAGCAGTCCTACACTAAAATATTTTTATAAAATGTGCCATGCGGCCTCACATATAAATAGCAGAACTGCTCTCAGCAGCACTCACCTGGTCTATTGCAGTCCCGTACCCATGACTGAGTCATGGCTGTGGGCGGGACAGGTCCAAGCAAATGCTGCATGAAGTATATATATAGCCTGTGGACAAAGCCTGATGACCCAATGTGAACAGTCACCAAACGCCAAAATCTATACAGATGGAATACATCCCAAATTGGGGTGCATAGCAAGGTGGAGGTCAACCACCGACCAATTCAACAAAGAAACAAACAAAGAGCCAGCACCAATGTGCACTAAGGCATCAAATATTCCAAACTGCATTATAAAATTTTTTTTTTTTTTTTTTTTTTTTTTTTTTTTTTTTTTTGAGATTTTTGGCAAAAAATTGCAATTTCTTGAGCTGCTTCGCCACGTCACGGCAAATCTCATTTGAAGCAGTCCTACACTAAAATATTTTTATAAAATGTGCCATGCGGCCTCACATATAAATAGCAGAACTGCTCTCAGCAGCACTCACCTGGTCTATTGCAGTCCCGTACCCATGACTGAGTCATGGCTGTGGGCGGGACAGGTCCAAGCAAATGCTGCATGAAGTATATATATAGCCTGTGGACAAAGCCTGATGACCCAATGTGAACAGTCACCAAACGCCAAAATCTATACAGCAGCCAGCCTCCCCAGGCCTCCAGGTATAATGCAGCCTCTCCAGGCCTCCATTTATAATATAGCAGCCAGCCTCTCCAGGCCTCCATGTTTAATATAGCAGCCATCCTCTCCAGGCCTCCATGTGCAATATAGCAGCCAGCCTCCCCAGGCCTCCATGTTTAATATAGCAGCCAGCCTCTCCAGGCCTCCATTTATAATATAGCAGACTCCCCAGACCTCCATGTATAATGCAGCTTCTCCAGGCCTCCATGTATAATAATGCAGCCTCCCCAGACGTCCATGTATAATGCAGCCTCTCCAGGCCTCCATGTATAATGCAGCCTTCCCAAGCCTCTGGCCACCGTGTACTCACTAATTTATATTAAATAAAAACAAAAAAAACAAGTACTCACCCTCTCTTTTCCTTCCACCACTGCTGTCCTCACCTCTCTCCTCGTTCCCCAGCCGCTGCTCTGTCCTCACCGCTTTCCTCTTCCACCGCTGCTTGTTCTCCCCTCTCCTCGTTCTCCCGGTGCTTCGGTCGGCGTCCTCCCATCCTGCGCTCTGTGCACTCAGCAGAGCAGTCGCACAGGAGTGATGTCACCGCGCAGGCACAGGGGGAGAATGATGATGCATAGCGCTGCACCGCCCTTCATGGTAAAATAGCTGCTAGGAAACAGGACAGGCAACAAGCAGAAGAGACTTGTTTTGGCTAAAGAACACAAGGAATGGACATTAGACCAGTGGAAATCTGTGCCTTGGTCTGATGAGTCCAAATTTGAGATCTTTGCATCCAACCACCGTGTCTTTGTGCAACGCAGAAAAGGTGAACGGATGGACTCTACATGCCTGGTTCCCACCGTGAAGCATGGAGGAGGTGGTGTGATGGTGTGGGGGTGCTTTGCTGGTGACACTTTTCGGATTTATTAAAAAATTGAAGGCATACTGAA
Organism: Anomaloglossus baeobatrachus; assembly: GCF_048569485.1. Classification (NCBI taxonomy): domain Eukaryota; kingdom Metazoa; phylum Chordata; class Amphibia; order Anura; family Aromobatidae; genus Anomaloglossus; species Anomaloglossus baeobatrachus. The sequence goes on from NC_134353.1 coordinate 846,582,519, forward strand.
CCAGCATGGCTACCACAGCAACTTGCAGCGTCATGCTATTCCATCCGGTTTGCATTTAGTTGGACCATCATTTATTTTTCAACAGGACAATGACCCCAAACACACCTCCAGGCTGTGTAAAGGCTATTTGACTAAGAAGGAGAGTGATGGGGTGCTATGCCAGATGACCTGGCCTCCACAGTCACCCAGATAACTCAATTATGCGAACTTCCCATTGTATTACTAAGTGAATTGCTAGATGTGATGTAACGTACCTGTCTCACCCTTGCCTCTGGATATTTGAAAATAGCTTGAAATTCATACAATAAGAGAAGCAACCTTGTACAACCAATCCGATAAGGGCACAGTTTATCATAAGGGAAGGTTATGGCTATAAAAGGTGACTTCCTGGAGTCAACAGGGTTGATGGATGTTGCATGATCCAGTCTAAGCTCTTAGGAGCTGGCTAGGGGATCAGAACCAGGATGCCTTGTGGACTCGGTCTAGGGACTTTGCCTCCGACTACAGGATCACTTGGCTACATGGCTTCAATCTAGCGACTTCGATTCCGATTGGAGACCATATCCACAGTCTAGGGATTTCGACTCCGGCTGCCAGGATTATATCACATCATCACACCAGAGACTACTTAAGGAAGAAACCCAGGTTGGGACAATTTGGTCACCTGGCTACAGACTTTGCAGACCTCAGCCAGCTTCCTAAATCTGGCGTTATTCCAGTCTCGGTGGGTGCCTGCTGAAAGCGGGGTGCTGCTGGATTGGAGTAAGTAGCCCTGGAAGCTCTGAGGCACAGACATTCTAATCCCTGGTGAGCCAGCGGAAGGGTGAGACTCTGTTGCCTGTTACCTTTGTGTGTTTTGCTGGTTATGTGTTATGTGCCGTTAATTGTTTGGGGATCCAATAAAGTCTTAATATTGTGATTCCCTCACCATGTGTTGTCTGAGTAGTGTTCCGCCCACGGTTAAGGAGGTCGGCGTTCAGTTGGGATGAGCCCTGGGTCACGCTGTCTTTCTAAAGGTGGCTGGGCGAGCGGACCAGAGCACCCACTGACCCCGTGTCTCCACAGTGGCTACTTTGCGGAACCTAGAATATGAAACATATTTTCAGCTGTTTCACACTTTTTTGTTAAGTATTTCATTCCAAATGTGTTAATTCATAGTTTTGATGCCTTCAATGTGAAACTACAATTTTCAGAGTCATGAAAATAAAGAAAACTCTTTGAATGAGAAGGTGTGTTCAAACTTTTGGTATGTACTGTACATACATACACTCAGCTTTATATATTAGATGTATATAAAGCTGAGTGTATGTCTGTATGTCCGCTAAAGGAATCCACACCGTCGCATTTACAATCACGAAAGGTTATTAACAGGAGCTGTGATTGGTTGCTATAGGAACAAAATAAATTGTTAGTGTAAGAAGCTTATGTGTGAGGTAATAAGATGTCAGAGGAGAGACGATAGAGAGACAGAGAGAGACAGAGAGAGACATAGACACAGACAGAGTAAGAGGCAGACAGGTGAAGAGACAGACAAACAGAGACAGACAAACAGGTAAAGAGACAGAGAGACAGAGAGACAGTCAAAGAGACAGACAGAGACAGACAGGGAAAGAGACCGAGACAGACTGGGAAACATGCTAGTTCAGTATGCCTTCAATTTTGAATAAAGCCCCAACAGTGTCACCAGCAAAGCACCAAAGCAGATCTTTACTTAGCTGCTTTTTTTTGCCATAATAAGAATTCTAACAGTCTATTCAGTAGGACTATCATCTGCGTATCTACCAGACTTCTGCACAACACAACTGATGGTCCCAACCCCATTTATAAGGCAAGAAATCCCACTTATTAAACCTGACAGGGCACACCTGTGAAGTGAAAACCATTTCCGGTGACTACCTCTTGAAGCTCATCAAGAGAATGCCAAGAGTGTGCAAAGCAGTAATCAAAGCAAAAGGTGGCTACTTTGAAGAACCTAGAATATAAGACATACAGTGGCATGTAAAAGTTTGGGTACCACTGGTAAAAATTACTGTTATTGTGATCAGTTAAGCAAGTGGAAGATTAAATGATCTGTAAAAGGCATACAGTTAAAGATGACACATTTATTTTGTATTTTAGGCAAAAAAAATTATATATTTTTATCTTTTACAGTTTAAAATTAACAAAAAAGGAAAATAGGCAGATCCACGTTTGGGTACCCTGCATGGTTAGTATCTAGCAGAACCCTCTTTAGCAAGATTCACAGCCTGTAAAAGCTTTTTGTATCCAGCCAAGAGTCTTTCAATTCTTGTTTAAGGGATTTCCATCCATTGTTCCTTGGAAAAGTGTTCCAGTTCAGTGAGATCCCCGGGTTATCTTGCATGCACTGCTCTTTTGAGCTCTAGACACAGATTTTCAATGATGTTCAGATCAGGGGACTGTGAGGGCCATTGTAAAACCTTCAGATTGCTCCTTTTGAGGTAGTCTATTGGGGATTTTGACTCGTGTTTAGAATCAATATCCATTTGTAGAAGACATCCTTTTTTCAATTTCAGCTTTTTTACAGATGGTGTTATGTTTGCATCAAAAATTTGTTTAAATTTAACTAAATCCATTCTTTCCTCTACCAGTGAAATGTTCTCTTTGCCACTGGCTGCTACACAACCCCAAAGCATGATTGATCCACCCCCATGCCTAAAGGTTGTCGACATGTTCTTTTCCTGAAATTTTGTGCCTTTTTTTTCTCCACACATGCCTATGATCATTGTCCTCAGTTCTATTGACTTCAGTTTTATTTTAACCTCATCAGTCCACAGGACTTGTTTTCAAAATGAATCAGGCTTGTTTAGATGTTCTTTTGCATACTTCTAACTGAATTTTATGGTGAGGATGCAGGAGAAGTTTTCTTCTGATGACTCTTAGAGGATGGCCATATTTATGTAGGTGTTTCTGAATCCTAGAACACTGTACCACAACTCCAGAGTCTACTAAATCTCTCTGAAGGTCTTTTGCAGTCAAGCGGCTGTTCTCATTTGCCTCTCTAACAATCCTATGAGCTGTTTTCACTGAAATTTTGCTTGGTCTTCCAGACCTTATCTTGACCTCCACTATTCCTGTTAACTGCCATTTCTTAATTACATTTCCAACTGAGGATAGGGCATCTTGAAAACGCTTTGCTATCTTCTTATAATCGTCTCCTGCTTTGTGAGCTTCTATTATTTTTACTTTCATAGTGTTAGTCAGCTGCTTAGAAGAATCTATGGCTGCTGCTTTTTGGCACAAGGTGAATGGAGCCTGGGTTTTTATAAAGCTGTGAAATTTGCATCAACTGGTCTTTCCTAATGATGATAGTGAACAAGACATAATGCTAACAGGCTAATTAAGGTTTGAAATTTTGGTCAAAGCTATCTGAGTACACAAATCTCCAATTGTGCCCAAACATTTTCATCAGCCTGTTTTGCTTTTTGTAATTTTTAAAAGGTACATATGGAAATATATCTGTATATTTTTACCTAAAATAGAAAGGAAATGTGTCATGTTTAACTCTATGCTTTTTAAAAGTGATTTCATCTTTAACTTGCTTAACTGTTCACCATTACTGTAATTTTGACCAGGGGTGCCCAAACGTTTACATGCCACTGTATTGTCAGTTGTTTCACACTTTTTTGTTAAGTATTTCATTCCACATGTGTTAATTCATAGTTTTGATGCCTTCAATGTGAATCTACAATTCATTTTCAGAGTCCTCCTAAAAATAAAGAAAAGTCCTTGAATGAGAAGAGAAGGTGTGTCCAAACTTTTGGTCTGTACTGTGTGTGTGTGTGTGTGTGTGTGTGTGTGTGTGTGTGTGCTGGTTCAGTATGCCTTCAATTTTGAATAAATCCCCAACAGCGTCACCAGCAAAGTCCCTGTACACCATCACACCTCCTCCTCCATGCTTCACGGTGGGAACCAGCCATAAGAGTCCATCCGTTCACCTTTTCTACAAAGACACGGTGGTTGGATCCAAAGATCTCAAATTTGGACTCATCAGACCAAAGCAGAGATTTCTACTGGTCTAATGTCCATTCCTTGTGTTCTTTAGCCCAAACAAGTCTCTTCTGCTTGTTGCCTGTCCTTAGCAGTGGTTTCCTAGCAGCTATTTTACCATGAAGGCCTGCTGCACAAAGTCTCCTCTTAACAGTTGTTCTAGAGATGAGAAGGTGTGTCCAAACTTTTGGTCTGTACTGTATGTATGTATATATATATATATATATATATATATATATATATATATATATATATATATATATAATCTGCTGTATACTGAGGGGATTGATATGTTTAATGTGCGGTATACTGAGGGGACTAATATAATGTGCTTTTTACTGAGGAGATTTGTATATATAATGTGCTGTATACTGATGTGATTGTGTGCTATATACTGAGGGGACTGATATACTGTATACACTGCAGTCTTGCAGCACTGGGGTTCTGGTTTCAAATCCTACCAAGGACACCACCTGCAAGGAGTTTGTATGTTCTCCCCGTGTTTGCGTGGGTTTCCTTTGTCTTTTGGTTTAGTTCTGTTAAAGTAAAGATTTTTATTTTTATATTTTTTCTTTGGTGTGGTGGGGGTACAATTAGAACTTTTACTATGGGTTCCTGTGATTTCTATGAATGTGATTGGTGGCAGGGTCTGTCAATTTTTACCTTCTCCATGTGTAGTGCGGGATTTGTCACTCTCTACTTGTCCTCTATGTGCATTTCGGGGGCTTTCTCTCTACCTGTCCTCCAGGTGTAGTGCTGACTGTAAATGTCGCACCCAGGGATATGGGGTACTCGGTCTTGGGAATGTCATTACGGTGACCGTTGCCCGGTTCCGTGCTGTGGGCCCTTTTTGTAAAGGGGACATATTTACAGGGGATTAGATTAGTGTTCATACGTGACGCCACTTGCGGTGTTGCGGCTATGTGAATGGAGCAGCCGCTGCACAATGTCTACTACTGGGGCTGGTGTTAATGGCAGCTTTGATTGTAGGCCCTCCGCAAGCAGGGCCGAGCCCCAGAGGGTAGGTGTAATGATGGGTGCCGGAAGAAGGTAGTCCACACAAGGGTTCTGTGCAACTGGTCTTTACTAACTTTTGCTGGTGGTAAATGGTTACCCGAGGCCAGCTGGTTTCACCTTCAGGTCCGCTTTGTCCCAGTGCCAGTGTAGTAATCTGGTACCTTCTTCCCCTGCACCTGTCTCTGGTTAGTGGGTCCCCAAGGCGTAAAGGAACTGGGGGTCCCCGTCTGGTGGTGTTTCTTTCCACTTCTGTCCGTATGACAGTAGCGTGAACCCTGTGGGGTGGGAGTCTCTGGTCCTGTCACAGGCTCTATCTTTCCTACTGAGTCTCAGATTTTTAGGGTCAGTGAGGTCCTTGATGGTCCCCTCGCTATGCAGTTGTTAACAGATCGGCTTGGAGCTTCTGCCTGTCTGAGGGTCCTGTACCCCGTCGGTGCGTAGTTCCGGGAGTACTCCACCGTACTCCACCAGCAACTACCCTCCTGGATACCAGGTCACAGTCAACCATGTGTCGGTGCGTCTCCTCCTTTCCACCTTCACTCCTCGACACTATACTCTGTACTGACTACTGTCCACAGTCTGCCCCTCCCACCTGGTCAACTAGTGGACTGGACTGGCTCCACCTCTAGATGGCCGTCCATTGGTTCGACCCTAGCCCTGTACCATTGTATGCAGGATTGTTGGGGAAAACAGGGATTACCTGGAGTTGGAGTTTCTCTGTGTTACCGGCACTGGTCTTCCGGGGCCCTAGGGGGTAGGCCCTGCATCCTGGTGGGGATGTGTACTGCCCCCGTGTCAGCAGCCGGGACTGCTGCTCTGATCCGGATCCACGGTGGCTCGAGGGGTCTCCAGACCTGGGGGTCGTGCGGCCACTCAAAACGAAAAGGGGTATTTACAGAAGGGTTGTATGTTTAAAGTTCGTGACGCCACCCACGGTGTATGGTAAGGTGGACTACCACCGCTGCCATTGGGAGCACCCGGTGGCGATGGGATGGCAGCCAGATGTTTAACCCCTCTGTGGGTAGGGGGGATGCCCCGGATACCGTTGGGGAGGTAAGCGGGACTGCGTACTCACTCAGTCCAATAACGCTGACACCGACAACTTGTAAACCAAAGTTCTGAGCACCGCTGCAGCAGTAAGGGAGCATGCCTGGATCCCGTGCCCGTTAGTGTTGCTTGTTAGCCTGTGTCCTTTTCCTTGGCACCTTTCTATTGATTGGCCCCTGTAGTGTAGAACTAGTCGGGTCCCGCTCACCCGTATGGCTAACAGAGTAAGCTTGCTCTCAGGGTTCACACGTGGGATTTTCTGGACTGTGGATTGGGAAAGTCCTATCCCCCTCGTTGCGCTAGTATCCCGATTTTGGAGCGGGTGGAGAACGAATCTTGAAGGCTCTGGGGGCTAGCATTGGGGGACTGACTTGGCTTGTCTGAGGAGCCTGTTGCATGGATGTCACTCCTGACTCTCCCATACCAACCCCCCAAGTGGGCGGCCCTATTCCCTTCAGGCTACCCATTGGTGTGTCTGGTGGGTGTGGTGCAGAGTGTTCCTAGGGTTTTGATTAGCTCATTCTTAGCAACACCAAAGGCCAGGGACCTGTAACCAAGGAGGATATGGATACTATGCAGAAGGGCAGATTGCACAATACCCTGTGACGACCTGATAGGCCAGGGCGTCACAGATGCAGTACCTTGTAGCACCCTGATGGCTTCAGGGGCGCTACATAAAGGTTTATAATGATTCCGCTCAACACTGACCTATTTTTATTATTTTATCTTTTTGTACCAATTGATTCAAGAGAAGAGCATAGTGCCTCATGGAGACATCAAAAGATGCACATCTACTGGTCCAAACATGCTCCACATTTGCAAGTTGTGCCACAGTATAGGGTCCATTTGTACAGCAATAGCTTGTATAGACTTTAAAGCGGGCTTTACACGCTACGATATCGTTAATGAATTATCGTCTGGGTCACGGTGTTTGTGATGCACTTCCGGCGTCATTTACAATATCGCAGCGTGTGGCACTTATGTGCGACCTAAAATGATCGCAAAAGTGGCAAAAATCGTTTGCCGTGGAGAGGTCGTCCTAAAACAAAAAATCGTTTTCTTCTAATTAGCGATGTTGTTCGCCGTTCCTGCAGCAGCACACATCGCTCTGTGTGACACCGCAGGATCGAGGAACATCTCCTTACCTGCCCCCACCGGCTATGCGGAAGGAAGGAAGTGGGCGGGATGTTTACGTCCCGCTCAATTCCGCCGCTCCGCTTCCATTGGACGGCTGCCGTGTGATGTCGCTGTGACGCCGCACGACCCGCGCCCTTAGAAAGGAGGCGGTTCGCCGGCTAGAGCGACGTTGCAGGACAGGTAAGTCCGTGTGATGGGATAAGCGAGGTTGTGCGCGATGGGCAGCAATTTGCCCGTGTCACACAACCGACGGGGGCGCGTACGACCGCTAGCGAGATCGCAGCATGTAAAGCCCACTTAACTTTCCATAGTCAGATAATCTAGCAGCATATATTCTGCCTACTGCTAACTTTGGAGGTGTAATTAGTGAACACTTTATAATATACAGTTAGGTCCAGAAATATTTGGACAGTGACACAATTTTCGCGAGTTGGGCTCTGCATGCCACCACATTGGATTTGAAATGAAACCTCTACAACAAAATTCAAGTGCAGATTGTAACGTTTAATTTGAAGGTTTGAACAAAAATATCTGATTGAAATTGTAGGAATTGTACACATTTCTTTACAAACACTCCACATTTTAGGAGGTCAAAAGTAATTGGACAAATAAACCAAACCCAAACAAAATATTTTTATTTTCAATATTTTGTTGCGAATCCTTTGGAGGCAATCACTGCCTTAAGTCTGGAACCCATGGACATCACCAAACGCTGGGTTTCCTCCTTCTTAATGCTTCGCCAGGCCTTTACAGCCGCAGCCTTCAGGTCTTGCTTGTTTGTGGGTCTTTCCGTCTTAAGTCTGGATTTGAGCAAGTGAAATGCATGCTCAATTGGGTTAAGATCTGGTGATTGACTTGGCCATTGCAGAATGTTCCACTTTTTTGCACTCATGAACTCCTGGGTAGCTTTGGTTGTATGCTTGGGGTCATTGTCCATCTGTACTATGAAGTGCCGTCCGATCAACTTTGCGGCATTTGGCTGAATCTGGGCTGAAAGTATATCCCGGTACACTTCAGAATTCATCCGGCTATTCTTGTCTGCTGTTATGTCATCAATAAACACAAGTGACCCAGTGCCATTGAAAGCCATGCATGCCCATGCCATCACGTTGCCTCCACCATGTTTTACAGAGGATGTGGTGTGCCTTGGATCATGTGCCATTCCCTTTCTTCTCCAAACTTTTTTCTTCCCATCATTCTGGTACAGGTTGATCTTTGTCTCATCTGTCCATAGAATACTTTTCCAGAACTGAGCTGGCTTCATGAGGTGTTTTTCAGCAAATTTAACTCTGGCCTGTCTATTTTTGGAATTGATGAATGGTTTGCATCTAGATGTGAACCCTTTGTATTTACTTTCATGGAGTCTTCTCTTTACTGTTGACTTAGGGAAAGATACACCTACTTCACTGAGAGTGTTCTGGACTTCAGTTGATGTTGTGAACGGGTTCTTCTTCACCAAAGAAAGTATGCGGCGATCATCCACCACTGTTGTCATCCGTGGACGCCCATGCCTTTTTGAGTTCCCAAGCTCACCAGTCAATTCCTTTTTTCTCAGAATGTACCCGACTGTTGATTTTGCTACTCCAAGCATGTCTGCTATCTCTCTGATGGATTTTTTCTTTTTTTTCAGCCTCAGGATGTTCTGCTTCACCTCAATTGAGAGTTCCTTAGACCGCATGTTGTCTGGTCACAGCAACAGCTTCCAAATGCAAAACCACACACCTGTAATCAACCCCAGACCTTTTAACTACTTCATTGATTACAGGTTAACGAGGGAGACACCTTCAGAGTTAATTGCAGCCCTTAGAGTCCCTTGTCCAATTACTTTTGGTCCCTTGAAAAAGAGGAGGCTATGCATTACAGAGCTATGATTCCTAAACCCTTTCTCCGATGTGGATGTGTAAACTCTCATATTGCAGCTGGGAGTGTGCACTTTCAGCCCATATTATATATATAATTGTATTTTTGAACATGTTTTTGTAAACAGCTAAAATAACAAAACTTGTGTCACTGTCCAAATATTTCTGGACCTAACTGTATATGTTGTTTTTGGAGACTGTTAACCTTGATGTAAAATATACTATTTCTCCTCTTTTGCAGTGAACCATGGACTATCTTTCATGGTAAAGAATATGACAATACAGAGCAGATGTTGGCTTCTAATTTAGAGGTAGGTCACACACAATCACCTTTGATTTATTTGTTCACAAACACCGCATTGTTCACAACTGCATATAAATAAACATCGCCCGTAGGTCTGATTTGTGCTCTGGTTCACTCTACACAGGGATAATTAGAACTTTATTTACTACAAGCCAATTAGTTTGTGTAAAAGTTTCATCTGGAGCTCGTGTATAATGACGCTCCACAATGAGGCAATGTGAATGCACTCTCTGGAGAAATGTTACTAAATATGCATTACATAACATGCCATTTATTATCAGTCTATACTGTTTTGGAGCCTGGATCATAATGATCCTTAATGTGTTTGTAAAATGCTGAGCAGAAACATATTTGGATGTAAGTATAGCCCCATTATTTACATTCACTGAAGTGAAATAGCATCAACCTACAGTACAGATGTAAGAAAGAAACGTGTGTTATCCCAATGACTGCAAATAAAAATAGAGGAAAAAACCGCTTCAATACCTCTATATATCATAACTAGCTGTACTACCCGGCTTAGCCCGGGTTAATAACTGTTGTTAACAAAATAGAATGTATTAACATTCCCGGGATAGAATGTATAAATCGAATGTATTAACGCCCGGGATAGTAACTGTCTCTCTGTTTCTCTCCCATTCTCTGTCTGTCTCCCCCTCTGTATATATCTCTCTGTCTCTCTCTCTCTCTCTCTCTCTCTCTCTCTTTGTCTGTCTGTCTCTTTCCCTGTCTGTCTCTGACCGTGTTTGTCTCTTTCTCCGTCTGTCTCAATCTCCTTCCCTGTCTATCTATCTCTGTCACTTTCCCTGTCTGTCTCTTTCCCTGTCTGTCTCTTTCTCTCTCTTTCCCTCTCTTTCCCTGTCTGTCTCTTTCCCTCTGTCTCTTTCCCTGTGTCTGTCTTTGTCTGTCTCTTACCCTGTCTGTCTCTTTCGCTCTCTTTCCCTGTCTGTCTGTTTCCCTGTGTCTGTCTCTGTCTCTTTGTCTGTGTCTGTCTCTTAACCTGTCTCTCTCTTTCCCTGTTTGTCTCTTTCCCTGTCAGTCTGTCTATTTTTCTGTGTCTGTCTCTTTGTGTCTGTCTCTTACCCTGTCTATGTCTGTTTCTTACCCTGTCTGTATCTGCTTCTTTCCCTGTCTGTTTCTGTCTCTTTCCCTGGCTGCATTGTGACATGCCAACATTCCATATAAGTGCATGGCTGCGCATTCTTCTGAAGTTCTCCCAGCTCCCAGCTCCATTCGCTTTAATGGAGGCAGGTTTTTTGGCAAATAACTGTAAAGCGTGGGGTTAAAATTTCCCCTCAAAACATAGCCTATGATGCTCTCGTGGTCCAGAAGTGTGAGTGTGCAAAATTGTGTGGTTGTAGCTATGACGGTGCAGATGCCAATCCCGGACATACACACATACACACACACACATACACACACACATACATATGTGGCACCCTGGACAAGCCAGGGGCCACAGGTAACAACACACACACACACACCCACCCCCAGCAGTCATCCCCAGTGAGACCTGATTTCTTCCCTCGGGTTCAGACAGACACACCAGGTGGGCGGAGTCAGGCAGATAGGCACGCCCACCGAGTCGTCTAGCTGGCCTGAGGCAAAAACCAGCTCAGACAAGTCCAGGCAGAGGAAGAGAGAGGAGGTCTGCAGAGAGGCAGACGCAGACAGAGGCCTAGGTTGGAGCCTAGGGCCCTCGTGTAGCTAGTGAGGCAGACGGTAGTGGCCGTCTGCAGGAGCCAGGAAGACAGTCTTGGTGGAACCGTAGGTAGCCGGGACAGGGTAGTGGCCTGTCCGGTACCGAACAGGGGAGCCAGCTGGAAACCGGAGCGCAGGAAGAGCGTACACGAAGGTGCAGGAAAGGACTTACACTACCAACCTGGGGTCAGGGGTAAAACACTGCAGCCGCCTGTGGGACCCGTCCATCCAGCCGTTTGTTTGACCAGAGACTCCGTGTAAATTACTGTCTGAGTGAGTACCACCGTGCCGTGCGGCACCGCGCTGCCCCCGCGATCCTGCCCCTCACCAGGCCCCGTAACCCACCTGCCATCCCTCCCTCACCGGGCCCCGGGACAACCAACCCCCCTACCCACGGAGGGGAGAAAACAACATCCAAGCTGCTCCCTGTCACCGCTCCCGGGATCCCCGTCCAGAGCAGCGGTGGTGCCACAACCTCACCACAACCGTGGGTGGTGTCACGGACAATATCCCTAAACCAAACCACCCCCTTTCACTCACGGGCGAGGAGCGCCGCTCGAGTCCCCGGGATCCAGCCCACCGCTCGAGCCACCTAGCGGCAGCAGCCGGACCCGAGCAGAGGGTGAGAGCAGCGTCCCCTCCCTGCCCGCGACACATACACACACACATACATACACACATTCAGCTTTATATATTAGATTAGTGATAGGCGGACTTGCAGACACTCAAGATCCTTGGTAACAATTAGGTTTAAAAAAAAAAAATCCGGTTTGGGCCCAGAATAAATCCCAAATATCTAGCCCTATGCCGTTCCTCAAAGAAGGGATAGGGGGATTGGAGCAAGCGTGTTATACTTACCGAATCACCCATGCAGCTGTAATGCTACTTCTGGGGCAGCTCATTAACCTCAAACATATACACTGCTTTCCCCGCTCACCAGAAGTCCCCACATCTCTGATTGGTTTGCAGTCAAAGGCGCCCCCATTCTGTGTGACAGCATGTCTGCCTGCAATCAATCAGAGGCCCCCAGCCATGCGCTTATCTTGGCTGTGTATCAAAATAAGATGTGGCTTTTTTAGTTATTTAAATAAATAATTTTTTAAAACAGACGTGCGGTCCCCACAAATTTTGATACCCAGCCATGATAAAACAGACAGCTGTTGGCTGGTATTTTCAGGCTGGGGAGACCCGAGCTTATTGAACCCTCCCTCAACTTGCAATTGCCCAGAATTGTTGCATCCATTAGATGCGACAATCCCCGAACTTTACCCGGCTCATTCATGCAATGGCAATCAGGGTAAGAAGGGGTTAAAAACAGCTCACAGTTGCCACTAAGCCCTAAATTAGTAAGAGGAGGTGTCTGTGAGATCCCCCATTACTAATCTGTAAGTGAAAAGAAATAAACACAAAGAAAATAAAATCCTTTATTAACCCCCAAAATACCCAGGTCCGACATAATCCACACAAGGTCCCACAAAGATTCTAGCTCTGCCTCATATGAAATGACAGCGCGTGGGCACAGAATGTGACTGCCTACTGTGAGCTTCAGGCACAGAATGGTTTAGTCACTGTGATAAGCAGGGATGTCACTCCGGTTATTTGCAATCACAGGTTGAGGATCGTGGGAACCTCCACCTGTGACTGCAAATAACCTGAATGAGGTCACCGCTCATTGGGTGCGCAGGGCAACCTATCTCTACCTGGGGTGCCTGCTGCTGAAGAGAGAGTGGAGGCGACGATAGATGAAACCTCTAGATCAGGCTCGTGGACTTGTCTTGCACACGTTGCTCACTTCTTCCTAATCAAATGTATTTCATCTTTTAGACGTGTGAGCCACATCAAAGTCAGAAAAACGCCATATGACATAAAGAGCAAAATATCATGCTGGAGCGTAAGTTGTGCAATAGTAAGAGCACTTTCACACTGTGGTCATTTTACATACAGAACCCAAGAGAAAAGTGCAAAATGAGCATATACCCTATAGTAAGTAAGTACATTTAAATAACAAAGGGTACATGGCTAAAATGATGAAACAGTTTTAACCAAGTATCCTATGTTATTTACATGTACTTGTAATATTTATTTACAGTTAAAACCAGAAGTTTACATACACTGTCTATAAAGACACATCTGCATGTTTTATCACTATCTAACTTGAAATCAGAATAAACCTTTCCCGTTTTAGGCCAATTAGGAACCAAAATATTTTATATTTGCCAAATGCCAGAATATTGAGAGAGAAAGAGACAAATAGAGAGAGAATGTATTAAGGCATTTTAATTAAGGGTGCTTTACACGCTGCTACATCGCAACCGATATATCGTCGGGGTCAAGTCGTTAGTGACGCACATCCGGCGCCGGTAGCGACATCGCAGCGTGTAACACTAATGAGCGATGATCAACGATCGCAAAATCGTTCCAAAACGGTGATCGTTGACACGTCATTCATTTCCTTAATATCGCTGCTGCCACAGGTACGAAGTTGTTCGTCGTTCCTGCGGCATCACACATCAATATGTGTGACACCGCGGGAGCGATGAACATCTCCTTACCTGCGTCCACCAGAAATGCGGAATGAAGGAGGTGGGCGGGATGTTACATCCCGCTTATCTCCGCCCCTCCGCTTCTATTGGCCAGCCGCTTAGTGACGTCGCGGTGACGCTGATCGCACCTCTCCCTTGAGGAAGGGATTGTTCGGCAGTCACAGCGACGTCACTGAACAGGTATGTGCGTGTGACGCTGCCGTAGCGATAATGTTCTCTACGGCAGCGATCACCACATATCGGCTGTACGACGGGGGCGGGTGCTATCGCGCTCGACATCGCTAGCAATTGCTAGCGATGTTGCAGCGTGTAAAGTACCCCTTACTTTCTGCAAAGTCAAAAGTTTACATACATTTCATCTGTGACCTTGGGGGTCGCTTAAAAGAAAGGGGAAAAATAAAAAGAAAAAAAGAAAAAGAAAATGTTTTTCGTGACGTCACTTGCGATATGCGGCTATGTGGGGAAAGCTGCCGCTGCAAAGTCTCTCACTACTGGGGCTGGTGGTATTGGGCAGCTTGGATGTTATAGCCCTCCGCAAGTAGAGCTAGGCCCCAAGGGAGGATGATGGGGGTTGTAGTATGGTATAAGTTAATGATGCAGAGGTGCAGGAAGGATTCAGACAACACAGGGGCTGCGGTTTAACTTGTTCTTTACTCACTGGTTCCATGAAGCTGCAACCCGGCTGGTGCTGGTCTCTACCAATCGGGGCCTCAGGTGTTTCGGTATTCCCTTAATCCCAGTGCAGTGATTTGGTGAGCTTTACTTCCTTGCACCCGTCTGTAGTTGATGGGTCCCCGTGGCCTAAAGCATTCTGGGGGCCCCTCCTATCATCACAGTCCTGGCCTGTATGGCAAGCAGCTTGAACCTCTCTTGGGTTTGACCTCTGTCCCCGTTCTCGGGTTCCCTCTCTGCTGCTGTGCCCCGGACACTAACGTTGGTGAGGAACCTTGATGATTCACTCACTGAGCAGATTTATCAGGTGAACTTGAAGCGTCTTCCTGAACAAGGGCTCAGCACCCCGCTGGTGCTTCTGGTCCCATGAGTACTCACACCGTACTCTCCCTGGCGACCGTATTCCTTTTGCCCAAAAAGTCACTTAACACTTGTTGTCTGACCGTCGACTTCTGACTGACTTAGGACAGACTGTCCGACTCCAATGACTGACACTGGACTCCTCCCAGGTTACTGACTAGCGGATTGGATAAGTCCCGACACTCCCGACCAATAGGTGGCTACCATCGATTCCGTCTCTACCCTGTTACCCAGTCAGGGGAAAGGGCAAAATTATGTGTTTGAATGGTATTTACCGGCACTGGTCTTCCAGGAACCCGTGGATTGCACTGCACCTGTTACTGGATACAATACCCTGTGGCACCTGACACCTCAGGGGTGCCACATATGCCCATTCATTTTCAATAGGATTGAGGTCAGGACTTTGTGATGGCCACTCCAAAACCTTGTGTGACGCTCGGAGTAGAAAGTGTACGAAAACATTGCGTGACAGCTGCGCTCAGACCCACGGAAGTCTGGCGCACTAAACGACACACAACAAACAAGGGGGATAAGGGGGGACTTTTACAACGGTGGGCCCTACAGCTAGGGAGAGGGGTGAGGGGACATCTCCTGGACTCACCTCAAGCTGTTACCTAAGCTCCTTAGCGTCCCTATACGGGGTGTTTCAATCCGTGGGCGATCCGGTTACCTAATCCCTCACTAACCCTACAAACACCCTGGCTAGTGTAATGGCCGATGGGAGACACTAGCCCCACCACTGTACTAACAGGCAGGCATAAAAGATTCTATTTCCCGCGGAATCTGAAAGATGGAGAGGCTACTTAAAGGAGATGGGAGCTATAACACACCAGCTGCACATAAAGTGATTAGCAAGGCGCTGCTAGCAGGAAAAAAATGACATTTAACACTTGATGTGCCAACAGAAAGCAAATGCATTTAATATGTGAGCCCCCCAGTAACGAGTGCAGCTCAGATCACAGGACTGTCATGTGTAACACCCTGGGGTCAAGGGGGTTTTACCCGACTCGTCGCCGGGCTGGTGGTGCAGATCCCCTGCATCATCACGGGCTGGCTTGGCCCAGTTTAGTGACCCCGAAGCGTACAGGAGGGAGAATTATGGGGATAGTAGTAAGATGGATGCCATGACGCAACGTGTGGTCCGCGGCCTGCGAAATTCCTCACCGGGGCAGGTGTTATGGCAGCCGGGAGGGTGTCGCTCCCCACAGGCAGACCGGGCCCCGGGTGGATGACGAGGGCAGTAGTCAAAAGGAGTGCCGAAGCACGGGGCAACGGCAAAAGACAGAGACGACACAGTGGGGCCTGCGGTTCAAAGTTCTTTTTACTCACAGTTCTTAAGATGTCCTGGAGGTGCCACTCTCCGCCGCGATGGACCTCAGCCGGTCCCGGGTAAATCAGAAGCAATCACTGGTGTCTGTGGAGTGTGAGACCTCCTTTCCTTGTGCTTGGTTGTGGATCCCCTTGGCTTGAAGTGGCTTGGGGACCCCAGTGTCTCTGCTAAGTGTCCAGTCCTGTATGCAGGTGGCGTGGATCCTCACCGTGGGGCCTGGCTGCAATTCCGACCCCGGATCCTATGTGTCACTGTGCTCCGGGAAAATGTGTGGTAAGCGATGGGACTTGAAATCCCCTTTCCCTGCAGATTCTGGCAGACAACAAAGTATGATCTGCCCTAGGGCTTCTGCACCTTGTCAGAGCTGGCACTGTAGGAACGGTTAGGCTCGACCTCTAGCTACCATGTTCTCTCCTCTATCTCACTATCTCTACCAGCTGCCTCTCGCCCTCTTCCAGTCTGGCCGGTTCTAGGAGGAGAAGCTCTCAAGCAGCACTCTCTCCTGCGATCATGTTGTTCAGAGTCTCAGAATTTTCTGACTAGAAACTGGTTGTGTGTTTCACTCCCTCACTCAGTGCCCCCACCCTTGGGATGACTCAGTGGCTGTTGCCCCAATAACCTGAAATTCACCAGACTGTCTAGCTTCCTGTGTAAGTGGTGACTCATACTGTAGCTAGATGCTTTGTGTAAGAGAAACAAGCAACACCAGTAATTAACTCCTTCATCACTTGAGTCCAAGTATTGCACTCCAAATGAAATGCAATGCCCTGTGGCGACTGAGCCTCAGGGGCGCCACACATGCATCTGTCAACCACAAGCTACACTCGTCACACATTGACTTTGTTTTCCTTAAACCATCTTGTAACCAGTTTGGCAGTATGCTTTGGGTCATTGTCCGTTTGGAAGACCCATTTCCGCCCAACCTTTAAGTTCCTGGCTTATGTTTTGAGATGTTGTTTTAGTTTTGTTACAATCTTCTTTCCTCATGATACCATCTATTTTGTGAAGTGCACCAGTCCCCCCTGCAGCAAAACAATCACAAAACATGATCCTGCCCCCCCCCCCCATGTTTCACAGTTAGGATGGTGCTTTTAGGCTTCAAAGCTTCTCCCTTTTTTCTCTAAATGTAATGATGGTCATTATGTCCAAATAGTTCAATTTTAGTTTCTCAGATCACAGGACATGTTTTCAAAAATTAAGGTCTTTGTTCCTGTGTGCATTTGCAAACATTAATCTAGCTTTTTTATTTTTCTTTTGGAGTAATGGCTTCTTCCTGGCAGAGTGGCCTTTCAGCCCATGTTGATACAGTACTCGTTTCCCTGTGAATAATGACAAAATCTTACCAGCTTCCACCAGCATTTTCTCAAGGCCTTTTACTTTTGTTCTGGGTTGATATGCACATTCTGACAAAAGCGCGTTCATCTTTGCTACACAAAACCTGTTTCCTTCCTGAGCGATATCATGGCTGGACATTCCTATCTTGTTTGTGTACCACCCCCGTGTCAGCGGTTGAGCCGCTCGGATACGGAATCGTGGTGGCTTGAGGGGTCTCTGGACCCGGGGGTTCATGCGGACACTCGAGTTTGAAAAAGGGAATATGTACAGGGGAGTTAGAAGTTCGTGACGCCACCCACGGTGCGCGGTAAGGTGGAGTACCACCGCTGCTGTTGGGGAGCCCGGTGGCGGTGGTATGGCAGCAAGGTGTTTAACCCCTCTGTGGGTAGGGGGTTGTCTGCATCAGCGCCCGGTGATGGCAGTGAAGGGGTGCCGTTGGGAAGGGAAAGGGTCTCTGCGTACTCACTCAGTCCAAGAATACTGACACCGACAGCTTGTAAACCAGAATTCTGAGCACCGCTGTAGCAAGGAGGGAGCACGCTTGGAGCCGTGCCCTTGGTGTTGTTTGTTATCCTGTGACCTTTTCCGTGGCGCCTTCTCACTGTTGGACCCTATAGTATGGAACTAATCGGGTCCCGCTCACCCATATGGCTAATGAAGTAAGCTTGCTCTCAGGGTTCACGCTTGGGATTTGATGGACTATGCTTGTGGGAAAAGTCCTATCCTATTGGTGCGCTAGTACCCCCGATTTTGGAGTGGGTGAGGGATGAATCTTGAAGACTTCATCCCCATCGGGTAAATTACCATGACACTTGAAGCTACTTCCCGGCCTAGGGTCTGAGTACCCTGTCGTGCCCTGGCCCCTGCCCGGAGATGGCTCAAGGCTGCCGGCTGCCCTCCTCAGCAATCCGTGCCCCTTGACACGATCCCTTGTGACTGGGGTTACAGCTCCTACCAGGCCAGACCAACGTCTGCCACCTAGGAGACTTCAGGATCCCTGCTCCTCACCAGTGACCTCTCCCTCTCAGAGAGTCACGCTCTACCTCCTACTCCTTCCACTCCTTTTCACTTCTCTCTTACTTCTCCTTTCACTTTATCACTTTGCCCTACCAACCCCCAAAGTGGGCGGCCCTATTCCCTTCAGGCCCCCCAATGGTGTGCCTGTGGGTGTAGTGTAAAGTGTTCCTAGGGTTTTGCAATCAGAAAGAAAAAGTCCTGCACCGCCTGCCCTCAGGTTACCTTTAGATTCCATGGCACATGTGCTGGAAATTGAAGTGTAGCGCTCGATGAGCTTCAGGCGCAGCGTGCTGGTCAAACAGACAGGATAGCCAGGTGATCCAACAAAAGAGAGAAGGAATAGACCGCATACGGCTGTTGTGCTGAAGGATTTTTATTCAACCATGTTTCATAGTCGGTGCAGGTAAAAAGCGGGGGGTGGTTTGGATGCGAGTCCCTCCAGGAGGGACTCGCATCCAAGCCACCCCCCGCTTTTTACCTGCACCGACTATGAAACATGGTTGAATAAAAATCCTTCAGCACAGCAGCCGTATGCGGTCTATTCCTTCTCTCTTTTGTTTGTTCCTAGGGTTTTGACTGGCTCTGATCTTAGCAACACCAAAGAACAGGGATCCGTAACCAAGGAGGATTGGATACTGTGCCGAAGGGCAGGTTGAACAATACCCTGTGACGACCTGATAGGCCAGGGTGTCACATTTGTACTTGCATATAATTGTTTGTACAGATGTACGAGGCA
Source organism: Anomaloglossus baeobatrachus (assembly GCF_048569485.1). Classification (NCBI taxonomy): domain Eukaryota; kingdom Metazoa; phylum Chordata; class Amphibia; order Anura; family Aromobatidae; genus Anomaloglossus; species Anomaloglossus baeobatrachus. The sequence continues at coordinate 846,601,585 of NC_134353.1, forward strand.
CCTTCAGGTATCTGGAAATTGCAACCAAGGATGAACCAGACTTCTGCAAGTGTAAACAGGGTGGACAGGGGGTGCTGTAGTCATGGTCAGTGTGTCGTGCAACCCCCTGGCCCTGGTACAGGAAGATTATCGGCCGCATAGACATTTGTGCTTCATAAACTTCTTTGCCACCTGGGGTAACTTTGTCTATTCTATCTTCTGGTTCCAGGCCAATCAAGGAGATGACTCAAACAGATTCTCTTTTCATTAACACAACTATTACTGTACTTTTGGTGGCAGTGTTGTCATACAAAATGCAGTCACTTGAAATTCCTCTCTCCTTATCTGTTACTTTTAAACTGCTCCTTCTTCCTATGCACTCTAGCACTATATTGTACTTCTTCTGCTGTCTCAGATCTCCTAGCTGCACTCTGTTACCAGCCAATTAGTCTCATCCCGTTCAACACCTGGGATCCTAGCTTTGCTCTCTTCCTTGTGCCCAATGGGTCCCGCGAAACCTCAATGTTGCCCAGCAGGCCGCAAACAATTATACAATAAGACTGAACCACACATCTAATGGGTGTGAACAGGTGCTAGCTGAAAAACACATTATAACTATGAAATATATATAGCTGCACACTAAAATGCTAACAATCAAAAAGTGAACTCTGGCATTGCATTACTGCTATAGGAATATTTTAAAAAAATAAATGTTTAACTTATGCATTGGCCAATGGATGTGAGCCCAAAAACCAACAGCAAGGTAATCTCTGTATATCAGGAACCTAACTTGAAATTCTACTCTCTGAGTAAAAAACCTCTTTGTTTGGGCAAAATGTCACTATCTGGGTTAAAACCTCCATGTCAACAACAGGCCTACTCATAGGCGGACCGGTCCACACCAGCACCACACTCCCTGCTCCTCAGGCAGCCATCTTCTTAAACCCTGTCCTTTTCCTGTATCCCAGAGATCTAGTTCCCAAGCTCCTCCCATGTGTTAAACCTACCCTTAACCCCTGGTGCACTTGCTGTGAAAATGTGGCTGAGCTACCCAGCCATACTGCATTTTACCCGCACTTCTATCTAACAACTTCTCTAACTGCTACCTCTTGCTATTGGTAAATCCTTGCATCTAACATTACTATTACAAAAGGTCTTGTACACAACACATTACATTAACATTCAATACAACGCTGTACACTTACTGCATAACCATATAAAATACCAGCATGAAATCTACTAAAACATCAATTATTGCATATTATGGACATTTTGGTCTGGGTCTTCATGGAGGGGAATTCTTTGAGTCCTTGCCACACTGACCACCTCCTTACACAAGTCCAATTCTCTTCCTGAGATCTTGGCTGATTTCTTTTGACTTTCCCATAGCGCTACATAAACAAGCAGTGTGTTTCAGGTATCCATTAAATGCATCCACAGATGTGTCTCTAATTAACTCAGATATTGTCAATAAGCCTATCAGAAGCTTCCAAATACATGACATCATCGTGAGGTCTGTCACATATTATTTAACGACATAGTACTCTTAATTTTTGTAAACTTTTGACTTTGCAGAAAGTAATAAAAATGCCTTAAAACATTCTCTCTGTCTCATTATTCTGGCATTTGGCAAATATAAATCATTTTGGTTCCTAATTGACCTAAAACGTGAAATGTTTATTCTGATTTCATATCAGATAGTGAGAAAAACATGCATATGTGTCCTTCTAGATAGTGTATGTAAAGTTCTGGTTTCAACTGTAGATGTCAGGCTAATAAACCCACAAGCCCAACGTGTATAGTTGAATCTTACAGCTTAATCAGGGTAAGTGTAAAACACTGCACATCACCCTAAAGTCAACATTCCCACCATCAAATATAGTGGTGGCAGCATCACGCTGTGGGGAGGCTTTTCTTCAGCAGAGAAAGGAAAGCCCATCATAGTTGATGGGAAGATGAATGGAACTAAATACAAGGCAATCCTGCAGGAAAACCTGTTAGAGGTTGTACTTGGAAATAGTTTCAGCTTCCAACAGGACAATGACCCTAAACAGCCTGTCAGAGCATGCTAGATCAAGCATATTCATCTGTGTTAATGGCCCAGGCAAAGTCCAGAACTAAATTCCATTGGGAATCTGTGGAAAGACTTCAAAACTGCTGTTCACAGATGCTCTCCATCTAATCTCAATGAGCTAGAGCTATTTTGCAAAAAACACTAGGCTGACGCAAAACTGGTAGACACATACCCCAAAAGACTTGCAGCAGTAATTGCTAGTCCTACAGAGTATTTGCTCAGGGGGGCTGAATGCAAATACACATCACAAGTTTCAGATTTATATTTTTAAAATATATTAGAAAAACATGAATTATTTTCTTTACACTTCACAAATACTTGATACATTGTGTTGGTATATAATATAAAATCCCAATCAAATACATTTAGGTTTGTGGGTGTAACATCAATAAATTGTGTAAAAGTTCATGGGGTATAAAAACTTTTTGAAGGTACTGTATCTACACTGGAGATCAAAATTAGAGACAAATGTATGATCACTTCCTATTTTCAGAAATAATGTAATCTATATTAATCAACATTTGAAGGTTTTTTTGTAAGGGGTACACCATGCCACTAGAACAGTGTTTTACAAAAGATCTAAAGTAAATCAACATTAATCCTTTATTTTGCCCAAAACGTGATGATCTTAATTAGAGAACAACAATGACTGCAGCACAAAGAAAGATTATAAGTAAATTTTCTGTTTCCAAAGAGCTTTATTAAACTTTTTACATGAAAAACAAACATCTTACTTAGGATAGAGTGGGGAAGGGAAGAAAGCTTGAAGATCGCCTTTATTCAAGATATTAGTGGCGGGAAGGACAAGGAAGAAGTGAAAAAGGTTAGATATAGGAATGGAAAGAAGGGAGGGAAAACAGATTAATCTCTACAATCTCAATAAGCATATAATTACAATTTTCAATAAGATAGTATAAATTAATTAATTGAGTCAAAACATTATTTTAAGATTGCATAACAATCTTATTTAAAGGACAATAGACAACTACAACTAACAACTACATAAACTGTAGTAAAAACTACAGATAACCTGAGGTGAGATGCGCAGTTAACCAATACATTTTTAATATAGTGAGATCTTGTATGATATAAATGTTTAAGCTTTTTTCTTCACAATGAGATGTATATTAAGGAGATTCAGGTGTATGGAGTTCTGGACTGAAAGTAGTTGTCCAGGGGTTCCATCATCTAGAGTATCTTCCCATATTATTCTCTCTAACAGCTATGTTAAATTCGAATACACTATGGGTTGACACCCTATCTATGACCTCCGCTAATGTGGGAATAGTTTCTTTTCACCATCTTGAAGCTAATAAATGTTTAGTGGTTAAGACAATATGACAAACAATATGCTGACATTTCTTAGGGATTTTCTCTAGGCCTATTGATAATAATATGAGTTCTTGTTCTAGTTTTAATGACAATTTAGTAATTTGAGATAACAGTAACTGGATGTCTCCCCGCCAATTTTGGACAGAAATAAAATATATGTGACAAACTCCCAACTTCTTAACATCCTCTCCAACACAATAGCAAATTAGAAGGGGATATGAAATTCAATTTTTGGGGAGTGAGATACTATCTCGAGACCATTTTAAAGTAGGATTCCTGAAGAGAAGAACAAAACAAGTTAGAATAGGTAATGTCCAGTGCGTATTCAATTGTGTGTCATCAAATGTCTTGCTAAGTTCTTTTTCTCACGCAACCAAGCCAGAGCCCCTGTGGACATCCTTATCCTCATTAAATTCACTATAATTATTACTTGTTTTCCATACCGCCATATTCTTTGAGTCATGTAAGAATTTAATAATAGTCCTTGGGAATTTGAACACAATCTCTTTCCTGATTGAGCAAGCGATCGACACTATTCCACTTAGTAAGCTCCTCCTCAGGAAGATCAAATCTCTTTTGAATCTCAGGGAAGGTGTCCAATGTTTCTCCAGACATTATACTATCCAAGTCAGAGATCCCTTTGTCTTTCCAATAAGATAGGTCTAGTTTAGTATTTATTATTTCCAGAACTTGTACCGGAATGTTTTTTAAGGGTTTACATGGTGATTTATCTTTTGTAATTTTTAGAAGAGCTCTCCATATTTTAACAGTTGATTTAAATAGAAGTGGTTTGGGTAAAGGCCGTTCCAGGTGGGCTAGGTTAGCAAGTTTCATTTCAGGGAGAACCACATCAGATGCTACACGAAAGATTCTAAATATTCTTTGTTTTGTGGAACAACAAATTCCCTCTATCTTAGTGGCATTAGACGCCGAAAAGGTGTTTGATAGGGTGCACTTGGGATTCATGCTCTCAGTATTAAAGAAATTTGGCTTTGAAGGAAATATCTTGAGAATGATATCTACTATTTACTCAAATCCGTCAGCTAAAATATTGGTTAATAATTTCTTGTCAGAAAAATTTACTATATCAAAATGGTACCCGCCAGGGTTGTCCCCTTTCGCCAACCCTTTTTACACTATTCATTGAACCCTTAGCTGAAAAGTTAAGGAATAACATTCAAATTAAAGGTGTGACTTTAGACTCTAAACAATATACATCAACTTTTTTTGCAGATGACATATTATCTCTGACTGACCCAATTCTGTCTCAAGGAAATTCAGTAGACACTCTGGAATGATTTTCAAAGGTGTCTTACTATTAGGTTAACCAAAGTAAATCACAAATTCTAAGTTTTAATGTAAACCCTCAACAACAATTAGAAATGGAGGAAAAGTTCAGGTTCGGGTGGCAAAAAGAGAGCCATGCCATATCTAGGAATAAAAATTACAAACCCATTAAATAAGATAGTGGAGAAAAATTTAGGTGATATCTATAATTCTGTCAAGTACATCTTGCAAAATATTTCCAAGATTGAGACCTCTTGGTTAATCAGGATTGTAGCCGTTAAAACAATGATTTTACCTAAGCTATTATATTTTTTTAGATCAATTCCGATATGTGTCACTAAATCTTAGTCTCAAAAATTTCAAACTCAAATCACAAAATTTATTTGGCAGAACAAGCAGCCCAGGATATCTAGAAAGACACTCACTAAACAGAAATGAAGAGGAGGTTTTGGGGTTTCTAACATTTGTGCTTATCAGTCGGCATGTATCATGAAACTTAAGCGGGCTTTACAGGAGGCGATAGATTGTGTGATATGTCGTCGGGGTCACGGTTTTCGTGACGTACATCCGGCATACCGCACGACGTCATCTCGTGTGACACCTCCTAGCGACGCAGTAACGCTCACAAATCGTGAGTCGTGTACTCGTCGCTAGGTTTCATAAAATTGTTTAATTAAAATGGTGGATGTTGTTCATCGTTGACGTGGCATCACACGTTGCTCCGTGTGACACCACGGGAACGATGAATAGCAGCTTTACCTGCCTCCCGCGGCACCCGACGGCTTAATGGAAGGAAGGAGGTGGGCGGGATGTTTACATCCCGCTCATCTCCGCCCCTCCGCTTCTATTGGCCGCCTGCCGTGTGACGTCGTTGTGACGCCGAACGTCCCGCCCCCTCCAGGAAGTGGACGTTCGTCGCCCACAGCGAGGTCGTCCGGAAGGTAAGTATGTGTGACGGGGGTAAACGAGTTTGTGCGCCAGGGGCAACTAATTGCCCGTGACGCAAAAACGACGGGGGCGGGTACGATCGATTGTGCTATCGCACAACCTATCGTCTCGTGTAAAGCAGGCTTTAGTCATAAATGGCTGTCTGATCCAAATGATTCAAGCTGGGTCACTGTAGAGAAGTCTCTAAATTCAAATAGATCTTTAAGATCTCTAATCATTGCTAAGTAAATTTTCTGACGGTAACAATAATCACCAATCAGTAGGAAGTGTACAGGCCTTGGCTTTGAATGACTTCAGCACATCTGTGGCCACAAGACATCACTAGTCTCTCACACTGCTCTGGTGTGGTTTTGGTCCACCCTTCTTCCAGTATCTTCCACAGTTCTTTGACTGTTGTGGGTTTCTTGGCCATAACTTTGTCACCAAGGATTTTCCAGAGGTTTTCTATTTGGTTTAGATCAAAACTCTGGGCTGGCCATTTCATTGTTTCAATGTTTTGTGTTTAAAGGAACTGCTGTATCCATTTTGTTTTATGACAGAGAGCATTTTCCTGCATGAAAATTACTTTCTGATTGAGTGATGAACGCAAGTAAGGAACCACGTGTTGTTGAAGAAGGCTCTGATACACAATTGCATTCACTCTGCCATGTAGCTGTATGAGAGGTCAAACTCCTGCTGCAGAAAACATTCACCAAACCATGACACTTTCTCCACAACCTTTCACTGACTTCTTAATACACTTTGGGTTCAGTCTTTTGCCAGTCTGTTGACGAGCATAATGTTTCCCATCAGACCCAAATAAATTAAACTTGCTTTCATCACTAAAATGAACTGTGGACCACATCTCTTCTGTCCACACAACATGCTCCTCACCGAAGAAGAGTCTAGCTTTTTCATTCTTTATGCTAATGAGAGGTTTGGTCACTGCAGAGTGGGCATTCAGTCCAAATGCTCTTAAACATCGTGATACTGTATGACAAGACAGATCCTTTCCCTGTTCAGTGCTGAACTACAGTGTTGAAACAATTACCCATGGAGATTGTCTGCATTATCCTGTCCTCTCTTTCATTTGTCTGTGGAGGGTGACCAGCCATCTTGGGGCATTTGAGTTTATGATGTCGTAAAGATGCAATATTCTTGAAATCACAGACCTGGAATGACCAACTTCACTTGCTATGGCTGATGGGATGAAAGCCAAAGGGGTGACCCTAACAACCTGCTGCCAGAGGGTTTCAGTCACTTTGGAACCGCACACCATTTTTGCAAAGTTGGTGGAAACTAGAAAGTTAGGTGTCGCGGGCGGGGAGGAGGGTGTCAGCACACTACGCTCACCCCTTCTGCTCGGGTCCGGCGGCTGCTGCTCAGTGGTGGCTCGAGCTGTGGGCCGGATCCCGGGGGTTCTCGAGCGGCACTCCTCGCCCGTGAGTGAAAGGGGGGTTGTTGGGTGTGGGGATAGTTTATTGTCCATGACGCCACCCACAGTTGTGGTGATTTCACCACCGCTGCTCAATATGGGGATCCCGGGGATGGTAATGCGGAGCAGCCAGGTGTTGCGTTGCCCCTCCGTGGGTAGGGGTTGGTGATCCCGGGGCCCGGTGATGAGATGGGAGATGCAGAGCCTGGTGGGCGCAGGGACGCGGGGGCAGCGCTGTGCCTTGCGGCACTGTGGTGCTCACTCAGCCTGAGACGTTGACACAGTTTTACGGTAAACCACACGGCTGGAAAGACGGTTCCCACGGACGGCTGCACTTGCTCTCCCAGTAGGTGACGGTGATGTCCCTTTTCCTTGCACCTTTGTTTCTGTGTTGGTAGCGATGGGTTCCCACCGGTAACCCGCTCCCCGGTTTCAAGCTGGACCGGAGGAGCTCTACTCTTTGCCCGCAGGCGCTGGCCCTGAGAAACTGGTGCCCTGGCGGTGGCGGTGTTTCTGCTACAATGGTTGGGCTGTTGCCTTCTATCGGGACTTGGTTGTTGGGGGATCTGCGTCCCCTTCACTGACGGATTTGGCAAATTCTGGCGACTCCAAGCCTTGCCGGGGTCCGAGAGGCCCCTGCCCTGGTGCTGACTGTCCTTTGGTACACTGCTCCAGACCGCCGGGCCACTACCCGTCCGCGGTCCTTCCAGGAACTTCCAAACGGTCCCCCTCCAGACAGTCACCGCCGTTGCTGACCTTGCTGACCCTGAGCTGCACTTAGCTGGACTACTTCAGACTTTCTTACTGTCACCGCTCTTACTTTCCTCCTTTTCCACTTTACTTCCTTCACTTCACTTAGCTATTTACTCCTTCCACTTCCTCCTCCTAAGCTCAACTTTACTCGAGCCCTGCCTGGGCTAATCTTCCACTCCACACTCTAGCTCTTCCCTGAGCTTTTTGCCTGGTTCTTCCCGCCTCCAGAGCTGTGAACTCCTCGGTGGGCGGAGCCAACCACCTGGCCCACCCCCTGGTGTGAATCATCAGAATCTGAAGGAAGGCAACAAGGATTTTTGTTTAGCTTTGGTGTTCCTAACTGGGATGTAGGGTGTGGTGGTGCATGACCTGTGACCCCTGGCTTGCCCAGGGCGTCACATAGGCTAAATAGTTAACAGTTAAATAGGGTTTGTCAGATAATTAAGGAACTTCGCACCAGGTGCCAGATTAAAACCAATGTTGTGTTTTCTAATTTTGATCAGTGTTCCTTTTCATTTAGCTCATTTACATTTTTATTATGTGCTTTACAATAAAATCAATTTATGAAATAAGCTTAAAATACTGCTAGTTTACTCATGTTAGGATATAATTACATACGACTACATAATGACCTTAACATTTAGGAAATTGTGTGTTGTTCTCTAATTTTGATCTCCAGTGTATACAGTGTAAAGATGCTGCCTACTGACATGTTATCTGTCAGCTATGCTCTAGTCATGGTGTAACCACTGCAACCATGTTAGCAGAAACGTGGGACAATGCCAGAGAGGCAGGGAGTTAAAAAAATATAAATTTCCTTAGTTTTGCCAATAGCAAGCCTAAAACTAGAAAAAAATTAGAAGGTGAAAAACCCTTTTAGTACAATTGACTAAAAACACAGCACAGATGGAGCAGAGCTTTAGGACAAACAAAATTGGAGGTGTATAAACTGGTGTATAGACATGTTCAGATCTAGGACCAAAATATACATTACTGGTTTGTAAATTGTATTATCTGAATAAAACTTCAGAATATATATTCTTTATTTCTGACTCATAGGAAAACATAAGTGCATTATGTATGGTGTGCAAAGTATTATTATTCTTCATATACATATTATCACACAAAGAACCTGCCATTAAAACAGATCGTCAAAAAAATCATATAATCGCCATAAAAGTCTGTATAGAACAGCAGACTCCACCTAATAAACACAATATTCTGATAAAAACAATGAACACATCAAAGACTTAAAGGGAACCAAACATCACGATTTTCATGTATAAGGTGCAGCCAGTGCAGTACTGGCACTATGAGGCACAGGCTGTACATACCATTAGTGGGCAGTTCAGGTGTTTAGTCAGTGAAATCCAAGTTTATAAAGTTTGAAAATTCGTGCACTTTTGATTGACGTGTGCACCTCTCTCCTAATGTCCGGGCGTGTTATGGACATTTATCCCCGCCCCCTCCCGCTCCTCCCTCTTTCCTAATGTCCGGGCGTGTTATGCACTTGTATCCCCGCCCCCCGCACCCTGTTCCTCCCTCTCACTGGCCGTATGTAAATTTCTCTCTTCAGAAACATGACGCCGGAGTTGGCTCCTGCGCATAGCGCTTATGTTCGGCGCCATGTTTCTGAAGCTCGCTGTACTTAGTATTTTGCAGGAGAGGCCGGCGCATGCGCCCTCACTTCTTCAGATCCCGTTGTGACCACGGGAGCGTGCGTGGTCACAACAGGACTGCAGAACAGCTGATGAGAGGACGCGATTACCTGCAGCTAATCGCGTCCTCTCATCAGCTGTTCTGCAGTCCTGAGAAAGCGAGGGTGCATGCGCAGCGGGCTTCAGAAACATGGCGCCGGAGATAACCGCTATGCGCAGGTTCCAACTCCGGCGCCATGTTTCTGAAGAGAGAAATTTACATACGGCCAGTGAGAGGGAGGAACAGGCGGCGGGGGGCGAGGATACACGTGCATAACACGCCCGGACATTAGGAGAGAGGGAGGAACAGGCGGGGAGGATAAACGTCCATAACACACCCAAACATTAGGAGAGAGGGAGGAACAGGCGGGGGGGATAAACGTCCATAACACGCCCAGGCATTAGGAGAGAGGGAGGAACAGGCGGGGGGCAGGAATAAGCGTCCATAACACGCCCAGACATTAGGAGAGAGGTGCACACGTCAATCAAAAAGTGCACAAATTTTCAAACTTTATAAAGTTGGATTTCACTGACTAAACACCTGAACTGCACCCTAATGGTATGTACAGCCTGTGCCTGATAGTGCCAGTACTGCACTGGCTGCACCTTATACATGAAAATCCTGATGTTTGGTTCCCTTTAAGTCTTTGATGTGTTCATTGTTTTTATCAGAATATTGTGTTTATTAGGTGGAGTCTGCTGTTCTATCTTGATGTTTGGTTCCCTTTAAAGATAATCTGTCACCAGATTTTTCCCTTATGAGCTGCGGTCACCACCAGTGAGCCCCTATATATACAGTATTCCAGAATACTGTATATAAGAACCCAGACCGCTCTGTATGACGTAAAAAGCAGCTTTATTATACTCACCTAGAAGGGCGGCCTGGTCTGGTCAGGGAGGGGGCCACACTCTCAATGCAATCTAAAGTAATTAAAAAAAAAAAGGGCCCACACATCACCCTTTTTGGGGGTGTTTTTTTCTATTCTATATCAAAATAGTAGATAACCCTCTTAAGGACTTACAAGGTTTCTTCCCATATCCAAGATCCTATCCCAATATGTAGTAGGTGTGATAATAATAATATTAGCAAATATCTCCAATTAGAAATGTAAAGTTAGTTGCTAGTGGTCATAACCATAGATGCCTAAGTTGCAATACCCTGCACATAAGGTAAGAGACATTGCTATATCAGGAGACATATACTATATTTCTAATTTGAGGTATTTGCGAATATTATTATTACACCTACTACATATTGGGAGAGGATCTTGGAGATGGGAATATCCCATTAATTAGAATACTAGGATCTATGTGCAATTAATTACATTAGTAAAATAAGCTATTTATAGTTCAGTGATATATTAGAAATACACAGTATTTTTTTCTTATTAACAATGGATACATGAAATACATCTAGGAATATGAAAACAACTAAAATGCATTATGAAACAATAAAGCTTCATACATATTACAATTTCCAGCTTCATAATGTTTTGTGCATCTAGATCAATTTTGTTTATTCTTCTAATCCTCCTATTTTTATTAGATGTTTTGCCTTTTTTATTGGCAATGAAAATAAATTAAAGCACTCACATTGTGCTAACACGAGCAGCGTGATTTCTGTAAGATTTAGATGGGTGATATAAATAGGTGGCAATAATACTATATTTCACCTAGAGAACACGGATAGTGATGGGTGAATAGTAAAATATTCGGGTTCGGATTATTCGTATCGAATACCTAGTACTATTCCAGTATTTGTCATGATAATGAACTTAACGCCTTAATGACCAAGGGCAGTAAAACTATGTCTCAGCATTCATAGTGTTAATCCCACCCGCCTGCCGCAGGCAGCCAGGGATGGAGCCGCGCACATGTCAGCTGATTTGTACACCTGACATGTGTGGCTAGCAGGCATAAGCAAATCCGTGATCTGTCCGAACCTGTTAACGCCTTAAATGGCGCTGTCAAAATGTGACGGTGCCATTATAATCGCGGCCGCGGTTAAAGTTTACTCACCACCCGACACCGGAAGTCACATGACATGATCACATGGATCCGATGGTTGTCATGGTAGCACAAGATCATGTGATGACTCCTGTAGCTCACGACTCACTTCCTGTTTCACCCGGCCGAGAGCTGTGTGAGACAGGAGATGAGCATATCTGGTGTTCACACCTGTGTTGCTGTGATCAGCAGATATGGAAGAGCGATCAGACTGCTGATCCTTATAGTCCTCTAGCGGGACTAGTAAAATTAAAAAAAAAAAGTTTAAAAAATTAAAAATTAAAAAAAAACTAAAAGTTCAAATCACCCCCCTTTCACGCAATTGAAAATTAAAGGGTTAAAATAATAAAAAATATATTCACATTTGGTATTGCCCGATCTATCAAAATATAAAATCAATTAATCTGATCGTAAAATGGTGTAGCGGCAAAAAAATTCCAAACATCAAAATTATGTTTTTGGTCGCATCAAATTTGGCGCAAAATACAATAACAGGCGATCAAAATGTAGCATATGCACAAAAATGTTACCATTAAAAAGGTCAGCTCGAGACACCAAAAATAAACCATCACTGAGCCCCAAATGCCAAAAAATAAGAATGCTACTGGTCATGGAAAATGGCGCAAAATGTGCGCCACTCTTTTTGGACATGTTTCTGAATATTTTTTAACCCCTTAGATAAAAGTAAACCTATACATGTTTGGTGTCCATGAACTCACACCGACCTGAGGCATCACACTGACACATCAGTTTTACCATATAGTGAACACCGTGAATAAAATGTCAAAAACAATCGTGCAACCACACTTTTTTTTGCAATTTTTCCACATTTGGAACTTTTTTGCCGTTTTTCAGTACAATATATGGTAAAACTAATAGTTTCATTCAAAAGTACAACTCATTCCGCAAAAACAAGCCCTCACATGGCTATATTGACGGAAAAATAAAAAAAGTTATAGCTCTCGGGAGGAGATTGTCAAAAAAAAAAGCGGAAAGCGCAAAATCGGCCAGTCGTGAATGGGTTAATGCAAGTCAGTGGGGAACCTGAGCATTTTCTTAGGAAATCCTCAGGAAAAAATACTCAAGTTCCCCATTGACTTGTATTAGGTTCGTTATTAGTGACGAATACTGGGTATTCGGTAGGAATAATCCGAACCCGAATATTTTACTATTGGCCCATCACTAGACTTTGCACTGAAAAGTGTTGCAAACCAAAATTTTCTAGGAGTCAAATGTTTGCTGAGGGTCTAAGAAGCCAAACTCTCAGCAATCACCCTTCACTGTTGCATCAGAGCAGATGCCCATATACCTCAGGTGGATGTCAGGCGCATCCTCATGTCACGAGGGTGGTACTGACAGACCAGAGATTCCTGAGCTGACCCTAAGACTGAGGCCCCTATGCTCACCCTCACCCCAGGGGTACCCTTGCTGGTAGGGAGTCCCAGGTCCGCGGCCTGGCCCTGATCTTACTGCCCCCAACCCTGGGATCGGGCCAGAAACACAACCCCAAAGAAAAGACACAGACAAGGGACAACAAAACCTCGAACACACTGCACTTAAACACAAAAGGAGAAATAATATATGTACAGGGGAATAAAGAAAAGGGCTGGGAAAAACTTACAAGGGAGTATTCACACCACGCAACAAAGCTACTGCTGTTCACCATAAACAGAGCTCCACCGGAATAGTTGATGCTTTCTTCGGCAGCTTCTTACTAAACTCCCCAGCCTTAGGCATCTTTCACACGTCAGTGATTCTGGTATGTATGTACTAGTTTTTGTACGTACCAGAATCACGGACATACGCAGACCCATTAAAATCAATGAGTCTGCGCACACATAAGTGATTTTTCACTAACCGTGTCTCCATGCGGCGTACATGCGTGTCCTTGTGTTCCAGACAGAGACATGTCCATTTTTTTCTGTCATCACTGATGTCCCGCAGACCACACTGTAGTGTGATCCATGAAACACATACCAGAAAAACACGTACATTGAATATAAAATTATTTTTATACCCACCTTCTCCAGTGATGCTGCCTCCGGCCTCTGCTGGCTGCTGCTTTCTGCCCGGCTAATTACTGTCATGCATATTCATTTATGCACAGCACAGCCGACCCGGAAGTAGCTGCAGTGGTGACACAGCGGCAGCCGGAGGCAGCATTCAGGAGACTTCAGCACCACGGACAGCAAGAAAGGGAACAGTTGAGTTTATCTCCATGTGCAGTCACGGAGCACGGATTGCACATGGACAACACACGTGTTCTGTGAATTATGGCACACAGAGGGACATATGCATTTTTTACATGTCAGTGAAAAAAGTCCGTGTGTGAAACAGGCCTTAAATAGAGAAAGACCAGCTGGAGATGGTAATTAGCAGCCTGGCTCACAGAAGAGTAAAACACTGCTCCAAAAAGGGTTAACTCCTGAATGGCTGGAAGCAGTGAGACAACTCAACCGATGCCCAGCCGAGCTGAGCACTAACAGAGACCAGGCTGCATGTTGGACTCTGCAATGTGAACAGAGTCCGACGCCGTAGAAGCAATCCTCATGTGCGGAACAGGACAGCGCATGACACCTCTATTATCCAGGGTCTATGACTAACATTATTGATGCAAACGTTGCCGAAATTTTATGAAATATGTATATAAGGTGATAACATAGACAAATTGACAATTATTCCATTGACTATGGACAGTGGCGTAACTTGAAGCTCATAGAAGCCCAATGGGGCTCCCAATTATTGCAAATCTTTAATAGTATTGGTCTTTTCTTATAGGCCTAAGGGGCTTTTTGGGCCCCTTATGCTCCAGCACCAAGATCTGATTGCATCCCCTGCACTTATTGTAGTTACACCTCTGACTACACTCTATAGATAACATCGGACACTTAACATGACCTTCAACTTGTAAAATGCCATATAATAACATAGTGAAATGTAATAGATTTTCTTTCTGACACATTGGGAGGAGATTTATATTCTTGAAGAAGGAATTCTGGATCTTCCACTGGAGATGATGTCATTTTACGGGCTTATAGAATAGACACCATGTAAGTCCCAGTTCATGTTCTTTCATTCCATGTGCAAAGTTGACGAGCCGCAGTCCACAAAGTTAAGAATCTTGATTTATACTATGGACATCAATGTTGCATGAAAAAGAAGAATAAAAGAAACTATATAAACAAGCACAAAACGTTTATATTGTGTTCTATACAACAAACTCTTCAAATAATAGCAGTGTTTGGGTCAGATTTTCATCAGTGTTTCATCATACAGTTTTGACTATCAGAGTTTCATCAGTGATTTTCTTATATGAAAAAATAAATAAATAATTTTTTAGAATCATAAAATGGTAGAGTTGGAAGACACCTCAATGGCCATCGGGTCCAACCCCCTGCGAGTGCAGGTTTTCCTAATAATCCCAGCTATATGTTTATCCAGTTTCCACTTGAAGATTTCCATTGAAAAAATGAAAAATAAATAAAAAAATATAAACATTCAAATCACCCCCCATTCGCCCCATTGAAAATTAAACAATAACAAAATTAAAAATACACACATTTGGAAATGCCCAATCTATAAAAATATAAAATCAATTAACCTGATTGATAAAAGACGTAGCGGCAAAATAATTCCAAGCGCCAAAATTACATTTTTTGGTGATCGCAAATTTTGTGCTTGTGCAAAATGCAATAACCAGCGATCAAAACGACGCATCTGCGCAAAAGTGATACCATTAAAAATGTCAGCTCGAGACACAAATAATAAGTAATCACTGAGCCCCAGATCCTGAAAAATGAAAATGGAGCAAGCAGTGTGCACTTTTTTGGACAAATTTCTGAAATTTTTTTCACTCCTTAAATAAAAGCACACCTATACATGTTTGGTAGCTATTAACTCGTACCAACGGGCAGCATAACATTGACACATCAGTTTTACCATATAGTGAAAATGGTGAATAAATACCCCAAAAAGAATAGTGCAATCGCACTTTTTTTGCAATTTTTCTACACTTTTTGCAGTTTTCCAGTACACTATATGGTAAAACTCATGTTTTAATTTAAAAGGACAACTCATCCCGCAAAAAACAAACCCTGATATGGCAAGATTGACGAAAAATAAAAACCTCAAGGCTCTCAGAAGAAGGGGAGCAAAAAACAATAATGGAAATTAACAAAGAAAAAGCAGTATACAAATTGTTTTTAATTTTTTTCATTATTATTCTTTAAACTTTTTTCATGATTTGCTGTTTAAAGTTTTGAATTTGTTTTTGCATCGCCGTAATCTGAGAGCTGTAACTTTTTTCCTTTTTTTGCCTACAGAACCATATGAGAGTTTGCTTCCTGCAGTTCAGGGTGATGACCGTGTTACAATTTTTTTTTACATATGACTTTTTGATGTCTTTTGTCGGTCAGAATGATAGAAAAAAAATACATTTTTGCATGTATTTTATGTCTTTACAGTGTTCACACTACAGAATAAATAATGGGACAGTTTTATAGTTCTGGTCGTTCCAGCAATACCAATCATGTGTACGTTTATTTGTTGATTTTACAAAGCTGCATTTTGAGTGCAAAAAACGTGTTTTTTGTTTTACTTTTTTGTGCTTTTTGTTCAATGTTCAAGTACTGCAGGGCATGAGACCTGTCAATTTTGCACTGATAGCCTGTTAGACTCTGCGTGCCAAAGCAACTATCAGGATTCACAACTGCACTTGCATGGTCCTGATGGGGTTAAAAAGAGAGCTCACTTCCTCTGTTAACATTTTAGATGCCGCGGTCGTGATTCACAGTTGCATCTACGAGGTTAACACTAGAAGTCCCAGAGAGGGGTCATTTAACATTTCTGCCTTGGGAACCCAGAGACAGGTCGAATGACCTGAAGGACTTTAACTAACATCCTATAATCACCGTCTTTTGTTCTGTAATTAAGGCCATTACTATCGCACCACAGGAGGTTGTTGTTTTCCATTGAGTTTAGCCATTTAGTTTCTAGTTACTTTTATTCAGTTTGGACTAAAGGTCACACACAACGACTTACCAGCGATCCCGAAAACAATGCGACCTGATAGGGATCGCTGGTAAGTCGCTGGAAGGTCGCTGGTGAGATGTCACACACAGATCTTACCAGCGATGCAGAACAATACAGGTCACAGTAGCGACCTGTATAACAATCTCAGCAGTCACTGTGACCCTGTCACACAGCGTCAAACACAGCGATGTGTCCTGCCCAGCAGGACATCACCTTTGAAGAAAATGGCCTGGACCATTCTGCAACGACTAGCGATCTCACAGCAGGGGCCTGATCGCTGGTAGATGTCACACATAACGAGATCGCTAACGGGATCGCTACTGCGTCACAGAAACCGTAACTAAGCTGCGATCTCGCTAGCGATCTCGTTATGTGTGACGGTACCTTAAGGGTCATTTGACCCTCTTTCGGGACTTCAGGGGGAGCTCGAAATTTCTGGGACTTCTAGTGTTAAATGACATTGATTGATGTTAAAACTAATAATGGCCAATGAAATAGGGCGTCTGTTATAATTTACAGCTGACACCCGATGCTAGTTGTGGGAGCTCTATTCACTTAATCCTCAGCACTGTAAAAAAAAGCATTGACTGTGTAAAATGGCGTATCATCAGTCGCAAAGGAGTTAAGAAAATATTTCTCTATGAATCACTCACTTTCTGCTTTTTCTTCCCTGTAGCATAGTTATACCACCTGATACCCATTATACCTATATGAATCCAGCAATGAAGAGTACTATCTTATATAATGCACTTTATGGCTGTAATCCATTTATGAAGACTTAAGGCTGCTTTACACGCTACGACATCGCTAAAGCGATCTCACTGGGGTCACGGAATTTGTGACACACATCCGGCCGCTTTAGCGATGTCATTGTGTGTGACACCTATGAGCGATTTTGAATTGTCGCAAAAACGTGCAAAATCGCTCATTGGTGACATCCCCCCTAATCTCAATTATCAGTGCTGCTGCAGTAACAATGTTGTTTGTCGTTCCTGTTGCAGCACACATCGCTGTGTGTGACGCCGCTGGAACGACAAACATCTCCTTACCTGCATCCACCGGAAAAGGAGGAAGGAAGGAGGTGGGCGGCATGTTCCGGCCGCTCATCTCCGCCCCTCCTTTTCTATTGAGCGGCGGTTCAGTGACGCTGTTGTGACGTCGCTGTGACGCTAAACGAACCGCCCCCCTTATAAAGGAGGCGGTTTGCCGGTCACAGCGACATCGCAGAGCAGGTATGTGCGTGTGACGCTGCCGTAGCGATAATGTTCGCTACGGCAGCGATCACCACATATCGTGGTGGCGACGGGGGCAGGTGCTATCGCGCTCGACATCACTAGCAATTGCTAGCGATGTTGTAGCATGTAAAGCGGCCCTTAAGGCTGTGTACGCAGTTTGCGTTTTCACCTGCTTTTCACCTGCTTTTCTGCAGCGTTTAGAACTGCAGCGTTTTCATGCCAAAATGCAAGTGTGTTTGATTTTCCAGCAAAGTCTATGGGAAAAGTGGATTTCTTGTGCGCACTTTGCAGTTCAAAACGCTGCGTTTAATTCGCATAATTTGGGGAAAAAACTCAGCGTTCAAAGAAGCAGCATGTCAATTGTTTTTGCCATTTGGGCTGCGTTTTGCTAACATTGAAGTCAATGAGAAGTTGTAAAAAGCAGCAAACATCAAAATTCCAGCGTTTTACATGCTTTTTAGCTGCAGAAAGTATGCGTTTTGGACTACATAAACACATGTTTTTCTGACATCAAAATAATGGAATGATATGTCCCTTTACACACACATAGTCCGACAATTAAATAATGAAAAATATTAATTTATTGGAATTATAGCGATAAATAGTATAAAACCGCTATAATTATATTAAAAACTATTTTCGTTATGATTTAAATAAGTATATTTTTTTCATTTTTTTTCCCTTTTTTCATAGTGTTTGTATGTCAAAACTTTATTTAGTAGTGTCTTTGTAATCAAAACGCAGCTGACTTTAAGCAATGAAAAAGCATGTAAAAAGCGCTAAAAACGCGGCTAAAGCCCCCTTCACACGTCAGTGATTCTGGTACGTATGTGCTTTTTTTTTATATACGTACCAGAATCACTGACATACGCAGACCCATTATAATCAATGGGTCTTCTCACACATCAGTGATTTTTCACTGAACATGTCTCCATGCAGCGTACACGCGTATCCGTGATTCTGCACGGAGACAAATCAGTTTTTTCTGGCATCACTGATGACCCACGACCACACTATGGTGTGATCCGTGAAACACGTACCAGAAAACCACTGACATATAAAATAATAAACATTTTCCACTCACCTTGCCAGTGACGCGCTGTGTAGCCTCCGCTCTCTGCAGCTCCTTCCCGGCTCATGAATATTCATGAAAGCAGGAACAGCCGACCCGGAAGTAGCTGCAGAGAGCGGTGGGCGGACGCTGCAGAGCCGAGGAGTTCAGCACCATGGACAGCAGGAGCGAAGGCAGGTAAGTAATGTCCATATGCAATCACGGATCACGGATTGCACATGGACAACCCACGTGTGCTGTGAATCATGGAACACGGAGGGACATGTGCGTGTTTTACACGTCAGTGAAGAACGTCAGTGTTTTTCACTGACGTGTGAAACGGGCCTAAAACGCGGGAAAAACGCACGCGTATTTACCGCGATTTTGTGGTCAAAAGCAACTTTGGCAAAAGCAATTTCTGCCAGAAGATGCGTTTAGAACTGCAGCCACGACGACGCAAAGTGCGGACATAGCCTTACAATATAACAAAGATTCAATTATTACTTTCATTTATTTGTAAACACAAAAAGCTATACCGGTAAATGTTTTACTTCAGTTCAGGATACAGGTCCTCATATAATGGTGGTGATGATCCACCGTGCCAGTGTACATTTGTAGAGTTATCATGATGCGGACTGGATACAGGAGAGCTGCAAGAATAAGGAAAATCAATTAGACAAAGGTCACAGCTCATAGGGGCCAATTAATTAAGACTTGTATTGTATATACGAGTGTTAATGAAGGTCTCATGGAGTTAGATGCCCAGAATTCATGAAATGGGTTATCTGGGACTTTTTCGTTTTTCTTCTTGCACTGTGCCTAAGCACTAACAGGCAGGCAGGCGGTAACAGAAGGCTCTTGCCGGTGAATCAGCGGCTTCTGCTGACATCACATCAGCATAACAGCAACTTCTTCTCCGCTCTGCTAGGTTTATGGGGTGTGACTGATGGCGTTATGCTGATTTACAGCCATCTCCCCACTGTCTAACTGAGAGAAGCTAGCTATGAATCATCATGACGCCAGCAGTCTTGCCTTGTCTACATAGCAGAGCAGAAGAACAGGTGCTCTGTTGACATAGAGCAGCTGAATCGCCGGTGGGAGCGGTCAGTGACCTCACTTAAGCCGTTGTCGGTTTCCTGTTAGTTTTTAGGCACATAATAAAATTTTAAAAATCATGGATAATCTCTTTAAGAGCCACTTAATGAATTTGGCTCATCTTGTCAGTGGCATGCGTTTCCATGGACCTCACCAAAAATGTTACTCTAGTCAGGGACTGGAGTAATATTTCTTTCTTAAGAAACCTTGTCACTTTTGGTGAATTTGATGGGACGTGGTTCGCCCGAGACATTGGTGATATACAGCCATCCGAAAGGTATGACCTGCACCTTACAAGCCCTCAAAGAAAACCATGTTCACCACAACACCAGTAACAATATTCCCCACTCGGTGGGGATGGACGGAGAATCCAAGGACCATGCCTCAACCACGACTACCGCTCCAGGTCACCCTCACGAAACTCCAATTTTTCACCATATATGAGGCTGTTTAGTTTAAGTCAAGAGGCTTGCGTCGGGTCCATACTCCGTCTATACGTTTTCGGACTTGTGATATCTGCCTTATTTAAATTAATGGGCATCCTATTGAAGTCCAAGATGGCCTGTTATTGCCTATTCATTTTATAGATTTAAGGCCTTGGCTTTGTGTTCTACCCGGACAAGTGCAATCCAATAAAACATCGAATTGCACTTGCTCTAGTGCAAAAATATGGGTCAGTGTCCATCTGCTATTAATTTCTCATGACATATCGGTATGAAAAAAGAATCACAGCATGCTGTGTTTGGCAGCAAGTTTCGGCTAACAGGCACCCATACAGTTCTATAGGTGCGTGTGAAACATCGCACTACACTCGCATGTCATCCAAGTGCAGGGTGATATACACATAGATTATAGACCAAAGAAAAAACTCCTAAAAGATCAATTTTATTACAGTATTAAAACACAAATGCTAAAAACATGTAATTTATTAAAGATCACTATGATTCAGACAACAGTCATGTGCAGTGTGGGTGCAAAAAAGGGTGAATAGATTAGTGAGGTATTAGGGGCACTTTGCACATTACGACATCGCAGGTGCGATGTCGGTGGGGTCAAATTGAAAGTGACGCACATCCGGCATCGCAGGCGATATCGTAGTGTGTAAAGCCATGGCCGGCTTTAGGCATGTGCGACTTGTGCGGCCGCACAGGGCGCCTACGGCCATGCTTCAGGGGGGGCGCCGCAGAGAGGTAAGAAGTTAATTTCCTGCCTCTCTGTGCGGGCGGACGGCCGGGTGCCAGCCTCTCTTTACGGGCGGCCGGGTGCCTGCCTCTCTTTGCGGGCGCCGGTTGCTTGATTGTGCGGGTGGCCGGCCGGCTGCCTGCCTCTCTTTGCGGGCGCCGGCTGCTTGCCCACACAGAGAGGCAGGCGGCCGCCCGCCCGCACACAGAGGCAGGCGGCCGCCCGCCCACACAGACAAGCAGTCGGCGCCCGCAAAGCCGGCACCCGCCCTCTCTGTGTGGGCGGGCGGCCGCCTGCCTCTCTGTGCGGGCGCCGGCCGCTTGTTTGTGCGAGCGGCCGGCTGCTTGGCTCTCTGTGCGGGCGGGCGGGCCGCCTGGCTCTCTGTGCAGGCGGGCGGCCGCTTGTCTGTGCGGGCAGGCTGCCGCCTGCCTCTCTGTGCGGGCGCCGGGTGCCTGCCTCTCTTTGCGGGCACCGGCTGCTTGTCTGTGCGGGTGGCCGGCCGACTGCCTGCCTCTCTTTGTGGGCACCGGCTGCTTGTCTGTGCAGGTGGCCGGCCGCCTGCCTCTCTTTGCGGGCGCCGGCTGCTTGTATGTGTGGGTGGCCGGCCGCCTGCCTCTTTGTGCGGGCGGGCTGCCTGCCTCTCTGTGCGGGCGGGCGGGCCGCCTGCCTCTCTGTGCGGGCGTGTGGGCCGCCTGGTTCTCTGTGCGGGCGGCTGCTTGTCTGTGCGGGCGGGCAGGCGGCCGCCTGCCTCTCTGTGCGGGCGCCGGGTGCCTGCCTCTCTTTGCGGGCGCCGGCTGCTTGTCTGTGCGGGTCACCGGCCAACTGCCTGCCTCTCTTTGTGGGCGCCGGCTGCTTGTATGTGTGGGCGGGCGGCCACCTGCCGCTCTGTGCAGGTGCCGGCCGGTTGTCTGTGCGGGCGGCCGCCTGCCTCTCTGTGCGGGTGGGCGGCCGCCTGCCTCTCTGTGCGGGCGGGCGGCCGCCTGCCTCTCTGTGCGGGTGGGCGGCCGCCTGCCTCTCTGTGCGGGCACCGGCCGCTTGTCTGTGCGGGCGGCCGGCCGCCTGCCTCTCTGTGCAGGCGGGCAGGCCGCCTGGCTCTCTGTGCGGGCGGGCGGGCCGCCTGGCTCTCTGTGCGGGCGGGCGGGCCGCCTGGCTCTCTGTGCGGGCGGGCGGGCCGCCTGGCTCTCTGTGCGGGCGGGCGGCCGCTTGTCTGTGCGGGCGGGCGGCCGCCTGCCTCTCTGTGCGGGCGCTGGGTGCCTGCCTCTCTTTGCGGGCACCGGTTGCTTGTCTGTGTGGGTGGCCGGCCGACTGCCTGCCTCTCTTTGTGGGCACCGGCTGCTTGTCTGTGCGGGTGGCCGGCCGCCTGCCTCTCTTTGCGGGCGCCGGCTGCTTGTATGTGCGGGTGGCCGGCCGCCTGCCTCTTTGTGCGGGCGGGCCGCCTGCCTCTCTGTGCGGGCAGGCGGGCCGCCTGCCTCTCTGTGCGGGTGGCCGGCCGCCCGCCTCCCTGTGCGGGCGAGCGGGCCGCCTGCCTCTCTGTGCGGGCGGGCGGGCCGCTTGTCTGTGCGGGCGGGCGAGCCGCTTACCTCTCTGTGCTGGCGGGCGGGCCGCCTGCCTCTCTGTGCGGGCGGGCCGCCTGGCTTTCTGTGCGGGCGGGCGGGCCGCCTGGCTCTCTGTGCGGGCGGGCGGCCGCTTGTCTGTGCGGGCGCCGGGTGCCTGCCTCTCTTTGCGGGCACCGGTTGCTTGTCTGTGCGGGTGGCCGGCCGACTGCCTGCCTCTCTTTGTGGGAGCCGGCTGCTTGTCTGTGCGGGTGGCCGGCCACCTGCCTCTCTTTGCGGGCGCCGGCTGCTTGTATGTGCGGGTGGCCGGCCGCCCGCCTCCCTGTGCGGGCGGGCGGGCCGCTTGTCTGTGCGGGCGGGCGAGCCGCTTACCTCTCTGTGCTGGCGGGCGGGCTGCCTGCCTCTCTGTGCGGGCGCCGGGTGCCTGCCTCTCTTTGCGGGCGCCGGCTGCTTGTCTGTGCGGGTCACCGGCCGACTGCCTGCCTCTCTTTGCGGTCGCCGGCTGCTTGTATGTGTGGGTGGCCGGCCGCCTGCCTCTCTGTGCGGGCGGCCGGCCGCCTGCTTCTTTGTGTGGGCGGGCGGGCCGCCTGCCTCTTTGTGTGGGCGGGCGGGCCGCCTGCCTCTCTGTGCGGGCGGGCGGGCCCATACACCCTTTGTAATAAAATGATGCCCCACTCCAGTACATAAAAGGGAAGTCCACTACTTGGACAACCCCTTCTCATTCCCCTTGTTTGTTACAGAAAAATAAAGAAAGCTATACACCCCTCCAGTGCAGCCTCGGTTCCAGCGATGTTTAAAACTGCGTTCCAGGGACATCTGTGACATTGTTATGACACATGAGCCCCAAAAGCAATCAGCGCCAGCTTTTTTATGCCCACCTTTGGACATTTTTGCAGAAATTCAGTGTAGCGCTCACATCCTGCTCAAATGTCTGAAGGCGGAGAGAGAGACACTGGGCGCTGTTTGGTCAAGGGGCCTCATGGAATGCAGCTTTAGACATCGCTGGAACCGAAGCCGTACCGGAGGGGAGTATAGCTTTATTTATTTTTCTGGGGCAAACAAGGGGAATGAGAAGGGGTTGTTGACATCCCTTTTATGGATTGAAGTGGGGCATCGTTTTATTTCAAAGGGTGTATGTGGTTATGCTTCAACAAATGGAATGAATAGGGGTTGTCAAATTTATTGGACAGCCCTTATAAAGGGGCTGTTCTTTTAGTAAATGTCTAACCTAAGGCGTAGGTTATTATAAAGAAATCATAATGGTGTTACGCAAACACCATAAGTTAAAAAAAAACTTTGGGAAAAATCACTCCAAAAATGTTTTTTAGTCTTAGCTGAAAACACAAAAATTGAATAAAAAGCCAACAAAAGTCATATGTGAAGGAATAAGCCCTAAAAGCTCTTTTGAACAAAAAATTTAAAAAAGTCACAGCTCTTGGAATATGGCGATGCAAAAAGAAATTAAATTTTGTAAAATATTACTTTGTGTGCAAACGTCGCAAAGTATAAAAAATTGTATAAATCTGGTATAGTGTAATTGTTCTGACCCAAAGAATAAATCAGTCATCACTTTTATTGCATGGTGAACTGAGCAAAAAATGTAAAAGAATAAGCGAATCGCTGGTTTTCCCTCAAAAATATGAATAAATAGCAATCAAGAACTGGTATGTATAATAGTACCAAAAATCCTTCAGCTAAGGCCCGTTTCACACGTCCGTGAAAAACACTGAGGTTTTTCATTGGCGTGTAAAACACGCACATGTCCCTCCGTGTGCCGTGAATTACGGCACACGTGGGTTGTCTAAGTGCAATCCGGGCTCCGTTCTCCGTGGCCCGTGATTGCACTTAGAGATTAACTCACCTGTGCCCGCTCCCGCTCTCCATGGTGCTGAATGCTCCCGCGGTGCAGCATCCGGCCGGCGCTGACCCCTGCAGCAGCTGCTTCCGGGTCGGCTGTGTCGTGCATCATGAATATGTGCGGCAGTAATGAGCTGGCTCAGAAGCAACAAGCTGCACGGGCTGCAGAGGACATCGCTGGAGCCGGGTGAGTAAAAATGATTTTTATTTTAAAAGCACGTTTTTTTCTGGCACGTGTTTCACGGACCACACCACTGCGTGGTCCGTGGGACATCAGTGATGCCAGAAAAAAATGGACATGTCTCCGTGCGGCAATCAGGGACACGCGGGTACGCCGCACGGAGACACGTGCAGTGAAAAATCACTGACGTGTGAGCAGACCCATTCATTATAATGGGTCTGCGTATGTCAGTGATTCTGGTACGTTTAAAAAAAAAAGCACAAACGTACCAGAATCACTGACGTGTGAAAGGGGCCTTATTGCGCAAAAAATAAGCTTCCACACAGCCCTGTTCGCTCCAAAAAGAAAAAAGTTATAGTTCTCACAATATGGCGACGAAAAAACTTTTTTTTTTTTTATAAAAAAAACATTTTCACTGTGTGATAGAAGCTGAACATTATAAATCTGGTATCACTGTAACAGCACCAACCTGCAGAATAAATCCATCTTATCACTTAAAGAGAATCTGTCAGCAGGCTTTTGCTACCTCACCAGAGATTACTGACTGCATCCGTTCTGACATATTCTAAGATTTAAGATTTTAGACCTGTTTTGCATGTCAGTTAAAAACAGACGTTTTTCACTGACGTGTTAAAAGCGCATGTGTCCCTCTGTGTGCCGTGATTCACGGCACACGTGGGTTGTCAATGTGCAATCCGTGATCTGTGATACATGATAGCACATGGAGATACTCACCTGCCCCAGCTCCTGCTGTCCGTGGTGCTGAACTCTCCGGCTCTGCTGCATCTGGTGCCGCTGTCTCCCCTCTGCAACTACTTCCGGGTTGGCTGTGCCGTGCATGAATGAATATGCATGACAGTAATTAGCCGGGCAGGAAGCAGCAGCCAGCAGAGGCCGGAGACCGCGTCGCTGGAGAGGTTGAATATAAAAATCACTTTATTTTAAGTGTCCATGTTTTTCTGGTACATGTTTCACGGATCACACCATAGTGTGGTCTGTGGGACATCAGTGATGCCGGAAAAAAGCGGACATGTTTCTGTGCACAACAGATAAAGCGTGTGAGCAACAGGGAGTAGCTGCCTAAAAAAGCGCTGCAAATACACCATAGCAAAGGGACATGATGCACAGCAATTTCAAAATGATTTTGCTGTGCACATGTTCCATCTCTGGTTAATTATTTTAGCTGCATCAGGCCTCAAAAGCCATGAAACGGCTAAAAGAAGTAACCTCATTCGTGGGGCGTCTAAAATTGGAAGAAGCCACTAGCTCTATACACTTAAAGCACACAGAATACCGTCATTGAATAGACACCAGAAATGAAGCTAGTAACAACGGCGCATACATATAGACTTTCAGGATGTTTTTTGCAAATGATTTTTATTTTTTTTAAATAACTAAATTGCAGTATACTTAGGGCGAGGCTTTTTTTGTCATTTTACAGTACATGAAAAAAACAAACGCAGCAGAAAAGCAATACAACCGGGCACCGGGGTCTTGTGATCTGCAGCCAATCAGCGGCTGCTTCACTATCCCTCTTTCAAAACTGTAATCCAGAAGAAGTGAGAGCTGCTGCTGTTTTATGACTTCCTCTGGATATCAGTTTTATCTAAAGGATGAGAGGGTAAACCAGCTGCTGATTAGCTGCAGGTCGCCTGTGACATGGTTTGGGGGCACCAAAGGGTAATTTGGCACAGGGCGCCATTTAGCCTAAGGCCGGACCTGTGTAAAGCCTTTTTGATACGATTAACGAGCGCAAAATCGTCGTAATCGTATCATCGGTGTAGTGTCGGTCATTTCCATAATTTGGAAATGACCGATGTTACGATGTTGTTCCTCGTTCCAGCGGCAGCACACATCGCTGTGTATGAAGCCGCAGGAGCGAGGAACATCTCCTACCTGCGTCCTGCGGCTCATGCTAGCTATGCGGAAGGAAGGAGGTGGGCGGGATATTTACGTCCCGCTCATCTCCGCCCCTCCGCTTCTATTGGCCGCCTGCCGTGTGACGTCGCTATGACGCCGCACGACCCACCCCCCTTAATAAGGAGGCGGGTTGCCGGCCAGAACGACGTTGCAGGGCAGGTGAGTGCATGTGAAGCTGGCGTAGCGATAATGTTCGCTACGCCAACTATCACCATGATATCGCAGCTGCGACGGGGGCGGGGACTATCGCGCTCAGCATCGGCTTGCGATGTCGTAGTGTGCAAAGTGCCCCTAAAGGCCGCCTTACATGCTGTGATATCGGTACCGATATCGCTACCGTGGGTACCCGCCACCATCTGTTGTGTGACACGGGCAAATCCCTGCCTGTGCCACACAACATCGCCCAGACCTGTCACACGCACTTACCTGCCCGGCGACGTCCCTGTGACCGGCGAACCGCCTCCTTTCTAAGGGGGCGGTTCGTTCAGCGTCACAGGGACGTCACAGCAGCGTCACTGAACCACCGCCCAATAGAAGCGGAGGGACGGAGATGAGCGGGACGTAACATGCGCCCACCTCCTTCCTTCGCATTGCGGCCGGGAGGCAGGTAAGGAGAGCTTCCTCGTTCCTGCGACGTCACACGGAGCGATGTGTGCTGCCGCAGGAACGAGGAACAACTTCGTTACTGCTGCAGTAACGATATTTGAGAATGGAACCCCCATGTCACCGATGAGCGATTTTGCACGTTTTTGCGACGATGCAAAATCGCTCATAGGTGTCACACGCAACGGCATCGCTAATGCGGCCGGATGTGCGTCACTAATTCCGTGACCCCAACGACTTCGCATTAGCGATATCGTAGCATGTAAAGCCCCCTTTAGTCTACACCAGCCAACAACTTAAATAGCCAAATTATTGTTGAGCAATGGCCAAAGTTGGGCTAACAATGGACTAAAGGCCGCTTTACACGCTACGACATCGCTAAAGATCTCAACGATCTCGTTGCGGTCACGGAATTTGTGACGCATATCCGGCCGCTTTAGCGATGTCGTTGTGTGTGACGCCTATGAGCGATTTTGAATCGTCACAAAAACGTTCAAAATCGCTCATCGGTGACATCCCCCCTAATCTCAATTATCCTTGCTGCTGCAGTAACGATGTTGTTCATCGTTCCTGCGGCAGCACACATCGCTGTGTGTGACACTGCAGGAACGAGGAACCTCTCCTTACCTGCGTCCACCGACAATGAGGAAGGAAGGAGGTGGGCGGGATGTTACGTCATGCTCATCTCCACCCCTCCACTTTGATTGGGCGGACGCTTAGTGACGTCACTGTGACGTCGCAGTGACGCCAAACACACCTCCCCCTTGAGGGAGGGATTGTTCGGCGGTCACAGCGACATCGCAGAGCAGGTATGTGCATGTGACGCTGCCGTAGCGATAATGTTCGCTACGGCAGCGATCACCACATATCGCTACAACGACGCGGGCAGGTGCTATCGCGCTCGACATCGATAGCAATTGCTAGTGATGTCGTAGCATGTAAAGCTGCCTTTACTGTTCCATTCCACAAACAACCAGTACCTGGGGGATCTTTATATGACAGTCTGCAAGGCGTCTAGTCATCACACTACGGGTATGCGGTCTTTTATCTAAGGACTGCACATTGAGCCATTGGCATTGCCCTATTTCGATACAAGAGTATAATCTTTAAAGCCTGCTTTACACCTTACAATTAATCGTGCAATCGCATTTGCGATCGCACCCGCCCCCATCGTTTGTGCGACACGGGCAATTTCTTGCCCGTGTCGCACAATGCTGTAACCCCCCATCACATGTACTTACCTTCCAAACGACCTCGCTGTGGGCGGCAAACATCCACTTCCTGAAGGGGGAGGGACGTTCGGCGTCACAGCGACATCACACAGCGGCCGGCCAATAGAAGCGGAGGGGCGGAGATGAGCGGGACGTAAACATCTCGCCCTCCTCCTTCCTTCCGCATTGCCGGCGGGATGCAGGTAAGCTGTGTTTGTGAAGCCCCACAGGTGTTGTGTCGGTGCATTACCTTCAGGGACTCCACTCGGCTGGATCCTGTCACAGGTAGGAAATCTTCTATTTGTCGTGACGCCACTCTCAGAATTGCGGTCAGTGGGGACCGCCACTGCAGATTAAGGGATGCCTGGGGCTGATGGTGGGTGCAGTAGGGTGTAGTAGCCTCCTGAGAGTGAGGCAAGCCCCAGGGCCCTGTGTAGGTGTGTAGAACCACAAGGCGCAGAATAACTCCACACAAGCAGGATGTCTTTCAGGGGTTTTACTCACAGTTGATGGCAGGGTGAGTAACCCGGGCGTAGCTGGGATGAACCAGGCTGGAACCAGGTATCCTTCAGGCTGACTTATGATGGTGACTACCGACTCGCCTTCCTTAGCCCTTAGTGGTTTGGGGTAACCCCGACTTTTAGTCCCTATGGGGGTCACCCAGGGAAGTTGCTGAAGCCTCTCTCCCCTTCGTTTGCCGTTTGCTTGTCGCCTGGACCAGATCACTCCAGCTGCTTGCCTCCTGTGAACTATGGGCCCTAACTGTGGCTACGTGGCTGCGGCTTTTGTGGTGTTGTGGTGTGGGCTTTGAGGGCCCCACACCGGCAGGTTTAGCAAGGAAAGGTGGATCTATCCCCGCTCCGGGATCTGCCGCCCGTTTGGGCCTGGTACTCCATAGCAGTCTCCTTACTTCCCACGCCGTGCTCTCTCTTTAGCTGGAGATGGGTTTCGGGTAGCACTCCTAGGTGACCGTTCTCCCCCGTCGGTAGCCACTGCGCGGACGCTGTCAGACTGCAACAGCCCCAGGGGTAGGGGTCTGCTCCACTCGGAGCTCCCTGGACTCTGCACTGCCCTGAACCGGCTCACTGCTCCTCCTCTCCTGTTCTTGCCTACGCCACCTAGCAACCAGGCTCTCTTACCACACCCCTTGAGAGGAGATGGAGGCTTTTGGCCCCCTCCACTATTCCAGTGGAGGTGAAGGCTTTTCCCCCTCCTGGGATCCCCAGGGGTCCTCTCATAGGTACATGTGTGAGACCTGATCACTATGCGCCTGTGTAGTCACACCTCGGTCAGCCTTCTGGATTACCTGTATTGTACTGTCCCCAGCATGGGTGCAGTACTCAGTGGTGCCTGACCAGGTCAGGGGCGCCACATTCCCCCTTAGTTATCACCAGCACGTCCTCGGGCTGCAAGACAACATTTTAAAATGCATAAAACATTAAAACATTTTTAAAAGCACCAGGTACCATACATCACCACCCTCCACCCACAAGTCCGTTAACCCACCCAAAACCCTCTCACGTTGGCCGCGCCTTCAGCCACTTCTGGCAGGATGTAGAGGCGTCTTTCATGGTCTGGTGGTCTTCAGGGCATACCTGGCCTGGTGAAGCCGCGCCTTCAGCCACTTCTGGCAGGATCCAGAGGCGGCCTTCACAGTTGGTGCTGACCAGGTACCCTCTTTGTGGTGGAGAGCCAGGCCCCATAAACAGGCATGCTCTCTGGTTGCAGACGAGCCAAGCCCCTAAACAGGCTGACTCTGGTGGTGGTGGTGCCCTCTGGTGTAACTATTTACACTGCGAGAGTTTGTGGCTATAGCCAGTTCATAGCCTTAAGGTTCATTTCTCACATTAGTTTATGTGGGCACATACTTAAACTTTAAAACGTTGCAAAAACTTCAAAACTGGTAACTTGCTTTACTTTACATGAACTTTATGCAGACTCTTCCTCACCAGGGCTTGGGCCTGTAGGGCTGCGGCACCTGTTGCTTCCTTGACCTCTTTCTTCGTCTGTGGTAGTCTCATCAGTAGGTTCTTTCTCTGTTCCTTCTCTATCTTTCCTTTCTTCTTCTGTGCCTGTGGCTTTTCCTTTAGGACATGGCGTTACATCTAGCGCATACCAGCCTCTTTCGCCTTGATGCATGGTAAACTGCACTGTGTCTCCCATCCTTAGGTTTCTTCCAGGATGTCCTCTGGGCAAGTGGGCTCTGACGTCTCGTCTATTGACAAAAATGCCCTCTTTCATACCTGATGCCACTATAAAGCCGTATCCGCTCTTCAAGTTAAAGTCTTCCACAATTCCTCTACAAAGGGGTCCTCTGACCTGTGCTTTGGCTCTTCTCAGGAACCGTTTTTCTTCTAAGTCTCGGGCCGTGACTTCTCTCTGCTCTGGGGATGGCGGTGCAGGGGAAAACTGGGTTCTGCTACGGCGCCGTGTCTTGCGGGCTGGATTCTGCGAGGTACAGCTTACAAGCTCCCAGGTGAGGCTTTTTGGTAGATCTTCTTCAGCAGACGGTGTTAGGTCTTCCTCATCCCAGCGGGAATATGGCAACATCTCCGGCTCTGGGCATGGATCCACTGCCGGTGGCTCCTGAGTCAGCTCCTCAGCTTCCTGGCCTCCCCTCCCCCTTAGTTCTTCTGAGCACTCCGGTCGTGGCAGTGCTGGGGATGGACTTTCATCAGCAGGCCCAGGCGGGGGACTCTTCGGCGTGGTTGCTGCAGGGGTTGCCGGAATCCTCTTGGGGGTGTGCGGAGGGAGCATGTACTGATCCACCATCTCCTGTGGGAACTTGGCCTCCAGGTCAGCCTTCAGCTGCCAGTATGCGGAGTCTTCACCTATCAGGGATTTCCTTGCAGGGACCTCCTTGGGCTGGGGAGTGGTGTCTGCTCTGGCCTTGCAGGCCGGGGGAAATGGTGATGCAATCTTATCTTGGCGGGCCGCGCCCTGTATGGCGGCGGCCTGGTCTTGGCGGGCCGCGCCCGGCATGGCGGCGGCCTGGATGGGCGTTTCGGGCGCAGCTTGGATCGGCGTCGCAGCTGCGATGGGGTCTTTGCAGGCTGGGTTGGGCGTCGCTGCAGCGATCTGGGCTTGGCGGGCCGCACCTGGCGTGGCTGCGGCCTGGTTCAGCACCTCACTTGCGGCGCGGACGAGCGTTGCTGCTGCGGTGGGGTCTCGGCGGGCCGGGCCTAGCAAGGCGGCGGCCTGGGTCAGCGTCACACCTGCGGCGTGGATGAGGGTCGCGGTGGCAGCCGGTTCTTTGCGGGCCGGACTGGACGTCGCTGCAGGGACCGGGTCTTGGTGGGCCGAGCAGGGCATCGCTGCGGCGGCCTGAGCTTGGCGGGCTGCACCTGGCGTGGCTGCGGCCTGCTTCAGCGTCGCCGCGCCGGACGCCTCTTCAGGGACCGTGGGCGTGGCAGCAGGGATCGGGGCACTCGCGCTGGCAGGGGCATCACTGGACTCACCCATCGGTGGCAGCATCGGGGTCTGAGTCGTCACCGCCCGGTCTGGCACTCGGCGCGCAGCTTTCCCCTCATAGGCCTGAACCGCCGCGGTCATCCACAGAAACTCCGTCCGTCCCTCTCTGATCAGCCTTCCGACCCTGGCCTCCAGTTGATCGCAGAACTCGGCGAGCTCCCGACACCACCAGGCAGCGGAGCCTGGCTCTGGGTCTCTGTGTTCAGACGCCATTTCTTCCGCGTCTCTTTCCTCCAACAGCAGACTTGTGGCTTCCTTTCTGTCCCGACGTCTCTGAACGCTTCCGCTCTCTTCACAAGCGAGGTCAGAACTCTGCAGGGGATCTCTGGGTAGCCACACCTCTTCGTGGGCGGTAACTTCTCCCAGCGCGGGCTGCTGTTGTTTTTCAGCGCGCTTTTCATGGTGGCAATATGGCGGCGCTTCCAATTTTTCAAGCGGACCGCCCAGGCACATGGTCACCTGTCTGAACAGGTCTAGTCCTTATCCTGTTCGTGACGCCAGATGTGAAGCCCCACAGGTGTTGTGTCGGTGCATTACCTTCAGGGACTCCACTCGGCTGGATCCTGTCACAGGTAGGAAATCTTCTATTTGTCGTGACGCCACTCTCAGAATTGCGGTCAGTGGGGACCGCCACTGCAGATTAAGGGATGCCTGGGGCTGATGGTGGGTGCAGTAGGGTGTAGTAGCCTCCTGAGAGTGAGGCAAGCCCCAGGGCCCTGTGTAGGTGTGTAGAACCACAAGGCGCAGAATAACTCCACACAAGCAGGATGTCTTTCAGGGGTTTTACTCACAGTTGATGGCAGGGTGAGTAACCCGGGCGTAGCTGGGATGAACCAGGCTGGAACCAGGTATCCTTCAGGCTGACTTATGATGGTGACTACCGACTCGCCTTCCTTAGCCCTTAGTGGTTTGGGGTAACCCCGACTTTTAGTCCCTATGGGGGTCACCCAGGGAAGTTGCTGAAGCCTCTCTCCCCTTCGTTTGCCGTTTGCTTGTCGCCTGGACCAGATCACTCCAGCTGCTTGCCTCCTGTGAACTATGGGCCCTAACTGTGGCTACGTGGCTGCGGCTTTTGTGGTGTTGTGGTGTGGGCTTTGAGGGCCCCACACCGGCAGGTTTAGCCAGGAAAGGTGGATCTATCCCCGCTCCGGGATCTGCCGCCCGTTTGGGCCTGGTACTCCCTAGCAGTCTCCTTACTTCCCACGCCGTGCTCTCTCTTTAGCTGGAGATGGGTTTCGGGTAGCACTCCTAGGTAGAGTTGAGCGCGGTTCGTGGTTCGTGGTTCTCCAGTTCGCGGCTCGAGTGATTTTTGGGCTGTTCGAGATCGAACTAGAACTCGAGCTTTTTGCTAAAAGCTCGATAGTTCTAGATACGTTCGAGAACGGTTCTAGCAGCAAAAAGCAGGGCTTTTTACAGCTACAGTGAGCAGGAGCCATCGCTGGCAGCCTGCCACAAGCTGGTAACCAAGATAAACATCGGGTATCCAAGCAAAGCGCTTTGGTTAGTAACCCGATGTTTATCTTAGTTACGTGCAGGAAGCCCACACTTTCCCGCTCAGCTCGCTCCACCCCCTCCTGCCCGCGGCATGTACACATACATACACATACACAAACACACACACACACACACACATCCACCCCCCGCCCCCCCCCCCCCCGCCCGCCCGCCCGCCCGCTCGCTCGCTCGGCTTACCTGCGGTGATGAAGTCCCGCCATCCCGACCTCAGCGCTGTCACTGTCCTCCATGGCCGCCGCTTGTCACATCACCTATCGCTTCCGACCCGAGACTGACTAGCGGTGACGTCACGGACCTCTCGCGATACTTGATGTGAAGGCGCCGGTCATTGACCTCAGTGACAGGGGCTGTCAGTGTGCTGGAGATCAGCGCAGGTAATGTACCTCACTGACAGCAGCACTTGTCACCCCCCTGCAGTGACCTGGGCTGACCCATTGATGTTAGCTCAGGTCACTGCATTGCTCTCCCAGCCAATGGGGAACATCCTGCTCTTCATTGACTGGGACAGTGTGCATCGTCATGGCAACCCCTTGGATTACACCAGACCTGGATTTGTTTTTCAATCTAATAAATTGGTTAAAGAGGGAATGTTTTGGGGAGTGTTTTTTCAAATAAAAATGTGTTTGTCGTGTATTTTTTTTTTATTACTGACTGGGTTGGTGATGTCGGGTATCTGATAGACGCCTGACCTCACCAACCCCAGGGCTTGATGCCAGGTGACATTACACATCTGGTATTAACCCCAAATATTACCCCGTTTGCCACCGCACCAGGGCGCGGGATGAGCTGGGGCGAAGCACCAGGATTGGCGCATCTAATGGATGCGCCACTTCTGGGGCGGCTGCGGCCTGCTATTTTTAGGCTGGGGAGATTCCAATAACCATGGACCTCCCTAGTCTGAGAATATCAGGCCCCAGCTGTCTGCTTTACCTTGGCTGGTGATCCAATTTTGGGGGACCCCTACGTGTTTTTTTTTTTTAATTATTTATTTAATTTAAAATAACAGCGTGGGGTGCCCTCAGTTTTGGATTACCAGCCAAGGTGAGGTTGCCAGCTGTGGTCTGCAGGCTGCAGCCGTCTGCTTTACCCTAGCTGGCTACAAAACTAGGGGGAACCCTATGTCATTTTTTTTTCATTTTTTTTGGCTAAATACAAAGCTAAGCACCCCTTAGTGCCACATGAAAGGTACCAAAGGGTGTTCCACTTTTTCTCCATTTTTTTCTCCACTTTCTCTCCACTTTTTCTCCACTTTTTCTCCATTTTTTTCTCCACTTATTCTCCACTTTTTCTCCTCTTATTCTCCACTTTTTCTCCACTTTTTCTCCACTTTTTCTCCACTTTTTCTCCTCTTATTCTCCACTTTTTCTCCACTTTTTCTCCACTTTTTCTCCATTTTTTTCTCCACTTTCTCCACTTTTTCTCCACTTTTTTCTCCACTTTTTCTCCTCTTATTCTCCACTTTTTCTCCACTTTTTCTCCACTTTTTCTCCACTTTTTCTCCTCTTATTCTCCACTTTTTCTCCACTTTTTCTCCACTTTTTCTCCATTTTTTTCTCCACTTTCTCCACTTTTTCTCCACTTTTTTCTCCACTTTTTCTCCTCTTATGCTCCACTTTTTCTCCTCTTAATCTCCACTTTTTCTCCACTTTTTCTCCACTTTTTCTCCACTTTTTTCTCCACTTTTTCTCCACTTTTTCTCCACTTTTTCTCCACTTTTTCTCCACTTTTTTCTCCACTTTTTCTCCTCTTATGCTCCACTTTTTCTCCACTTTTTCTCCACTTTTTCTCCACTTTTTCTCCACGTTTTCTCCACGTTTTCTCCACTTTTTTCTCCACTTTTTCTCCTCTTATGCTCCACTTTTTCTCCTCTTAATCTCCACTTTTTCTCCACTTTTTCTCCACTTTTTCTCCACTTTTTTCTCCACTTTTTTCTCCACTTTTTCTCCACTTTTTCTCCACTTTTTCTCCACTTTTTCTCCACTTTTTCTCCACTTTTTCTCCTCTTAATCTCCACTTTTTCTCCTCTTATGCTCCACTTTTTCTCCACTTTTTCTCCACTTTTTCTCCACTTTTTCTCCACTTTTTTCTCCACTTTTTCTCCTCTTATGCTCCACTTTTTCTCCACTTTTTCTCCACGTTTTCTCCACGTTTTCTCCACTTTTTTCTCCACTTTTTCTCCTCTTATGCTCCACTTTTTCTCCACTTTTTCTCCACTTTTTCTCCACTTTTTCTCCACTTTTTCTCCTCTTATGCTCCACTTTTTCTCCACTTTTTCTCCACTTTTTCTCCACTTTTTCTCCTCTTATGCTCCACTTTTTCTCCACTTTTTCTCCACTTTTTCTCCTCTTATGCTCCACTTTTTCTCCACTTTTTCTCCACTTTTTTCTCCACTTTTTCTCCTCTTATGCTCCACTTTTTCTCCACTTTTTCTCCACTTTTTCTCCACTTTTTCTCCTCTTATGCTCCACTTTTTCTGCACTTTTTCTCCACTTTTTCTCCACTTTTTCTCCTCTTATGCTCCACTTTTTCTCCACTTTTTCTCCACTTTTTCTCCTCTTATGCTCCACTTTTTCTCCACTTTTTCTCCACTTTTTTCTCCACTTTTTCTCCTCTTATGCTCCACTTTTTCTCCACTTTTTCTCCACTTTTTTCTCCACTTTTTCTCCTCTTATGCTCCACTTTTTCTCCACTTTTTCTCCACTTTTTCTCCACTTTTTCTCCTCTTATGCTCCACTTTTTCTCCACTTTTTCTCCACTTTTTCTCCACTTTTTCTCCTCTTATGCTCCACTTTTTCTCCACTTTTTCTCCACTTTTTCTCCATTTTTTTCTCCACTTATTCTCCACTTTTTCTCCTCTTATTCTCCACTTTTTCTCCACTTTTTCTCCACTTTTTCTCCTCTTATTCTCCACTTTTTCTCCACTTTTTCTCCACTTTTTCTCCATTTTTTTCTCCACTTTCTCCACTTTTTCTCCACTTTTTTCTCCACTTTTTCTCCTCTTATGCTCCACTTTTTCTCCTCTTAATCTCCACTTTTTCTCCACTTTTTCTCCACTTTTTCTCCTCTTATGCTCCACTTTTTCTCCACTTTTTCTCCACTTTTTCTCCTCTTAATCTCCACTTTTTCTCCTCTTATGCTCCACTTTTTCTCCACTTTTTCTCCACTTTTTCTCCACGTTTTCTCCACTTTTTTCTCCACTTTTTCTCCTCTTATGCTCCACTTTTTCTCCACTTTTTCTCCACGTTTTCTCCACGTTTTCTCCACGTTTTCTCCACTTTTTTCTCCACTTTTTCTCCTCTTATGCTCCACTTTTTCTCCACTTTTTCTCCACTTTTTCTCCACTTTTTCTCCACTTTTTTCTCCACTTTTTCTCCTCTTATGCTCCACTTTTTCTCCACTTTTTCTCCACTTTTTCTCCACTTTTTCTCCACTTTTTCTCCTCTTATGCTCCACTTTTTCTCCACTTTTTCTCCACTTTTTCTCCTCTTATGCTCCACTTTTTCTCCACTTTTTCTCCACGTTTTCTCCACTTTTTTCTCCACTTTTTCTCCTCTTATGCTCCACTTTTTCTCCACTTTTTCTCCACTTTTTCTCCACTTTTTCTCCACTTTTTCTCCACTTTTTCTCCTCTTATGCTCCACTTTTTCTCCACTTTTTCTCCACTTTTTCTCCTCTTATGCTCCACTTTTTCTCCACTTTTTCTCCACTTTTTTCTCCACTTTTTCTCCTCTTATGCTCCACTTTTTCTCCACTTTTTCTCCACTTTTTCTCCACTTTTTCTCCTCTTATGCTCCACTTTTTCTCCACTTTTTCTCCACTTTTTCTCCATTTTTTTCTCCACTTATTCTCCACTTTTTCTCCTCTTATTCTCCACTTTTTCTCCACTTTTTCTCCACTTTTTCTCCTCTTATTCTCCACTTTTTCTCCACTTTTTCTCCACTTTTTCTCCACTTTTTCTCCACTTTTTCTCCATTTTTTTCTCCACTTTCTCCACTTTTTCTCCACTTTTTTCTCCACTTTTTCTCCTCTTATGCTCCACTTTTTCTCCTCTTAATCTCCACTTTTTCTCCACTTTTTCTCCACTTTTTCTCCACTTTTTTCTCCACTTTTTCTCCTCTTATGCTCCACTTTTTCTCCACTTTTTCTCCACTTTTTCTCCACTTTTTCTCCACTTTTTCTCCTCTTATGCTCCACTTTTTCTCCACTTTTTCTCCACTTTTTTCTCCACTTTTTCTCCTCTTATGCTCCACTTTTTCTCCACTTTTTCTCCACTTTTTCTCCTCTTATGCTCCACTTTTTCTCCACTTTTTCTCCACTTTTTCTCCACGTTTTCTCCACGTTTTCTCCACTTTTTTCTCCACTTTTTCTCCTCTTATGCTCCACTTTTTCTCCACTTTTTCTCCTCTTAATCTCCACGTTTTCTCCACTTTTTCTCCACTTTTTCTCCACTTTTTCTCCACTTTTTTCTCCACTTTTTCTCCACTTTTTCTCCTCTTATGCTCCACTTTTTCTCCACTTTTTCTCCACTTTTTCTCCACTTTTTCTCCTCTTATGCTCCACTTTTTCTCCACTTTTTCTCCACGTTTTCTCCACTTTTTTCTCCACTTTTTTCTCCACTTTTTCTCCTCTTATGCTCCACTTTTTCTCCACTTTTTCTCCACTTTTTCTCCACTTTTTCTCCACTTTTTCTCCACTTTTTCTCCACTTTTTCTCCTCTTAATCTCCACTTTTTCTCCTCTTATGCTCCACTTTTTCTCCACTTTTTCTCCACTTTTTCTCCACTTTTTCTCCACTTTTTCTCCACTTTTTTCTCCACTTTTTCTCCTCTTATGCTCCACTTTTTCTCCACTTTTTCTCCACTTTTTCTCCACTTTTTCTCCACGTTTTCTCCACTTTTTTCTCCACTTTTTCTCCTCTTATGCTCCACTTTTTCTCCACTTTTTCTCCTCTTAATCTCCACTTTTTCTCCACTTTTTCTCCACTTTTTTCTCCACTTTTTCTCCACTTTTTCTCCTCTTATGCTCCACTTTTTCTCCACTTTTTCTCCACTTTTTCTCCACTTTTTCTCCTCTTATGCTCCACTTTTTCTCCACTTTTTCTCCACTTTTTCTCCTCTTATTCTCCTCTTATGCTCCACTTTTTCTCCACGTTTTCTCCACGTTTTCTCCACTTTTTCTCCACTTTTTCTCCTCTTATGCTCCACTTTTTCTCCACTTTTTCTCCACTTTTTCTCCTCTTAATCTCCACTTTTTCTCCACTTTTTCTCTACCTTTTCTCCACTTTTTCTCCACTTTTTCTCCACTTTTTTCTCCACTTTTTCTCCACTTTTTCTCCTCTTATGCTCCACTTTTTCTCCACTTTTTCTCCACTTTTTCTCCACTTTTTTCTCCACTTTTTCTCCACTTTTTCTCCACTTATGTTCCACTTATTCTCCACTTTTTCTCCACTTTTTCTCCACTTTTTCTCTACTTTTTCTATGGTCGGTCTACCCATTAGCTCTGCCATGCATAGTGTAGCTCTACACCTACTGCACATGTTACTTTATGATTGACATCTCTTTCGTACCAGAGCTGTCTAAGTCTACTCTGACCCCATATTTGTCATTACTATATTGTCCTTGTACTGTATTATGACATTTGTATCATGTGTTTCATTTCTTGCTGTGTTGCAATTTTTTTGCTGCATCCCAATTGTACCTCTACATTGTTCGAGTTTATGTTATTGTTCTCTCACTCTTATGTGATACTGATTATTGTCATTTTTCATGATTACATGCAGATAAGTCCAATCTGACGAAGGCTCAGGCCGAAACGTCATTTGTAACTTGTTTTGGACAAAAACATATATGCTTATGAAAAAAAAATTTTCTTAATACGGACCAATAAAGAGTGATTTTGCATTACTATCCGTTGTGACTTACTGACTTAGTCTGGGAGATTTAGAGTGCCGAGGTTACTCACTAATTTTATCTATTATTACCTCTGAGCACCTATATACCAGTGAGCAGAGCTTCCTCTACAGTAGTTCTCCTGATTAGGCATGCCCTTACCTCATGAGCAGGGCATTGCAGCTTTGGTAGCAACCATTACGACATGGACTCTGCTGCTGTGGACCCGGGGAGAGTGAGTGCAGATTCATTGCACCCACACTCCTCACATGAAGGGTCCGCACTCCTAGAAAATGGGGGATACGTTCCCTGAGTGTCTCCCCCCATATTCTAGACGGTCCAGAGTCGTCGTGGGACCCCTTTATTTTTTTTCTTACAATAAATTGGTGAAAGAGGAAATGTTTTGGGGACTGTTTTTTCAAATAAATTTCTTTTGTCGATTTTTTGTTTTTGTTAGTACTGACAGTTTATGATGTTGGGTATCTAATAGACGCCATGACATCACAAACTGCTGGGCTTGATCTCAGGTGACTTTACAGCTAGTATCAACCCGATTTATTACCCCGTTTGCCACTGCACCAGGGCACGGGATGAGCTGGGGTGAAGCGCCAGGATTGGCGCATCTAGTGGATGCGCCACGTCTGGGGTGCCTGCGGCCTGCTATTTTTAGGCTGTGAAGGCCCAATAACTATGGACCTTCCCACCCTGAGAATACCAGACCACAGCTGTCCGCTTTACCTTGGCTGGTGATCCAATTTGGGGGGTCCCCTACTTTTATTGTGTAATTATTAATATTTATAAAATAATTATAAAAAAGAGCCTGAGGGGACCTCCACATTGGATCCCCAACCACGGTAAAGCTGCCAGCTGTGGTTTTCAGGCTACAGCCGTCTGCTTTACCCTAGCTGGCTATCAAAAATGGGGGGACCCAACGTAATTTTTTTTTTTTTAACTATTTTTTAAATAGAAAAAATTAATGGGCTTCCCTGTATTTTGATTGCCAACCAAGGTAACGGCAGGCAGATGGGGGTGGCAACCCATAGCTGTCTGCTTTATCTGCGCTGAGAATCAAAAATACCGCGGAGCGCTACGTCATTTTTTTAAAGATTTATTTTTACAGCACTGTGATGTCCAGCAATCAAAATACAGGGAAGCCCATTTTATTTTTAGTTATTTAAATAAATAATTAAAAAAAATATATGTTAGCTCCCACTGCATTTTTTGTATTGCTAGCTAAGGGTAATCCAAGCAGCTACTGGCTGCTAACCCCCACTGCTTGGTGTTACCTTCACTGGCAATGGAAAATCCAGGGAAGCATTTTTTTTTTTTTTTGCCAAAAAGCTACAAAAAAAGGACGTGAGCTTCGCCATATTTTTGTATGCTAGCCAGGTATAGCAGGCAGGTGCTGGAAGAGTTGGATACAGCGCCAGAAGATGGCGCTTCTATGAAAATGCCATTTTCTGAGGTGGCTGCAGACTGCAATTCGCAGCAGTGGGGCCCAGAAAGCTCAGGCCAACCGGTGGTGCGGATTCCAATCCCAGCTGCCTAGTTGTACCTGGCTGGACACAAAAATGGGGCAAAGCCTACGTCATTTGTTTTCTAATTATTTCATGAAATTCATGAAATAATAAAAAAAGGGCTTCCCTTTATTTTTGGTTCCCAGCCGGGTACAAATAGGCAACTGGGGGTTGGGGGCAGCCGTACCTGCCTGCTGTACCTGGCTAGCATACAAAAATATGGCGAAGCCACATAATTTTTTCAGGGGGCAAAAAACTTCTGCATACAGTCCTGGATGGAGTATGCTGAGCCTTGTAGTTCTGCAGCTGCTGTCTGTCTGTATGGAGAAGAGCAGACAGCAGCTGCAGAACTACAAGGCTCAGCATACTCCATCCAGGACTGTATGCAGAAGTTTTTTGCCCACCAAAAAAATGACGTGGGCTTCGCCATATTTTTGTATGCTAGCCAGGTACAGCTGGCAGCCACGGGCTGCCTCCAACCCCCAGTTGCCTATTTGTACCCGGCTGGGAACCAAAAATATAGGGAAGCCCGTTTTTTTTAATTATTTCACTTATTTCATGAAATAATTAAAAAACAAATGACGTGGGCTTCGCCCTATTTTTGTGTCCAGCCGGGTACAACTAGGCAGCTGGGGATTGGAATCCGCAGCACAGGTTAGCCCGAGGTTTGTGGGCGCCTCTGCTGCGGATTTCAGTGCGCAGCCGTCCCAGAAAATGGCGCTCTCATAGAAGCGCCATCATCTGGCGCTGTATCCAACTCTTCCAACAGCCCTGGAGCCGGGTGGCTTGTTGGGTAATCATGAGTTAATACTGGCTTTGTTTTACCAGCCAGTATTAAGCCAGAGATTCTTAATGTCAGGCACGTTTGACCCGGCCATTAAGAATCTCCAATAAAGGGTTAAAAAAAGACACCACACAGAGAAAAAATACTTTAATAGAAATAAATACACAGACACATTAGAGACTCCATCTTTATTACCCCTGTCAGCCCTCCACGATCCTGCTCTTCTGTCTTCTTTCTTTCTAGTGTAGTAGTAGTGACGATTGTAGTGAGGGGCATCACTTGGGGCTGGGGAACCTCCATCCTAACTACAATGCTCACTACAATCGGGAAGCAGCGTGCAGCCTTCACTCTGTGAGTGATCAGTGCTGGCTGCTAGCGGTAACGCTGACAGACGCGTTACCATAGCAACGGTGCTCCCGGAGCCGCGGTTAGCGGTGGCGTCACCGCTAACTGCGTTGCTATGGCAACGGTGATCTCCGTTAATGACCGGCTGTGTCAGCCGGTCCCTAACGGAACGGGGAGTCGACCGTGTGCTAGAGCATGTCGCCGGTACACGGCGATACACATATGTGCACCGTGTACCGGAGAGATGCACTCGCAGGTCCTACATGACGTGTCATAGTCATGTGACCAGTCTGTAGCCAATGAGATAATAGCCACGTGACTGGTCACATGGCTATTTTGACGTCACGATAGGTCCTGCTTCTCTGCTGGCAGTGCAGGTCACCGGGAGGATTCAGCGATCATCGGATGGAATAGCGGCAGGAGACAGAGTGCAGAAGGGATCGCGAGGACCGGTAAGTGTTATGGCAATGTTTATTAACTGTTTGTGTACATTTATAATGCATTTTTATGTGTTTGTGATTGCCTCCCATTATAGCCTATACGTTCGAGTTCAGTTCGTCGAACGTTCGACGAACCGAACTCGAACGGGACCCCCGTTCGGCGAACCGGCCTCGAGCCGAACCGGGACCGGTTCGCTCATCTCTACTCCTAGGTGACCGTTCTCCCCCGTCGGTAGCCACTGCGCGGACGCTGTCAGACTGCAACAGCCCCAGGGGTAGGGGTCTGCTCCACTCGGAGCTCCCTGGACTCTGCACTGCCCTGAACCGGCTCACTGCTCCTCCTCTCCTGTTCTTGCCTACGCCACCTAGCAACCAGGCTCTCTTACCACACCCCTTGAGAGGAGATGGAGGCTTTTGGCCCCCTCCACTATTCCAGTGGAGGTGAAGGCTTTTCCCCCTCCTGGGATCCCCAGGGGTCCTCTCATAGGTACATGTGTGAGACCTGATCACTATGCGCCTGTGTAGTCACACCTCGGTCAGCCTTCTGGATTACCTGTATTGTACTGTCCCCAGCATGGGTGCAGTACTCAGTGGTGCCTGACCAGGTCAGGGGCGCCACATGTTCTTAGTTCCCGGGGTGTCACACGGAGCGATGTGTGCTGCCTCGGGTACGATGAACAACAGGATGTGCGATTTTTAGAAAATGAGCGACGTGTCAGCGATGAACGAGAAGGTGAAAATTTCTGCTCGTTCATAGCTGTCACACGCTACGATATCACTAACAAGGCCGGATGTGCGTCACTTACGACGTGACCCCGCCGACATCTCGTTAGATATATCGTAGCGTGTCAAGCCCGCTTAAGATGGCCTTAATGCTTTATGGACCTACTACTAGTCCACTGAATGTCCCCGGATGAAGCCCCAAAAAAAAGGGGGGAAAAGCGTTGGGATTCTTCTCTGGATAATCCCAGCAGATACAGTAAGTTACCCCTTGTTGGGATGTTAATATTTTATTAAGTCTTTAGCATATTGTTATTGTTATGAGATTCCATCCTATTAACTATATGGTATGTAGTTCCTGAGTGATTTCATCTCTGGGTGATTGTTTTAGTTTATTACTTGTTTACTGATGGAAACTATTCTATACATATTATATTTTGACCTGAGGTGACTGGGCACGTTATTCTACTTCTTCTTGGTGACGGGTGCCTACCTAAGGCAATAACAGATTTATAGGAATAGAAGAGGGACAGCCGACAAGAAGCGGGGAGCACCCAAAAAAGCATGGTGCACCTCAGTTAGTAGGTAGGTGTAAGGGAGGGAACAGTTAAGGGGGCTTTACACACTACGTTATCGTTAATGTTTTATCGTCGGGGTCACGTTGTTAGTGACGCACATCCGGCGTCATTAACGATATCGCAGCATGTGACACTTACCAGCGTCCTTAAGCAACTTCAAAAATGGTGAAAATCGTTCACCATGGAGAGGTCGTCTCAAACTCAAAAATCGGTAATGGTTGTTTATCCATGTTGTTCGTCTCTCATGCGGCAGCACACATCGCTGTGTGTGACACCGCAAGAGTGAGGAACGTCTCCTTACCTGCCGCCGGCCACAATGCGGAAGGAAGGAGGTGGGCGGGATGTTACGTCCCGCTCATCTCCAC
Organism: Anomaloglossus baeobatrachus; assembly: GCF_048569485.1. Lineage (NCBI taxonomy): Eukaryota > Metazoa > Chordata > Amphibia > Anura > Aromobatidae > Anomaloglossus > Anomaloglossus baeobatrachus. The sequence continues at coordinate 846,645,617 of NC_134353.1, forward strand.
CCCTCCGCTTTGATTGGCCGGCCGCTTAGTGACGTCGCGGTGATGTCGCACGTCCCTCCCCCTTGAGGGAGGGATTGTTCGGCAGTCACAGCGACGCCACCGACCAGGTAAGTGCGTGTGATGCTGCCGTAGTGATAATGTTCGCTGCGGCAGCGATCACACGATATAGCATGTGTGACGGGGTCGGGTACTTACACGCTCGATATCGCTAGAAATTGCTAGCGATATCGTAGCGTGTAAAGCCCGCTTTAGTTCCTTGTTAGCCCACCTTCTAATCATTTACAGGAGCATTTACAGTTTCCTATGGTGCAGAATTGCAATGTATCCATAAAAATTGAATACTGTACTGCAGCTCCGTATGGCATCCGATTTTTTTTTTCACATCCACAGACTTGAATGGGTGAATTTCATTCGATCTTAGAATCAAATCGCAGCATGCTTGATTTTATTCTCATGCCGCTTTTTTTTATGAAGTCAATGGCTGGAAGTGCTAAAAAAAAACAGGAGAAAACGCCCCAACAATTGACAAGCTGCAGAGATTTTTCTGCACCAGATCTGCCAGGAAAACATAGCAACGTGTGCACAGGACTTCAGAAATCTCATAGACTTGGCTGGCTTCAGTATAGGCATGCAGAGTGTGGTGCAGATTTCTCAAAAAACGTATCAAAAAACGCACTGTGTGCACAGGCCCTGTAAATGATTGTAGAAAAATAGTTGGTAAGAAGAAAAAAAACACATTGCATATGGATGGTATATAGATGCTAGGCTCAAAAAAAAAAAAAAAGAAAATTGCACACTTGAATAGCACTTGCATGACATGTGGATGACACTCGTCCCACTTTTTTATACCCAGATGTGAGTGAACCCTGAGGATGACCGTGTCACACTGGTTTTCTTGTTGCCATCTTAAAGATGACTTTGCATACTTTTAGTGATTGCTTGATAAATCATTACATGAAATGAAGCATTTCAGTACATTAATAATTTACAGTTCTATCGCAGGCTGTTAGTGTTATCACATTATATCTTTTTTTCTTCTATGGATTGCAATATGTGAGGTGTGCTACAGTTCAGACAGTAGATATCACATAAAGCCTACATAAAAGGATATAAAATTAGGTCCTTAAACCTGAAGTGTCATACAATGCCCATACTGGAGTGATCACACGTGTGATAACTATCTGTCAAATCAGAAGCAAGGACCTGCTCGTTATCGAGATCCTTTAGGATCCTAATTGTGGAACCTCAACTGATCTAGCTTTTATTACCTAACTGCTTGACATATCATAAAAAAATGAATTATTATAGGAGAACATATATATATAGTTTACAACTAGTCTACTGCTGTAAAATGCTGCTTAAAACTATTTATATCCAGTGAAACCTCTTGTAGATACCCAAAGGTGATGAAGGTGGTCTTCACAAAAAACATAGCCAGTATGCATTATATGGTGAACCTAACAGAAAATCTGTTCTGGAAAATGGGTGGTCTAAGGTGTTTTTTTCTTTGTATCATAGTGATGCAAACGCTGAGGAAAGACAGCAAATTAAAAATCTGTATTTTTTTGTTACAGCAACCAAAATGGACTTGGTACAAACCTCTCGTGGTCTGGAGATGGTGATGACTCTTCATCTTCTATAAATGCTGGATTTTCCAGTGGGTAAATACTACAATACTGAGGGGGATGTATTGGTGGGACTATCCCATTAACCACGCCAACACTTCGATTACTGGAGAGAGGAGGGGAAGCATTCGGACTTCTTGGCAGAACATCATGAGTGGTGTAAGGAGGAGGAATATATTGTACCACAGTAGCACCATGAAAAGTGATTGGCTGATTAATTCCGGTGAACACAAAGGACTGTCCGCCTGGGGGTTGCTCTGGCTCCACAGTTGTATCATTACTCCTCTTACAAAACTTACAAGTATACATCTTAAATCTACATAAAGAAATCAATGCAAAGGTCACTCCGATTGAGAGAAGAATAGGACCCAACAGCTGACTCCACTCAAAGCCTTGATTCCCTTCACGTCGTATCCATCCCATTACCGTAAGAGTTACACCAACAAGTCCCAAAAAAAGACCAGAAAATAGTAAAGTCGCGCCGGCTTTATCCCTTTCATGGACCTGCACATCAGGTTGACTGTTCGTATATGGAGGAAGTGAAAATACATTGAGGGAGAAATCATCCACAGGAGGATTGTTTTGTTCCATTATGAAAAGCCAGCTGTCTCTTCATCCATCCAGGCTAGAAAGAAATCCTTAGCCGCCTGCAGGGGTAAAAGTTCAGACACATCCTACAAGCCCATGCTCACATGATTACAGCACATAAAGGATAGACTTTGGTAGCAAAGTATAAAGGTCTGAGCAATGGAGCTTAAATATACTAGATAAATGTATATTCTGCAGATATACTGAAGAGAGCGTAATTACTGAGTGTGCACAATGCATTCTGCACGTGTATGAACACCTCACATAGGAACATCGCCCCGGACCTTCCAAAAGAGAATACACACACATACATATTTCACACACAGGTTATCACAAAAGTAAGTACACCCCTCACATTTTACTGAAGATATAACACTTTAATACAATGAAAAGTTGACTTGCCCCAGGGCTATGGGGTACTTGGTCCCGGGCCGTATACTACTGGGATGTGTCACTGGGTGGCCGTTGCCCGGTTCCGTGACCCTGGGTGTCGCTTGAAAGGGGTTATGTACAGGGGAATATTTATAAAGTTTATGTCATAACGCCACTTGCGGGTTGCTGTTATGGTGATGGAACCGCGGCTGCAGAGTCTCTTACCGCTGGGGCTGCTGAAAGTGGCAGCCTTGTTGTTGGGTAGGTGATGGAGTTAGTGGGCCGTCAGCACCGGAGCGCAGGACGGCATCACTGGTAAATAATGAGGACGAGGCAAGACCTCCGGTTCAGGTGTTTTACTCACTGGTTAGGAGATTGCCTGGGAGCATACTGGTTCACTGCTGGTAAGTCTCTGGTTATACAGTGCAAGATCCAGGTGGTCACCGGTGTCAGTGTAAATGTCCTGTTTATCCTCGCTATCCAGTGATCAGCAGAAGCAACCTGGGCTGACATCCTGCTCCCAAGCCCCAGGCTCCGCAGCAGAAAGATGAGCTATGTCTCGTTCCACCAGCACTGGTGCTCTCTTGCACCCAGTCTGGTCTCAGGGGACTTCCTTCCAGCAAAGCTCACTATGTGTCATGGCTACCTCCTCTTATACCCCATGTGGCACCGGCCCCCCAGTGGTTGTCCTGGTGTCCTATACTACTGGATGGCTAACTCTCCCTGTCCACCCCAGTCCACTCCCCCCTTTGGGGAAGGCACCTAACTGCATGTGAAATGTGTCTGGTATGAGCACCAGCAAACCACCTTTCACTTACCCCAGATAGATACTGCTCCTTAACTAAGTTGCAGTACCCTGTAGCGACCAGAGCCTCAGGGGCGCTACATAAAGCAGACAGTGTACAGCTCGTATAACAGTGTAAATTTGGTGCCCTCTAAATAACTCAACACACAGCTATTAATGTTTAAACCATTGGCAACAAACGTTAGTACACCCCTAAGTGAAAATGGTCAAATTCTGTCCAAAGTGTCAATATGTAGTGTGGCCACCTTTAATTCCAGCACTGCCTTAATTCTCTTGGACATGGAGTTCACTAAAACTTCACATGAGCCGCTGGAATCCTTTTCAATCCTCCATGTCGACATCACAGACTTGGTGGATGCTAGAGACCTTACGCTCTGTCAACTTCCATTTGAGGAGGCCCCACAGATGCTCAATAGGGTATAGGTCTGGAGACATGCTTGGTCAGTCATTTAGGCCTAGGACAAACTGCGAGAAAAACGGTGCGAGTGGAATGCAATAAAAAATCTCATTCCACTTGGACCAATATCACTCTATGGGTTTGCCCCCTAATCGGACCGAGAAAACAGTCGCAGCATGCTGCGAGTGGAATGCGATCCTGTTCCATTCGCTCCCATACAAGTCTATGGGGCGAGAGAAACATCACATTGCTCTCATGTTACACCGGTGTAACGCAAGAGCAGTGCGATTCTCACATCAGCCGGCAACGGAGGAGATTATTCTCTCCCTCTTCTCCACAGCACCAGCCCTCCTCTCCGCAGCATCGGCCCTCCCCTCCGCAACTGTGGTCTGATCGGACCACAGTCGCATGACCCTGCAATGACACTTGGCTCCCACTGTGTGCGAGCGTGACCCGAGTGTCATGCGAGGACTTGCACATAACCCCGTGTGGCCTCAGCTTTATACCAAGTTTCTTTAGCAAGACAGTGGTCGTCTTGGAGGTGTGTGTTTCTGAAGGGAGGGGATCATGCTCTACTTCAGTATGTCACAGTACATGTTAGTATTCATAGTTCCCTCAATGAATTGTAACTCCCCACAGCAGGCAGCACTCATGCAGCCACAAACCATGACACTCCCACCACCATACTTGACTTTAAGCAAGACACACTTGTCTTTGTACTCCTCATCTGGTTGCCGCCACACACGCTTGCACCATCTGAATCAAATAAGTTTATCTCGGTCTCATCAAACCACAGGACATGGTTCCAGTAATCCTTGTCTTCAGCAAATGGTTTGCGGGTTTTCTTGTGCATCATCATTAGAAGAGACTTGTTTCTGGAATGATAGCCATGCAGACCAATTTTATGCACAGAGCGGTGTATGGGCTGAGCACTGACAGGCTGACCCCCCACCTCTGTAACTTCCGCAGCAATGCTGGTGGAGCACCTCACAGGGTCTTGGGAATACTTGTCACTGTGCCAGTGGAGGGTCAGGGGGTTGTCACGGGTGTCCCTGCCCGGTTTCGTGACCCCGAGGTGTCCACAAAAGGAGAATGGAGGATGGGATGGTGGGATGATGAGGGGGTTGAGGATGTCGGGAGTAGTAGTTGTCTCGTGATGCCACCTGCGTTATGCAGCCAGTGATTAGCCGCCGCTGCAGTCACTGTCCTCTGGGGTGTATGGTGTCGCAGCTAGGATGGTTCAGCTTCCCGCAGGCGAAGCTATGCCCCAGGGAGGATGATGGAGGTAGCAGTGGCCGATGGCGCTGGATACCTGGATACCTGGCCTTGGTATTTCCCTTGTCATATCTTTAAACTCGTCAAAGAGTTGGATATTGACTAAAAGGGCCACTTAATATGGTGGCTATGGTGGTCTCTTTAAAAAGAGCCACTCCTTGGCTAGGTCAGTCCCGGAGGGATATTTGGCTATTTTCTGTGTCGAGACTCCTAACTGAGGCTCCATGGACCTTTTTTGATTTGCATACTTCCCAGGGGGCAATGCACCTAGGATTTCATTGTGTTGAGCGCCTTTGCTGGCTGCCGGCAGTGTTTTCTCTGGCTGGTCTCCCCGAGATCAGTGATTGTTTTGTCTAGAACTAGAGATGAACAGACATGAACAGCAAAGTTTAGTGTTCGTACCAAATACAGACCTTTCCAAAAAATCATTGTTCGAGTTCGGAGTTTGGGTGCTTTACGTATGCTGCCCACCCGAAGGAGCATTGCTGTACTTGGGTATGTTTGGCCCTCAGCTCAGTGCAAGCTGCATGTGTGACGCCCTGGCAAAGCCAGGTTGTCACAGAAAGAGTTAATCCTCCTTGGTAACCTGATCCCACACCGATGCAGCAGGACAAACCACATCCCCCAGGGTAAGAGAAAAGCAGAGCAGAGGGGAGGGGCTGGAGCAGAGTGTGTGGAGAGACAGACAGAAGAGGAGTCTGGAGTTGTAGCTCCCAGGCTGATAGTGAAGTGTGCTCCGAAAGGGCCAGGACAGGCTGTTAGTGAGGAAGGGGCCAGAGGTAGCCGGGGCAGGGTAGTGGCCCACCGGTACCTATGGTGACCCGGATCACTGCAGGGGAGTGGAATCCCCGTTCCCGGCTGAGGAGAAAAAGGAAGAGAGTGGAGAGAGAGGCACCTGGCTGCAGGGAAAGAACAGGAGCTGCTGCACCTTGTGTGGGACACTAACACCCCCCCGTACCGAAGGCTGCGGACACCGGCAATTCCTAGTTTACCAGTGACTCTGTGTGAAATACTTGTGAGTACGCCCGTACCCTCGGGCAACGCACCGCAGCACTGCACCCTGCTCCCTGCTTATCCCCGAACGGGCCCCGGGACCAACTGCCCCTACCCACGGAGGGGTTAACATCCAAAGCTGCATCCCAACACCGTTCCCGGGAGTCCCGCACCTTCATTGTAGCGGTGGTGTCCACCATCACCACAACCCGTGGGTGGCGTCACGGACAATCTCCCTTACCAAACCCCCTTTTACTGTGGAGCCTGGGATCACAGACCGGGTCACGCCACCGTGATACCCACAGAAGTGACCTCGTGGCCCGGATCTGAGTACCCCCTGGTCCCCGGGCGACACACATGCAGTGTCTGAATGCCTTGCACAGAGATATATGCATTTTTTTTCTGGCAGAGCGGATGATAAGAGTTACGACAAGTCTATGGGTCCATGAAAAACACATACAATACGTGGATTGTGTTTAGCAATGCAACATATAGGAGAAGATTTGTAATTTATGTAGTTAATGATCCATCTGGGAAAAACACTGATAGCAAAAACAGACACACTGACAGTACACTGATGACACACTGATCCAAAACACTGATGACACTGGAACCATTTTTTTCCACATATGTGTTTATACAGAGGTGTGTGAATGAGGCTTTAATTTTCCACCACACAGCATTTTGCATTTAGCCCAAAAGGTTCTACTTTGGTGTCATTTGACCAGAACACCTTCTTCCACATGCCATGTAGGGAACACAGTTAGTATGTAGAAGACGGTGCTCTGGACAGATGAAATGAAACCACAGTAGAACTTTGCAGACTTGCTACTCAAGAGGGAGGAGCATGGAAAAAAAGTCAAATCTACATCAGATACAGACTGTCATAGATTTACATAATAATATATGCACATTGGTGTTGTAATTACTGTACATTGGTAACACTGTGCAAGACTGACCCATTTTGCTGAACTCTGCATTTATTTTTGAAACCCGATGAGAGCAGCAGAAAATGAAAAAGTTACAAATATTTTTGTCTCCCACAATTCTGGGATACAGCAGAATTAGCATAATAAATTTGTGTTGTTATAATCTGTATCATTTATTTTTTGTTTTGTGATTATATGTTTTGGTGATCTTAAAAAAACAAAAACTTAGGTCACTTGTTTTGTGCCAAAATATTACAAACATAAAACTGGATTTTTTCTGAGAAAAATAGGATTTTTTTTTAGCACAAAACGTTCATCATTCATATTCTTGTGAGAATATTTGGACTTTGTTAATTTTGCCATGTGAATAAAGTACCAATGGTCCTAAAGTGTCTTGTATGGTCTACTTTTAAGTTGCTGGTATATTTTTTAGATAGATGACCCACCGTGTAATAACTGGTGGTGACCTATAGTTAGGTCCATATATATTTGGACACGGACACAAAGTTTGTTTTTTTACCTGTTTACAGAAACATATTAAAATTATAGTTATATAATGGTTTAGGATTTTCTGCTCATTTTCATATGCCACCCTGGTTTTAAAGGGCCCAAAAATAATTGGACAATTGACTCTCAGTCGGTTTTATGGGCCGTGTGGGCAATTCCTTTGTTATTTCATTCTCAAGTAACCACATAAAAGGCCTGGTGTTGATTCGAGGTGTGGTGCTTGCATTTTGAAGTTTTTGCTGAGAAGTAGTGATGGGCGAACACATAGTGTTCGTGCACACGATCCCAATCATGAGCTTTCCTGGGAAGCTGGTGTTACAGTTTCGAGTCTAGGGGCTGTAAAATAAAAAAAAAAACAACACATTATTGAAAAACATTCTGATTTTACTTACAGGTTCCGCTACGCGTACTGCAGACTGTCTCCCGTCGCTTCTGATTCCGTGTTCAATCATTGCTGTGCCCCCGGGTAACTACCATTGACTGAAGGACCTTCCATGACGCCATAGCCATGTGACCAGTCTGGTGTGAATGTTGATACCTCATGGGTTACAGGACCTTACATAACATCATAGCCATGTGACCAGTCTGTAACCCAATGTGTGTACAACATTCACACCAGACTGGTCACATGGCTATGACATCATGGAAGGTCCTGTAACCCGGGGGCACAGCAATGATCGGACATGGAAGCAGGAGCAACCGGAAGACAGAGTCTGCAGGACGCATCGTGGGAGCGGTAAGTATAATGGCAATGTTTATTATTAACTATATTCTTTATTTTACAGATTTCCCCGCCCCATCCCATAACTGTAAAGTCCAGGTTCGGACGCAAGTTCGCGTTATCTCAGAACCCGAACTCTATCTTTACAAAACGCTCGGGCGAGGCTCCCAAACGTGAACATCGGGGGGTTCGCCCATCACTACTGAGAGGTATACATGCGATCAAAGGTGCTCTCCATGCAGGTGAAACAAGCCATCTTTTATCTGCGAAAACAGAAAAAAAATACATCTGAGAAACTGCTACAATATTAGAAGTGGCTAAATCTACAGTTTGGTACATCCTGAGAATGAAAGAAAGCAATGGTGACCTCAGCAACGCAAAAAGACCTGGATGCCCAGAGAAGACAACAGTGGTGGATGATAGCAGAATACTTACCACGGTGAAGAGAAAACCCTTCACACCATGCAACCAAATGAACAACCCTCTTCAGGATGTAGGTGTGTCAATATCCAAATCTACCATAAAGAGAAGACTGCATGAAAGAAAATACAGAGGATTCACTGCGCGGTGCACGCCACTCATAAGCATCAAGAGTAAATAGGTTAGATTGGACTTTGCTAAAAAAAAATCTTAAAGAACCAGAACAGTTCTGGAAGAATATTCTTTGGACAGAGGAAACACAGATCAACCTCTATTAGAATGATGGAAAGAACAAAGTATGCCGATGGCATGGTACAGCTCATGATCCAAAGCATACCAAATCATATGTAAAACACAGTGAAAGCAGTGTAATGGCCGGGCATGCATGGCTGCCACTGGCACTTGGTCCGTAGTGTTTTTTGATGATGTGACACATGGTAGCATAAAGCCCACTATAACCAATTAACTTACCATTAATAAAGAATAAATACTCAGACACATGACATTTGGATAAAAATGGCCGTGGTGTTTTATTATTGGTAACTTGATAAATTAAATTCACCATATTATTGAAATTCAATAACCATAAAATTCCATAAATACCACCATAAAGTACCATTAACCACTTATAAAACCACAATCCACCCAACATAGTTGGGCGATTTTTTCCCAACTAATAAAACATCACGACAAAAATAATAAACAGTTAAAATCCATGACTTTACACTGGGAGGGCGGGCGGGGGATTCTTCTTTCTTCACAGCTGGAAACTGACACAGCTGGCTCACAGCTGGCTCCTTATAAAGGCAAGTCTCCTGCATATTTACCTCTGTCCACCAATGACAGACTTTAAAATTGGCGCGCAGCAGGCTGACCAATCACACAGCCTGCTCGCGTTACTCACAGGGGGCAGATTAACCCCCTAAATTCCCATCATAACAACCTCCATTACCACCACGCAGCAGGCTGACCAATCACAGCAGCCTGCTCGTGTTACCACATGAAGGGAATTAACCCTTCATTCCCCATACTGAATTTGGCACCGCTCAATGCCACAACTTAAACTTGAAACACCTATAAACATACTGTCAGGGGGCCCATGCCACCATGTAATCACCAGGCTATACGCTGCTGGTGATTATACATGGTAGCATAAAGCCCACTATAACCAATTAACTTACCATTAATAAAGAATAAATACTCAGACACATGACATTTGGATAAAAATGGCCGTGGTGTTTTATTATTGGTAACTTGATAAATTAAATTCACCATATTATTGAAATTCAATAACCATAAAATTCCATAAATACCACCATAAAGTACCATTAACCACTTATAAAACCACAATCCACCCAACATAGTTGGGCGATTTTTTCCCAAACGGCCGAGTATTAACAATACGAGGCCCCCCCCCAAACACCGCAGCCATTTTTCTATCATATTCTGGATACCCACATTAAAAATGTCCAGACCAACGTCAGAGAGATGTACCCCATCAGACCTGTACAGGCCAACCGTAAAACCTTCCAGATCACTATGGCGATATGAGAAGTCGCCCAAACTAACAAAAAATTTTGCCATGTCGCGATTGACACGTTTCCTTATTTTTTCCGAAAAGGCAAGCTGGCCATTCCAAACCAATCTCGGAACAATTTCAGAAAAAATCAATGCTGAATAAGGAAAAAGATTCTTTAATAACGCAAAATCTCTGCGGAAATTAGATAACAAGTCCAAAGTCTTTATTTTACCCAAGTCATTCCCTCCAATGTGTAAAATTATAAGGTCAGGATACGGATGAGTCAACAGCATACCTTTTAAGGTGCCAAGTAAATTAGAAAATTTCAGACCCCTTATACCGTACCAAAAAACATTTATCAGTTCATACTGAAAAGATAAGTTTTCTGTGTAACTTCTACAAGCCGCTCTCCTCTGCGCCCAGTGTATAAACGAATGGCCTACAAGCCAAATCACCATTGGGCCTAGAATTGGAGAGAGACAGAATAAACTAATTATAATAAATTCGGGCGTATATACAACTGATAGCGTTTTGACGCCCATCTGCCAATTTTACCAATTCTTTTTCCCGAGAGGCCAGCTCTTGCTGCCTCGGTTGCCGCCCCGATCCGAAAAGAATGTGATGAGAAGTTGGAGCTATCTAGCTGCAACTTAACCATACATTTTTTTTAATATTGCATTAAATTGAAACTTAGTGGCAGGCGAACCGTCTACATGTAAAAACAACAAACCCGGAGTATCCCCCCGTACAGTAAGCCATTTACATAAATTGGTGACGGGGCATACACATGAATCCCATAAAGGACGCAACTTCACAGAACACCCTTTACCAAGTTGATCCATTTTGGACCTACTAATAAATAACACCGCACAAGAGTCAGATACATAAACATCCTTTCTATATAAACCCGAGGTGTTGTACCGACTATGGGACAACAACTCACTAATTCTGAGTGCTGCGAAGAAACAAAGCACAAAAGCTGCACGAAATAAACATAACTCAAAATTGTTAAAACAAACTTCACTCAACATAAACCATAATCTTTCTAAGAGATTCACGGATATAGGCCTGCGGCGATCAGGCACAACACAACCTTTTTTACAACCCTTTAGCGCCTGCCGAACCACAAATAAGCTTAATAGAGACTCCTCACCATATAATTTTAAGAAAAAAGAAATTCCACAAAATGTTTTATACAAAAAATTATAACGATAACCTAAACCAACATAAAAATTCAAAAAACCAAGTGCTGTCGACACATCACACTTGCGGGGAACCAGATTCCTGGAATCACAAAATTGATTCCATGCCAACCAAGCAGCCGAGTATGCCTTCCAAGTCCCTGGTGCAATAGAATTTTTAATGGAATCTGCTACTAATCCAAAATTGCCTCCCACAACTGGGACGGGCATGCAGTCAAAAGGGGATCCATCTTTCCTGAACTCTTCCTGAATTCCTCTAACCGCTGAGAAGAGAGGTAAAAAACGGAAGCATTATTGCACTCAGGAGCAAAACGAGCCTTCAACCAAATATTCCACTTCAGACACAATAGAACCAATCTGCGCAACACACCACCCAGAAACCTACACTTCACCACCAAGGTGTTCAAAGCAAAAACCAAACCTTGACAATGCGATATGAGTATAATCCTCCTATTCGCTAGTTCCTTACCCCAAATATGCACTGAAACAAAAACCGGAAAAAGCTCCAATAACACCTGCTTCTCCAGCAAACCTTCCGACAACCAAGATGAAGGCCATGAAGAAAAGCACCAGTGTGTACGAAAAATCGTACCGAACCCCACTTCCTTAGACACCCCTGTAAACCAAAGGAGATCCTGAGACAACATAAAATCCTGTTGAACGCAGCTAATCCCGTTGAAACTTTCTAAAAATTCATACCAAATTCTTAAATCCTTCCTCATCTCACACGAAATTCTAATGTGTGAACCTGAACACCTAACACCCTTAGTTGCATCATACAAACGTCTGGAAAACACTCTCCCCATTGGCAGAATTCTTAATGCAAAGTTCAAACCACCCAGCAGAGATTGGAGCTCTCGCAGGGTACACTTTTTCTTCACTAAAAAACTCGCAATACAGCCTTTTAACTTCGTAATCTTCTGGCCAGGGAGCCTCAATTCCATTTTTTGTGAATCCAGAACAATCCCTAAAAACTCAAGCTCCGTACAAGGGAAAACTGTTTTATCCTGAGCTAACGGCACCCCAAAAAACTTCATCAAACCCAAAAATTTATTTAGCAATTGCAAACAACGTCCTGACCTACCAACAAAAAGGAAATCGTCCAAATAATGTAACATACCCCCCTCTGGAAACCCCTCTTGAACTGACCAATGCAAAAACGTGGAAAAGGACTCAAAATAATAACATGATAAAGAAAAACCCATAGGGAGGCACCTGTCAAAATAAAAAGAGCCCTCAAAACAAAAACCCAAAGAATGAAAACCCAAGGGGTTAATTGGCAGAAGCCGGAAGGCAGACTTGATATCAGATTTGGCCAGGAAACAATCCGGGCCAAACTTCCGTAGCAAATCCACAGCCTCATCAAAGGATGTGTAACTCACCGAAGATGCATTAGGATCAATAGCATCATTCAGTGAGCTACCTGCTGGATAAGACAGGTGATGTATGATCCCAAAAGAATTAACCTCCTTCTTGGGGACAACCCCCAAAGGTGATATCCTAAAATTTGTAAACGGAGGAAATTCAAAAGGACCAGACACCCTGCCTAACAACAGCTCTTTTTCAATATGTGCCCTGACTACCTCCTTATGGCTATCAACTGATTGTAAATTCCTAGTTACATTACAACCTATACCTTCAAAAGAAGGTACAGGAAAACCTGCCTGAAACCCACTACGAACCAGAGCTGCCTTCGGCCTGTCTGGGAAACGGTCTAGCCACGGGAGCATTCCTTCCAGGCTCACTGGAGTCTGAGCCTTTGAAAAACTGCTCCCTAACACCAGATGGCTGTACCGTGGACTGACCATGCTTTTTAAAACATTTAAACAAGGGGTGAGCCCCGCCACAAAACGAGCACTCATGGCGAAAGCGACAGGTACCCTGCCACTTGCACGAGGACTCATTGAATGCAAAGCACACCCCCCTTTTTGAATTGACATTCACCTGCTGTCTGTGAGGGTTCTGTCGCTGAGGCAGCATTAAATTCAGCCATAACCCGACATCCTTAACACCCCACTTGACAGCAGGGTGAACCGCCAACTTCTGCCTGAAAGACTCATCGTAATTCAGCCACGCTAAGCCACCGAAATTACGATAAGCCTCCAGAATACAATCTTGGTGCTGAAACAAACCACTACACAATTTAGGAAACTTCTCCCCAAGAACTGCAGCATAAATGGAGAAAGCCTGTAACCATGAATAAAATGATTTAAAATTTTTCTTTCGTTCTGACTCAACCTCTTGTTTTCCATCCGGTTTCTCCACTTTATGCTGCAGTTCCCTAGCAACCGGTAACAGAGAAAAGATCTCTACATATTCTTGTCTCCAAATCTTTTCCTTAAGGGAAGCACTGAGATGAAAACCCAAAGGGGAAACATCACATGTCAGTGCTTCCTTTAAATGAGACTCTGCCACCCCAGGGAAACTGTCCTGAATAGAAACTTCAGCAACAGGTGCCTGGGGTAGCACTACATGGCCCCCAAGCAGTTCAGACAAAGTCCTAATGACCATGTCCTTTACACAATTAACATTGGGTGCTCCAGCAAGGGGGCTCTCACCATGTCCTCCGCTCCCGGGTCCATCCAACGCGCTGTACTGGGGTTGACGACCTCCGCTCGCTGCGACGTCCTCTTCGGATTCTTCTGTCGAGCTCCAGACCTGCGTCGCCGCCGCCAAAGCCCCAGCTGAGCTCTTTTGCAATGGGGCTGGCGGCGCGTACAGGCCCGTGAGCGACCCAGGATCTCCGCTATACCCGGCCACAACAGCCGGAGCGGAACTCCCGACGGCGACTTCCGGGATAATCGCCCGCCGAGCCTTCTGGGAGTCGCGCCCTGATGACGCGGCCAAATCTCGTCGGCTTCTTGGGCGGTCTCGCGATGCTCCGGACCCTCCTCTCGCCGGAACTCCCGCCTCTCGCGATGTCTCCGGCGTCTTCCTCCCATCGCCGCGCCGACCGCGAGCAGATGCCGACCTCTTCCTCCCTCCGCCGGACCGCTGAGAACATGATGCAGGCGGTGAGTAGACGTCGCTCTTCTTCCTCTTCTTCCGCAGGGATCTCCGGACGTCTTCTCCTTCTCCGGGCCGCAGAAGTTCTTCCCTCCGCGCAGGAACGCCGGCGAGATCCGAAGCTGGATCCAGGACCACCTCGGCGGCTTCGTTCACCGGCGCCAGACACCTCTTCAGCCACTCTTCGCCGTCCGCTGCGCCGACCCGAGCCATCATCTTCTCCAGGAGGGACTCCATCTGGATTCTTCTTTCTTCACAGCTGGAAACTGACACAGCTGGCTCACAGCTGGCTCCTTATAAAGGCAAGTCTCCTGCATATTTACCTCTGTCCACCAATGACAGACTTTAAAATTGGCGCGCAGCAGGCTGACCAATCACACAGCCTGCTCGCGTTACTCACAGGGGGCAGATTAACCCCCTAAATTCCCATCATAACAACCTCCATTACCACCACGCAGCAGGCTGACCAATCACAGCAGCCTGCTCGTGTTACCACATGAAGGGAATTAACCCTTCATTCCCCATACTGAATTTGGCACCGCTCAATGCCACAACTTAAACTTGAAACACCTATAAACATACTGTCAGGGGGCCCATGCCACCATGTAATCACCAGGCTATACGCTGCTGGTGATATACAGGACAGAAGCAGCCGGATGAATTCTGAGGTTTTCAGAGGAGACATACTGTGTGCTCAAATCCAGCCAAATGCAGCCAAACTGAATGCTCGGCGTTTCATAATACAGGTGATAATGACCCAAATCATAAAAGAAAAGCTACCCAGGAGTTTATTAAAGCAAAGAAGTGGAATATTTTGAATTGCCAAGTGAGTCACCTGATCTCAATCCAATAGAGGCGCATTTCACTTGTTAAAGACAAAACTTCAGACAGAAAGACCCACAAACAAACAGCAACTGAAAACCACTGCAGTAAAGGCCAGCAGAGCATTAAAAAAGGAGGAAGCGCAGCGTCTGGTGATGCCCATGAGTTCAAGACTTCAGGCAGTCATTGCCAAAAAATGGGTTTTCAACCAAGTATTAGAAATTAACATTTTACTTACAAATATTTAATTTTTCCAATGACTTTTGAGCCCCTGAAATAAAGGGATTGATCTTAACCTTTTACCGACATTGGACGTACTGGGTAAGTCTTGCCTCATGTCAGTATACTCACTGCTGTGGGCAGCTTGAAGTGAGTTTCGCACATGTCAGCTGATTTGAACAGCTGACATGTGGCCATCTCCACTTGTGCCTATTAACCCCTTGCACCGCGTTGTCAAAATGTAACAGCACGGTGTACATCCCAGCCACAGTAAGCACTCACCAGGCTCCATCAGAAGTCACGTGACATGATAACGTGGATCCGATGGTTGCCATGGTAGAATAGGGTCATGTGATGACTACTGTAGCTATGATGAGTCAGTTCCTCTTACAGCTGGCAGAGGGCCGTGTGTGAGAGGAGAGCAGCTTATCTGTAGATCAGAGCAATGCTGCTCTGATCTACAGAACTAAATGAGCAATAATGAGCGATCAGACTGCTGATTGTTATAGTCCCCTAGGGGGACTAGTAAAATAAAACTTAAAAAAAAGTTTTAAAAAATTTTAAAAAAAGAGAAAAAAATTTAAAAGCTCAACTCATCCCCCATTCACACAAAAAATAAAAAATATACACATATTTGGTATTGTCACATTCAGAAACACCCGATCTATCAAAATATAAAATCAATTAATCTAATTGGTAAACGGCGTAGCGGCAAAAAAATTTGAAACGTCAAAATTACATTTGGTCATCACAGATTTTGCGCAAAATGCAATAAAAGGCGATCAAAACGTACCATCTGCGCACAATTGGCACTGTTAAAAATGTGAGCTCGAGATGCAAAAAAATAAGCTGTCGCTGACCCATATGAGAATGAAAAATGAGAACACTACGGTTTTCAGAAAATGGCGCAAAAGTGTGCCGCTTTTTTTGGACAAACAATTTTTTTAAACCCCTTAGATAACAGTAAACCTATACATATTTGGTGTCTACGAACTTGTACTGACCTGAGGCATCACACCCACACATCAGTTTTGCCATAAAGTGAACACTGTAAATAAAAGATCCCAAAAACAATTGTGCAATCGCACTTTATTGAAATTCTTCTGCAATTGGAATCTTTTTTGCTGTACACCATATGGTAAAACTCATGGTTTAATTTAAAAGTACAACTCGTCCCACAAAAAATAAAACCTTATTTGTCAAGATTGACAAAAAATTAAAAAGTTACGGCTTTCGGAAATAGGGGAGCAAAAAACAAAAACCGAAAAACGAAAAATCGCCCGGGGTGAAGGGGTTAAAAAATGCTTCAGTTCCTCACATTTTTGTACAATCATTTTGTTTAACCCACTGAATTAAAGCTGAAAGTATAAACTTCAACACCATCTGAATTGTTTTGTTCAAAATCCATTGTGGTAGCGTACAGAACAAAAATGTGAAAAATGTCTGTGTTCAAAAGTATATGGTCTAAATGTATCTATCCTCTGCCCCTACAAAATAACTAAGCCATGGGTGTATCTATGGACAGTATTGGGTAGGCTCAATAAATAGAGGCACAATATTCTCATTTTCATTTCATCCTCTGTGACCCATATTTTTGCCACTTCACATAGACACAATCATTTACTCACTACCTACCGCAACAGTAATATAATTATATAAAAGGAAATTAATAAGTCCAAAAGTCTGTACAATCCACATCCTCAAAACCAATGATATGCTAGGTGAGGGAAAGTAATATACATATGTCATTGCTTTAGCACAAAATTCCCCAGGTAGGGGGTGTCCTGTATAATCAAAAACCTCTCATGTTAAACAGCTCCACTGAAGGCCACATTCATCTTGGCCCTGGCCTCATTAAACCAAACCCCAGCCTGCCATCCTGCTGGTGTAAATAATATGACATCTCTAATTACCATAAAATATTGTCACATTTGGATGGAGTTTAAACATTTATGAAAAGATAATTTATTATCTCCACTATCAGTCCATGCCGCTGCTTGTTTTTCTTGTGTTTCAAATTAAGGCCAACATTTTTAATGCTTTCAAGCCTTTAGTTTATAATTTGTTTACAGCCTCAGCCCCTATCTATCATATTTGGTTCTTTTTGCCAATTGTCACTTTTTTAACCAATAGTACCATGCTAATTTGTATGAATTGTTGTAAAATGGATCATAGAGCCAATTTTAGTAGTGTAGGGGGGGGGCAGAGAGTGCACTAGCTCCGGGCTCCTGACTCAGAGGGGCCCATATGGATAGACCGCCACCCTTAACTGTATCAGCGTAAACAGCACGCCAATAGAATTGAACTCTGCAGTAGAGCACTGCCACTATCCACTTAAAAGGCTGCAGGTCGCTTTAGGCCTGCAACCTGCAGAACAGCAGTCGGAGAGTTGTGATGACATCACTGAGTCAGTCGGACCAGGACTTTCAATTGTGTGTCGCTGGACTCACCAGGGTTAGATGTGTATATATTTTTATTTTAATAATGTGTGAGGGCCATTTTACATTGTGGGGGCTACTAAGGGATGCCATGATTTTGAGCAGGGCTACTTAGGGAACCCTCATTCATAGTAGGGTTTACTTAGGAGGCCATAATTCAGTTTAGGAGCTAAAAATGGGGCCTTCATACATCATTGGGGCTATTAAGGGGGCCATGGTACAGTGAAGGGGCCATTATACAGTTTAGGAGCTATTGTGGGGCAATCGTAGTGTAGGGACTATGACACACTGTGGGGCTACTAGATGGGTCCTCATTCATAGTGAGGGCTACTAATAGGGCCCTCAAAAAGGGTGAGGGCTACTAAGAGTGTCCTCCTCATACATAATGGAGGCCACTAAGGAGGCCATCATACTGTGGGGGGCTATTAAGGAGGTCATTATATAATGTAGGGCTACTTTGAGGTTGTCATACAGTGTGGGGGGGGGTCATCATACAGTGTAGAAGCTACTAAGACAACAGTATACAGTCTGTGGGCTACTAAGGGGCCATTATACAGTGGGGGGAGCTACTGAGGCCATAATACAGTGTGAGGAATACTGTGGGGCTACCATGTAGTGTGGGGGCTACAGTGGGGCGATCATAAAGCTTGAAGTGCATTATACTGTGTATGGGGAAGCTGTGGGGACATCATACTATACATAGAGGAGTTGTCGGGACATCATACTTTGTTATGGTGATAAAGGGGGCATAATTTGGGGTGATGAAATTCAAGTTATGCATCCACGTCTTAAAACCGTTTGCATTCCAAATCATGAGTTATTTGTCAGTTACATGCATGCTATATTAAACTACACAGACCAGAGAGATGACTACGGGTCCGAGTAGAAAAGATGACTGGTTTAATCACGGAAGTTTAGATACATTTATAGAAATCAGAAGGATAGAGGCCAAGAATACGTAACACATCTATTGGGTAAACAACAAAAAGAGCTTCTTCTGAGATATGGGGTATATGTATATGGGGAGATGAGGTATATATGTTTCATCATTTTATAATAAGCCAAGTCAGCATGAATCACGAAAGACTTATGATCAGAAAGTCCCCCCATCTCTGAGTACATTTCAAACGCCATTTTGAGTCCTGTTTTTGGATATCTTCATATAATATTGAATACTGATCATAACAGTTCATAACCATGTCCATAACAATGGGAGCTGTGGGGATATTATGATGTACCCAGGAGAGCTGTTGGCCAATCATACTGTGTACAGGGAAGCTGTGTGCCCATCATGTAGAGGTGAGCTGTGGTGACTACATTCTGTTTATAGGAGACCTGTGTGGACATCATACTGTGTAGGGGGGAGCTGTGATGACAACAAACTCTCTATAGGGGAGCTGTGAGGCCATTATACTGTGTAAGGATAACTGTGGGGACATTATATTGTGTATAGGGGAGCTGTGGGACCATTAGCCTATGTGCGCACGTTGCGTATATACATGCAGTTACGCTGCGCTTTGTAGCGCAGCGTAACTGCATGCGTCCTGCGTCCCCTGCACAGTCTATGGAGATTGTGCAGGGGACGTGCGCACGTGGCGTTTTAGAGCGCAGCGCTTCGGCTACTGCTGAAGCGCTGCGCAAAAAGAAGTGACATGTCACTTCTTCCGTGCGCTTTGCCGGCAGCTCCTGCTCTGTCTATGGGAGGAGCTGCAGGCAGAGCGCATGGAATCGGCTTCACTACGGACATTTCTGCAGCGATTTAAAGCGCACATGTGCTCTTCAGATCGCTGCAGAAAGTTCTGCAGTGAACTGTACGCAACGTGCGCACATACCCTTATACTGTGCATACGGCAGTTGTGATCACATCATACTGGGTATTGGGGAGCTGTGAGCCCATTTTACTGTGTATAAGTGACATGTACAGGGGGAACCTCAGGGGATACTATTAAATGTTAAGTGGGCACTTATTGTTATAGGGGCACTCAGGGTATTGTGGCTATCAAAGTGCTTCATAAGGGGCATTATTACTTCCCTGGAGGCAAAAATATGGGCACTGCTTTCTATTAGCAAAAGGCATTATTAATAATTTGTAGGGGTCAGTTTTACTATCTTGAGAGCTCACAAAGGAAGCATTTTACTATGTAAGGGGCACACTGGTGGGCATTACTAAGTGGGGCAATAAGAAGAGTACTGTTATTGTGCGACACAGCAAGTGCAGTAATAGCAATACCTACGGCAGCAGTGGCTCGGCATTGGGGTTACAGCAGGGTGAGGTTTTTGCAGTTTTAGAATATTGGGGATGATGCTGGTAATATGAGAAGTCAATTGTGTCTTTGTTGTGATCTCTGTAGATGTGTCGTCGCTGAAAGAGGTTGGTATGTCAGTCTCGGCCAAATGGAAAAATATGCGAAAAATGAACCACTCCATTAGAAAGAACATTATCTGTAAGTCACTATCTATAACTGTACTGTAATCTCTTATGTTCTGCAGGACTGGTATCTACTACTATACGTATGGCCACCATATGGCAGTAATAATGATGTTGGTCTTTATATAAAGATTATATTAATTAACAGCACAGTCATCTTTTGAGGTTCCCCTATACCCACCATTAGGTGGCATTACGGTAGTTGTGTAATCATGCTTACCTGTTTAGTGGCCCACTCCGAAGTTTCATCCACTCCCCTGGCTGAACCCCTAGCTAGGCTTCTGATCAATTTGATTAAACATCAATAATATATGGGATACATGTAGTGATGATGACCCTACTATAGTTGCAGAAATCGACACTGTTGTGGAGCCTGTGAATGTGAAGACCCAGGTACAATAGATACAAAGTGTTATAAATAGTTCAGGACAGGACAAGAGGACACAATCAAATTGTATCAGTTTTTGTATGAGTTTTCCTCTAGGATTCAGATTGAAATTGTATTCTCCAAAACATTTTATGTTATGTCTAAAATGGAGATTTGTTCCTGTATAAAAATGACTTACATATTTCAGGGAAATCTCGCAGTATGACGAAACCATAAAAGTCCCATTTATTTATAGTAATAACTTACATTCATCTCCTCCTGACCACCAGATCTCCGAGCACTTTCTGTTTATGAGCGGCTTTCAAGGTTCATTTTCACAAGGTTTACACAGCAAACACTGGGCACACATCAAAGATCAGAATGGAATTCGTATTTGTTTTATGTCCATAAAATTTTATGAGATTGTATAATAGAGTGTAGAGTTTAACGCTTGTGAGGGCGTGATGGGAGTTATAGGTCTGGCAAAAATTAAGAGACCACTTCCAAATTGTCAGTTTTTCAGATTTTTCTCTGTATAGGTATATTTTTGAGTAAAATGTAAATTGTTCTTTTATTCTATAAACTACTGACATTTCCAAGCAATACATTTTGTATTTAGTTTCTGAAAATGAGATATGGTCAAAATAACAAAAAAATGTATTGCTTTCAGACCTCAAATAATGCTAAGAAAACAAGTTCATAATCATTTAGAAACAACAATACTAATATTTTCACTCAGGAGGAGTTCAGAAATCAATATTTTATGGAATAACCATGACTTTTAATCACAGCTTTCATGCGTCTTGGCATGCTTTCCATCAGTCTTTCACACTGCTTTTGGGTGACCTTATGCCACTCCTGGTGCAAAAATGTAAGCAGTTCTTCTTTGTTTGAGGGCTTGTGATTATCTATCTTCCTCTTGATTACATTCCAGAGGTTTTCAATGGGGTTCAGGTCTGGAGATTGGGCTGACCATGACAGGGTTTTGATGTGGTGGTCCTTCATCCACACATTGATTGACCTAGCTGTGTGGCATGGCGCATTGTGCTGCTGGAAAAACCAGTCCTCAGAGTTGGGGAACATTGCATGAGCAGACGGAAGCAACTGTTTTTCCAGGATAACCTTGTATGTGGCTTGATTCATACGTCCTTCGCAAAGATTAACGTGCCCAATTCTAGCCGTGCTGAAGCATCCCCAGATCATCACCGATCCTTCACCAAATTTCACAGTGGGTGTCAGACACTGGGGCATGTATGCCTCTCCAGGTCTCAGTCTAACCTTTAGACGACAAGGTGTTGGGCAAAGCTGAAAATTAGGTAAAGAAAATTTAACAAACATCTTTGTGTCCAGGGCCCACAGGAGGAATTGACTCTAGGGGCACACCCTACAACTATATGTAAATACCTGTTAACAGTTATCCCCGTTATAGTGGAAAATCGACTGTAAAATACAGAAGACTCCTGCACAACCTACTGTGCGCGACCATTGGAAACCGCACTTTTCATAAGAATAAGGAAACTTTAGACATGTGAGGGCATTTTTGTCCCCATTTTAAAATGCAGCATCAGGTTGGATGTCTGACTGCAGCTCCATTCATCCTCTTTGGGTCTGCCAGAGAAAGTCAAGTGCAGCGCTAACAGCTATCAAGGGAATGAATGGATCAGTGGTCAAATCAAACACAAGTTCCATTCTAATGGGGTTAAAAATTTCCCATGCTGTCGATCCACCGGTCAATAAGCTATCACTTATCCTGTGGAGAGGCAATGTTTACTTGTTTACACCAGAGAATCCCGTAAGTGTATCTCTGCCTCTGTGTAAGAGTCACAGGACAAGAAGGGGTTTAACATCTAAGTATTTCATCTCTAATGGAAATAATCTTCTCTTAATTTGTATCAGAGAACAAATTACCTCAAAACACTACACAATACACTATGCCAAGACAAATAATACTAGATACAAAGGAGAGATACCACCACACCATGGCCAGACCACATATTACCACCACATGGTGACTGGGAGAAAATCAACCACACCATGACCAGACCACATATTACCAACACACAGTGACTAATTAATACATTACTGATCATGAATAAAAACCACAATACTAATAACACTAATGTTATGACCATTTTATACAGGAGCTCTGTATATAGTGTATAGTATACAGGTAATAGAGATCACCAGTGACAATCTACACAAGAGCGCTGTATATACTATATAGTGTATAGCAGGGGTGTGCAATTATTTTCCCCAAGGGCCACATAAGAGACAGTGACTGTTGTGGAGGCCAAAAAAATAGACTGAGATTAATTTTGTTCAATATTAACCCATTCACCCTGGGTGGTTTTCTGTTTTTCATTTGTTTTTCTTCTTCCCTTCTTCCGAAGGCCATAACTTTTTTACTTTTCTACGAATATAGCCATATGAGTGCTTACTTTTTGCAGAACAAGTTGTACTTTTGAATGACACTGTTCATTTTACCATTTAGTGTACTGGAAAATGGGGAAAAATTCCAAATGAGGAGAAATTGTAAAAAAAAAAAATGAAATTCTACAATGGCTTTTGAATTTTTTTTATTCACGCTGTTCACTATATGGTAAAGCTAATGTGTCAGTATTATGCCTCAGGTCGGTACAAGTTTGTAGATGCCAAACGTATGCTTTTACCTGGTGAAAAAAATTCAGAAGTTTATCCAAAAAAAGAATTGCGCTTTTGTTGCTATTTTGTTCCTTCCAAGACTCGTAGTGTTCTCATTTTCAGGATCTGGGGCTCAGTAATGGATTATTTTTTGCATCTTAAGCTGATGTTTTTAATTATACCATTGTTGTGTAGATGTGATGTTTTGATCTCCTGTTATTGCATTTTAATGCAATGTTGCAGTGACCAAAAAAAAAAGTAATTTTGGCAATTGGAATTGTTTTATCGCTACGCCTTGTACTGATCAGATTAATTGATTTTATAGTTTGGGCATTTCTGAAAGCGGCGATACCAAATATGTGTATTTTTTTATTGTTTTATTTTCAATGGGGCAAAAGGTGGGTGACTTGAACTTTTACTTTTTTTTATTTATTCAGATTTAAAAACAAAAAAAAAAAATGGAAACATTTTTAATTAATTTTACTAGTCCCCCTAGGGAACTTTATCACTTCACAGTCTGATCACTTCAGAGCAGAGCGATGCTTAAGCATCGTTCTGATCAGAAGAACTGCTTATCTCCTGTGAGTGCCGGCGCTTTGCCGGCTGTCACAGGAAGTGACTCATGACAGCATCAGGGGTCATCATCTGACCCTGCGCTGTCATAGTAACACACTGGCACCCCGTGATCATGCCACAGGACTGCTGATGGCGGTAGGGAACAGCGAGATCCCCGCCACAGCACTTTTTATCATGTTGTAAATGTTTGACAGCTTGATCTAAGGGGTTAGTCAACACATGTCTGCTGATCAGACCAGCAGACATATGTGAGGTTTACCGCGGGCTAACCGCCGGAGTCCGTGGTACTTGGTGGTAAACAACCAATGACGTACTAGTTCATCATAGGTCGTGAAGGAGTTAATATTAACATATTAATCATCCAAGTCCTCTTCACCTCCTGTCGACTACAACTCAAAAATATCTCCCAGATTTGTGCATTCCTTATCCAAGAATCAGCAACAATACTAGTGATGCCCTCATCATCTCCGGCCTCGACTACTGCAACCTCCTGCTCTGTGGCTTCCCTTCTAATGCTCTTGCACTCCTCCAATCTACCCTAAACTCTGTGGCCCGATTAATCCACCTATCCCCTTGCTCTTCCCTGGCCTCTCATCTCTGCCAATCCCTTCACTGGCTTCCCATTGCCTGAAGACTCCAGTTCAAAATACTAACCATGACATTCAAAGCCAGCCACAAACTATCTCCTCCATACAGCTGGGACCTAGTCTCCTAGTACCTACCTGCACGCCACCTCAGATCCTCACAAGACCACTTTCTCTACTCGTCTCTTATCTCCTCTTCCCACAATCACAAACAAGATTTCTCCCACGCCTCCCCCATACTCTCTACCCCAGCATATCAGACTTTCGCCTACTGTGGAAAGCTTCAAAAGGAACCTGAAGACCCACATCTTCTGACAAGCCTACAACCTACAATAACTCTCAGACCAATACATCACTGCGCAACCAGCTCTATCCTCACCTATTGTTCCCTCACCCAGGGCCGGCTTCAGGTTTTGGGCCCCAGGCGAAAGAGTCTCAGTGGGCCCCATGCACAAGCAGACACACACTAACAGATACATACACATACAGTACATATACTGTACATATATTTAAAGAGAAATTCAGAAAAACACATATAAAAAGACAAATCTATACACAGTCATATACATTGGCATACATTGGTGGGCATCACTGTGGCATCCCTGAGGCTTTTGGTCATTTAGGGCACAGTATCCATCCCGGGTATGGAAAGGTTAATGTCTGGTATGTCTCACTTAAACCACAAAGTCAGAGAATGAGTCAGCAATTTCCTTGCATAACTCATACAGCAGGTGGCTTCTCACTAATTAGAGCAGAGGTGATGACCATGACAACTGGAAACTCCCTAGCTTGGTGACTCATCCAGAGGGAGGGGGAGCACAGGGAAATACAGGAGCAGAGACAGAATTACTTTAGATCAGTCTGGAACACAGAACAACACGGTCATCCGAAGGGCATGCTTAAGAGCTCCTTCAGGTAGAATCGGCCAGACCGGGGGCAGGCTGCAGACACAGGGAGGAGATGGAGTCGGGTACCAGTAGATCTTGTGGGACGGAGGAGTTCAAAAGCGGTCGCCGAAGGAGAGTTTCATTGCTTCACCGGGACCGGTGCTACTACAGGGTGTGGAGCCGTAGGGCAAGTTATACTTCACATTGGCTGCCAAAATCTGCAGGACAGAAAGATTTCAAGTCTCCCATCCTCCACCCATATAGCTCGAGGCACAGTGATACACTGGATCTGGGACTGAGTTCAGCGGCATGTCCCAAGGCGAGGAACCACTTCACCTGCAATAGGGCTGGGACACTTAAACAATCAAGGGGGTCCCCAAGGTGCTTTATGCCATGGGGATCGACGCAGCACATCTTCGAGAAGGAGAGACCCACAGAGACTGCCATACCGGACCTAACCTCTGACCTGATCTACTCGGGATTGACCGGAGCCCGGCACGGTGGAGACCAGTATCCGGGGTGCGGCATTGAACCAGCAAGTAAAGACCTGGAACCCGCACCTATTAACTCTGACTTTGATTGCCGTCGACCTGCGCTCCGGCGCTCCCGGGGACTGCCGTGCCTCAGCCATCCTCCCGGGGCCCGCTCCACCTATGGGGAGCAATACCATCCCGACTGCACCCAACATCTGCCCCGGTGAGAGACCCTGCAGCGGCGGCCGCCTACCTAGCCGCTAACCACAGGTGGCGTTGACTTGTCCCAGGGCTATGGGGTACTCGGTCCCGGGACGTATATTTGCGGGGACAGTTCACTGGGTGGCCAGTGCCTGCTTCCGTGACCCTGGGGGTTGCTGGAAAGGGGTTATGTACTGGGGAATAATAATAAAAGTTTTGTTGTGACACCACTTGCGGGTTGCGGCTATGGAGATGGAGCCACCGCTGCACAGTCTCTCACCTCTGGGGCTGATGTTAATGGCAGCTGGGATGTTGGGACATCTGCAAGTAGGGCCGCGCCCCAGGAGGTTGTAGTGTAATTGGTTTCTTTATTCACAGCGTTGATATGGCTAGCTACCCGAAAAAGGCTGGTACTCACCATGGGTCCCCTTAGTCCCAATGCCGGTGTGGTAACCTGGTGGCTTCTTTCCCCTGCACCGGTCTCTAGTTGGTGGGTCCCCGTGGCTTGGAGCGTCTGGGGGCCCCCTTCTGGTAGTCTTTCAGTCTTTGGTCCGTACGGCGGGCAGTTTGAGCCCTGTAGGGTCGGTGTTCTGTTCCGGTCCCTGGTTCTCCCGTCACTGCTGGTGCACGCAGACTTTATGGTCAGTGAGGTCCTGGATGGTCCCCTCACTGTGCAGATTTTATCAGGTCTGCCTGGAGCATTTTCCTGACCTAGGGCTCTGTTCCTTCGGCAACCACACGCCTGCACCTGAGGGTCACTGGTACACACTCCTGTCAGTATGGTTATATCCGTCTCCTCTCACTTCCACTTCCTGACTGTCGGACCCCTCCTCCCTGGTTGTCGTCTAGTGGACTGGATCGGTTCCATCCCGAAGTGGTTATCCATTGGGTCCAACCCTAGTCTGTCACCAGTCCTTGGGGAAGGGAAAAACAATGATTATATGTGTGTTAACGGCACTGGTCTTCTGGGTCCCTGGGAGTAGGCCCTGTATCTTTGACAGGACGCAGCTCCTTGTAGCTCCTGATGGCTTCAGTGGTGCTACAGTGTCACGATCATATACAGACTTTCCCAACCGTCACCCCCATCTTCCACCTCCAACTACCATCACCATCCTTTCTACCACCCTTCAACCTTCAACCTTCCTTTCTGTATACCTCGGGGCAACACAACCGGGTCAGGCCACGACTGGGCTGTTAATTTACAGGGTTATAGCCTATTCAGGAATGACCGTACAAATAAGCGAGGGGGATGTGTGTGTCTATATGTAAAATCATCCTTAAAACCTATCCTGCGTGACAAAATATGTGAGGGTACTGAGAATGTAGAGTCCCTATGGGTGGAGATAAGGGGGGGAGAATGAATAATAAAATACTGATAGGGGTGTGTTATAAGATGCCGAATATTATGGAAGAGGTTGAGAATCTCCTCATAAAGCAAATTGATAAAGCAGCGAGTCTCGGAGAGGTAATTATTATGGGGAACTTTAACTATCCTGATATAAATTGGGGAACTGAAACTTGCAGTTCCAGCAAAGGAAATAGATTTTTGATAACAATGAAAGATAATTACCTTTCACAAATGGTACATGACCCCACAAGAGGGGGAACACTACTAGACCTTGTACTAACCAATAGGCCAGACCGCATATCAAATATACAAGTTGGGGGTTACTTGGGGAATAGTGATCACAAAATAATAAGTTTTCATGTATTCTTTAGTAAGATGTATAGTAGAGGGGCTACAAGGACACTAAACTTCAGGAAAGCAAATTTTAAACGGTTGAGAGATGATCTTAGTACAATAAACTGGGATGATGTACTAAGTAATAAAAGTACACAAAGCAAATGGGAGACTTTTATGAGCATCCTGAATAGGGCTTGTGCAGAAAATATACCCTATGGGAACAAACATGCTAGAAATAGGAAGAAACCCCTATGGCTAAATAGAGCTGTAAGGGAAGCAATAAAAGAAAAACAGAAAGCCTTAAAAGAATTAAAGAGGGTAGGTAGTGATGAGGCATTATATAATTATAGAAAATTAAATAAAATATGTAAAAAGCAAATTAAGTTAGCAAAGTTTGAGACAGAGAGACTCATTGCAAGAGAAAGTAAAAATAATCCTAAAATATTCTTTAACTACATAAACAGTAAAAAACTGAAAAGCGATAGTGTTGGCCCCCTTAAAAATAGTCTTGGTGAAATGGTGGAAGGGGATAAGGGTAAAGCCAACCTGCTGAATGAATTTTTTTCTACGGTTTTTATACAAGAAAATGCCATGGCAGATGACATGACCAGTGATGCCATAAATTCACCCTTGAATATTACCTGCTTAACCCAGCAGGAAGTACGCCGCCGCCTCGAAATCACTAAGGTTGACAAATCTCCGTGCCCGGATGGCATACACCCCAGAGTACTACAGGAATTGAGTTCTGTGATAGATAGACCATTATTTTTAATCTTCTCAGATTCCTTAATAACAGGGTCGGTACCGCAGGACTGGCGCATAGCAAATGTGGTGCCAATATTCAAAAAGGGGACAAAAACTGAACCGGGAAATTATAGGCCGGTAAGTTTAACCTCTACGGTTGGTAAAATCCTTGAGGGGTTCTTGAGAGATGCTATACTGGAGTATCTCAAGAAAAATAACCTTATGACAGAGTATCAACATGGGTTTATGAGGGATCGATCCTGTCAAACTAATTTGATCAGCTTCTTTGAAGAGGTAAGTTCAAGCCTGGACCAGGGAAATGCAGTGGATGTTGTGTATATGGACTTTTCAAAAGCTTTTGATACAGTGCCACACAAAAGGTTGGTACATAAAATGAGAATAATGGGGATAGGGGAAAATATGTGTAACTGGGTTAAAAACTGGCTCAGTGATAGGAAACAAAGGGTGGTTATTAATGGTACGTACTCGGACTGGGTCTCAGTTCATAGTGGGGTACCACAGGGGTCAGTATTGGGCCCGCTTCTTTTCAACATATATATTAATGACCTTGTTGGGGGCATGCGGAGTAGAATTTCAATATTTGCAGATGATACTAAACTCTGCAGGGTAATCAATACAGAGGAGGATAATTTTATATTACAGGGAGATTTATGTATATTGGAGAATTAGGCTGAGAAGTGGCAATTGAAGTTTAATGTAGATAAATGTAAGGTCATGCACTTGGGTAGAGGAAATAAAATGTATGATTATGTACTTAATTGTAGAACACTGGGTAAAACAGGCACAGAAAAAGACTTGGGTGTATGGGTGGATGGTAAACTTCACTTTAGTGGACAGTGTCAGGCAGCTGCTGCCAGGGCTAATAAAATAATGGGATGTATTAAAAGAGGTATAAGTGTTCATGAAAAAAATATAGTTCTACCTCTGTACAAGTCACTAGTGCGACCGCACTTAGAATACTGTGTACAATTCTGGTCACCGATATATAAGAAGGACATAGCTGAACTGGAGAGGGTACAGAGAAGAGCGACCAAGATTATTAGAGGAATGGGTGGGTGCAATACCAAGACAGGTTATTAAACTTGGGGTTATTTAGTTTGGAAAAACGAAGGCTTAGGGGGGATCTAATCACAATGTATAAATATATGAGGGGACAGTACAGAGACCTTTCCAAAGATCTTTTTACACCTAGGCCTGCGACTGGAACACGGGGGCATCCGCTACGTCTTGAGGAAAGAAGGTTTAATCATAATCACAGACGAGGATTCTTTACTGTACGAGCAGTGAGACTGTGGAACTCTCTGCCGCATGATGTTGTAATGAGTGATTCACTACTAACATTTAAGCAGAGCCTGGATGCCTTTCTTGAAAAATTTAATATTACCAGTTATGTATATTAGATTTTATGACAGGGTGTTGATCCAGGGAACTAGTCTGATTGCCGGATGTGGAGTCAGGAAGGAAATTTTTTTCCCCATTGGAACTTGTTTGTCACATTGGGGTTTTTTTGTTTTTTTTTCCTTCCTCTGGATCAACATGTTAGGCTACGGGTTGAACTAGATGGACTTAGAGTCTCCCTTCAACCTTAAAAACTATGATACTATGATACTATGAGAACACCTGCTCCGTGGGGCGCTACATCACTAACAGACATGGCCGCACACAGAGCACACTGACACTGCTGTATATACATCACAGGAGAGGCTGGGGGCATACACATTACTTGTCTGTCTGTGTCTATGTCTCTGTCTGTTTCTATCTCTCTGTCTGTATTTTTTTTATCAGTCTCTGTTTCCATCTCTGTATCTGTCTGTCTCTATCTCTGTGTCTGTCTATGTGTGTGTATCTTTCTGTCTCAACCTTTCCCCGTCTGCCCCTTTCCCCGTCTGCCCCTTTCCAGGGCCGTCCCTTTCCAGGGCCGTCCCTTTCCAGGGCCGTCTCTTTCCAAGGCCGTCTCTTTCCAGGGTTGTCTCTTTCCAGGGTTGTCTCTTTCCAGGGTTGTCTCTTTGCCCGGCTGTCTCTTTGCTCGGCTGTCTCTTTCCCGGTCAGTCTCTTTCCCGGTCAGTCTCTTTCCCGGTCTGTCTCTTTCCCGGTCTGTCTCTTTCCCGGTCTGCCTCTTTCCCGGTCTGTCTCTTTCCAGGGCTGTCTCTTTCTAGTACGTTCCAGGGCTGTCTCTTTCTAGTGATATCTCTTTCTAGGGCTGTCTCTTTCCAGGGCTGTCTCTTTCCAGGGCTGTCTCTTTCCAGGGCTGTCTCTTTGCCCGTCTGTCTCTTTGCCCGTCTGTCTCTTTGCCCGTCTGTCTCTTTGCCCGTCTGTCTCTTTGCCCGGCTGTCTTTTTCCAGGGTTGTCTCTTTCTAGGGCTGTCTATTTTCTCATCTGTTCCAGGGCTGTCTATTTCCAGGGCTGTCTCTTTGCCAGTCTGTCTCTTTGGGCATCTGTCTCTTTCTAGGGCTATTTCCAGGTCTGTCTCTTTCCAGGTCTGTCTCTTTGCCTGTCTGTCTCTTTCCAGGTCTGTCTCTTTCCAGGTCTGTCTCTTTCCCAGTCTGTCTCTTTCCCGGTCTGTCTCTTTCCAGGGCTGTCTCTTTCCAGGGCTGTCTCTTTCCAGGGCTGTCTCTTTCCAGGACTGTCTCTATCCAGGGCTGTCTCTTTCCAGGGCTGTCTCTTTCCAGGGCTGTCTCTTTCCAGGGCTGTCTTTTTCCAGGGCTGTCTTTTTCCAGGGCTGTCTCTTTCTAGTATGTTCCAGGGCTGTCTCTTTCTAGGGATATCTCTTTCCAGGGCTGTCTCTTTCCAGGGCTGTCTCTTTCCAGGGCTGTCTCTTTCCCCGTCTGTCTCTTTCCAGGTTTGTCTCTTTCCAGGTCTGTCTCTTTCCAGGGCTGTCTCTTTCCAGGGCTGTCTCTTTCCAGGGCTGTCTATTTTCTCATCTGTTCCAGGGCTGTCTCTTTCTAGGGCTGTCTCTTTCCAGGTCTGTCACTTTGCACGGCTGTCTCTTTGCCCAGCTGTCTTTGCCCAGCTGTCTCTTTGCCCAGCTGTCTCTTTCCAGGGCTGTCTCTTTCCAGGTCTGTCTCTTTGCTCGGCTGTCTCTTTGCTCGGCTGTCTCTTTCTCGGTCAGTCTCTTTCCCGGTCAGTCTCTTTCCAGGTCAGTCTCTTTCCAGGTCTGTCTCTTTCCAGGTCTGTCTCTTTGCCCGGCTGTCTCTTTGCCCGGCTGTCTCTTTGCCCGGCTGTCTCTTTGCCCGGCTGTCTCTGCCCTGGTCAGTCTCTTTCCTGGTCAGTCTCTTTCCCGGTCTGTCTCTTTCCCGGTCTGTCTCTTTCCCGGTCTGTCTCTTTCCAGGGCTGTCTCTTTCTAGTATGTTCCAGGGCTGTCTCTTTCTAGGGATATCTCTTTCTAGGGCTGTCTCTTTCCAGGGCTGTCTCTTTCCAGGGCTGTCTCTTTCCAGGGCTGTCTCTTTCCAGGGCTGTCTCTTTGCCCGGCTGTCTTTTTCTAGGGTTGTCTCTTTCTAGGGCTGTCTATTTTCTCATCTGTTCCAGGGCTGTCTCTTTCTAGGGCTGTCTCTTTCCAGGTCTGTCACTTTGCACGGCTGTCTCTTTGCCCAGCTGTCTCTTTGCCAGTCTGTCTCTTTGGGCATCTGTCTCTTTCTAGGGCTATTTCCGGGTCTGTCTCTTTCCCGGTCTGTCTCTTTCCCGGTCTGTCTCTTTCCCGGTCTGTCTCTTTCCCGGTCTGTCTCTTTCCCGGTCTGTCTCTTTCCCGGTCTGTCACTTTCCCGGTCTGTCTCTTTCCAAGGCTGTCTTTTTCTAGTATGTTCCAGGCTGTCTCTTTCTAGGGATATCTCTTTCCAGGGCTGTCTCTTTCCAGGGCTGTCTCTTTCCAGGGCTGTCTCTTTCCAGGGCTGTCTCTTTCCAGGTTTGTCTCTTTCCAGGTCTGTCTCTTTCCAGGGCTGTCTCTTTCCAGGGCTGTCTCTTTCCAGGGCTGTCTATTTTCTCATCTGTTCCAGGGCTGTCTCTTTCTAGGGCTGTCTCTTTCCAGGTCTGTCACTTTGCACGGCTGTCTCTTTGCCCAGCTGTCTTTGCCCAGCTGTCTCTTTCCAGGGCTGTCTCTTTCCAGGGCTGTCTCTTTCCAGGGCTGTCTCTTTCCAGGTCTGTCTCTTTGCTCGGCTGTCTCTTTGCTCGGCTGTCTCTTTCCCGGTCAGTCTCTTTCCCGGTCAGGTTCTTTCCCGGTCAGTCTCTTTCCAGGTCTGTCTCTTTCCAGGTCTGTCTCTTTCCAGGTCTGTCTCTTTGCCCGGCTGTCTCTTTGCCCGGCTGTCTCTTTGCCCGGCTGTCTCTGCCCCGGTCAGTCTCTTTCCTGGTCAGTCTCTTTCCCGGTCTGTCTCTTTCCCGGTCTGTCTCTTTCCCGGTCTGTCTCTTTCCAGGGCTGTCTCTTTCTAGTATGTTCCAGGGCTGTCTCTTTCTAGGGATATCTCTTTCTAGGGTTGTCTCTTTCCAGGGCTGTCTCTTTCCAGGGCTGTCTCTTTCCAGAGCTGTCTCTTTGCCCGTCTGTCTCTTTGCCCGGCTGTCTTTTTCTAGGGTTGTCTCTTTCTAGGGCTGTCTATTTTCTCATCTGTTCCAGGGCTGTCTCTTTCTAGGGCTGTCTCTTTCCAGGTCTGTGACTTTGCACGGCTGTCTCTTTGCCCAGCTGTCTCTTTGCCCAGCTGTCTATTTCCAGGGCTGTCTCTTTGCCAGTCTGTCTCTTTGGGCATCTGTCTCTTTCTAGGGCTATTTCCCGGTCTGTCTCTTTCCCGGTCTGTCTCTTTCCCGGTCTGTCTCTTTCCCGGTCTGTCTCTTTCCCGGGCTGTCTTTTTCTAGTATGTTCCAGGGCTGTCTCTTTCCAGGGCTGTCTCTTTCCAGGGCTGTCTCTTTCCAGGGCTGTCTCTTTCCAGGGCTGTCTTGTCTCTTTGCCCAGCTGTCTATTTCCAGGGCTGTCTCTTTGCCAGTCTGTCTCTTTGGGCATCTGTCTCTTTCTAGGGCTATTTCCGGGTCTGTCTCTTTCCAGGTCTGTCTATTTGCCCGTCTGTCTCTTTCCCGGTCTGTCTCTTTCCCGGTCTGTCTCTTTCCAGGGCTGTCTTTTTCTAGTATGTTCCAGGGCTGTCTCTTTCTAGGGATATCTCTTTCTAGGGCTGTCTCTTTCCAGGTCTGTCTTTTTCCCCGTCTGTCTTTTTCAGGTCTGTCTCTTTCCAGGTTTGTCTCTTTGCCCGTCTGTCTCTTTCCAGGTCTGTCTCTTTCCAGGGCTGTCTCTTTCCAGGGCTGTCTCTTTCCAGGGCTGTCTCTTTCCAGGGCTGTCTCTTTCCAGGGCTGTCTATTTTCTCATCTGTTCCAGGGCTGTCTCTTTCTAGGGCTGTCTCTTTCCAGGTCTGTCACTTTGCACGGCTGTCTCTTTGCCCAGCTGTCTTTGCCCAGCTGTCTCTTTGCCCAGCTGTCTCTTTCCAAAGCTGTCTCTTTCTAGGGATATCTCTTTCTAGGGTTGTCTCTTTCCAGGGCTGTCTCTTTCCAGGGCTGTCTCTTTGCCCGTCTGTCTCTTTGCCCGTCTGTCTCTTTGCCCGTCTGTCTTTTTCCAGGGTTGTCTCTTTCTAGGGCTGTCTATTTTCTCATCTGTTCCAGGGCTGTCTCTTTCTAGGGCTGTCTCTTTCCAGGTCTGTCACTTTGCACGGCTGTCTCTTTGCCCAGCTGTCTCTTTGCCCAGCTGTCTATTTCCAGGGCTGTCTATTTCCAGGGCTGTCTCTTTCTAGGGCTGTCTCTTTCCAGGTCTGCCACTTTGCACGGCTGTCTCTTTGCCCAGCTGTCTCTTTGCCCAGCTGTCTATTTCCAGGGCTGTCTCTTTGCCAGTCTGTCTCTTTGGGCATCTGTCTCTTTCTAGGGCTATTTCCAGGTCTGTCTCTTTCCCGGTCTGTCTCTTTCCCAGTCTGTCTCTTTCCCGGGCTGTCTTTTTCCAGGGCTGTCTTTTTCCAGGGCTGTCTCTTTCTAGTATGTTCCAGGGCTGTCTCTTTCTAGGGATATCTCTTTCTAGGGCTGTCTCTTTCCAGGGCTGTCTCTTTCTAGGGCTGTCTCTTTCCAGGGCTGTCTTGTCTCTTTGCCCGTCTGTCTCTTTCCAGGTCTGTCTTTTTCCCTGTCTGTCTTTTTCAGGTCTGTCTCTTTCCAGGTCTAGCTCTTTCCAGGTTTGTCTCTTTGCAGGTTTGTCTCTTTCCAGGTTTGTCTCTTTCCAGGGCTGTCTCTTTCCAGGGCTGTCTCTTTCCAGGGCTGTCTCTTTCCAGGGCTGTCTATTTTCTCATCTGTTCCAGGGCTGTCTCTTTCTAGGGATATCTCTTTCTAGGGATATCTCTTTCCAGGGCTGTCTCTTTCCAGGGCTGTCTCTTTCCAGGGCTGTCTCTTTCCAGGGCTGTCTCTTTCCAGGGCTGTCTCTTTCCAGGGCTGTCTTTTTCCCCGTCTGTCTCTTTCCAGGTCTGTCTCTTTCCAGGTCTGTCTCTTTCCGGGTTTGTCTCTTTCCAGGTTTGTCTCTTTCCAGGTCTGTCTCTTTCCAGGGCTGTCTCTTTCCAGGGCTGTCTATTTTCTCATCTGTTCCAGGGCTGTCTCTTTCCAGGTCTGTCACTTTGCACGGCTGTCTCTTTGCCCAGCTGTCTTTGCCCAGCTGTCTCTTTCCAGGGCTGTCTCTTTCCAGGGCTGTCTCTTTCCAGGGCTGTCTCTTTCCAGGTCTGTCTCTTTGCTCGGCTGTCTCTTTGCTCGGCTGTCTCTTTGCTCGGCTGTCTCTTTCCCGGTCAGTCTCTTTCCCGGTCAGTCTCTTTCCAGGTCTGTCTCTTTCCAGGTCTGTCTCTTTCCAGGTCTGTCTCTTTCCAGGTCTGTCTCTTTGCCCGGCTGTCTCTTTGCCCGGCTGTCTCTGCCCCGGTCAGTCTCTTTCCTGGTCAGTCTCTTTCCCGGTCTGTCTCTTTCCCGGTCTGTCTCTTTCCCGGTCTGTCTCTTTCCCGGTCTGTCTCTTTCCAGGGCTGTCTCTTTCTAGTATGTTCCAGGGCTGTCTCTTTCTAGGGATATCTCTTTCTAGGGTTGTCTCTTTCCAGGGCTGTCTCTTTCCAGGGCTGTCTCTTTCCAGAGCTGTCTCTTTGCCCGTCTGTCTCTTTGCCCGGCTGTCTTTTTCTAGGGTTGTCTCTTTCTAGGGCTGTCTATTTTCTCATCTGTTCCAGGGCTGTCTCTTTCTAGGGCTGTCTCTTTGCAGGTCTGTCACTTTGCACGGCTGTCTCTTTGCCCAGCTGTCTCTTTGCCCAGCTGTCTATTTCCAGGGCTGTCTCTTTGCCAGTCTGTCTCTTTGGGCATCTGTCTCTTTCTAGGGCTATTTCCGGGTCTGTCTCTTTCCCGGTCTGTCTCTTTCCCGGTCTGTCTCTTTCCCGGTCTGTCTCTTTCCAGGGCTGTCTTTTTCTAGTATGTTCCAGGGCTGTCTCTTTCTAGGGCTGTCTCTTTCCAGGGCTGTCTCTTTCCAGGGCTGTCTCTTTCCAGGGCTGTCTTGTCTCTTTGCCCGTCTGTCTCTTTCCAGGTCTGTCTTTTTCCCCGTCTGTCTTTTTCAGGTCTGTCTCTTTCCAGGTCTGGCTCTTTCCAGGTTTGTCTCTTTGCCCGTCTGTCTCTTTCCAGGTCTGTCTCTTTCCAGGTTTGTCTCTTTCCAGGTTTGTCTCTTTCCAGGGCTGTCTCTTTCCAGGGCTGTCTATTTTCTCATCTGTTCCAGGGCTGTCTCTTTCTAGGGCTGTCTCTTTCCAGGTCTGTCACTTTGCACGGCTGTCTCTTTGCCCAGCTGTCTCTTTGCCCAGCTGTCTATTTCCAGGGCTGTCTCTTTGCCAGTCTGTCTCTTTGGGCATCTGTCTCTTTCTAGGGCTATTTCCGGGGCTGTCTTTTTCTAGTATGTTCCAGGGATATCTCTTTCTAGGGATATCTCTTTACAGGGCTGTCTCTTTCCAGGGCTGTCTCTTTCCAGGGCTGTCTCTTTCCCCGTTTGTCTCTTTCCAGGTCTGTCTCTTTCCAGGGCTGTCTATTTTCTCATCTGTTCCAGGGCTCTCTTTCCAGGGCTGTCTTTTTCCAGGGCTGTCTCTTTCTAGTATGTTCCAGGGCTGTCTCTTTCTAGGGATATCTCTTTCTAGGGATATCTCTTTCCAGGGCTGTCTCTTTCCAGGGCTGTCTCTTTCCAGGGCTGTCTCTTTCCAGGGCTGTCTCTTTCCAGGGCTGTCTTTTTCCCCGTCTGTCTCTTTCCAGGTCTGTCTCTTTCCAGGTTTGTCTCTTTCCAGGTTTGTCTCTTTCCAGGTCTGTCTCTTTCCAGGGCTGTCTCTTTCCAGGGCTGTCTCTTTCCAGGGCTGTCTATTTTCTCATCTGTTCCAGGGCTGTCTCTTTCTAGGGCTGTCTCTTTCCAGGTCTGTCACTTTGCACGGCTGTCTCTTTGCCCAGCTGTCTTTGCCCAGCTGTCTCTTTCCAGGTCTGTCTCTTTCCAGGTCTGTCTCTTTCCAGGTCTGTCTCTTTGCCCGGCTGTCTCTTTGCCCGGCTGTCTCTTTCCTGGTCAGTCTCTTTCCCGGTCTGTCTCTTTCCCGGTCTGTCTCTTTCCCGGTCTGTCTCTTTCCCGGTCTGTCTCTTTCCCGGTCTGTCTCTTTCCCGGTCTGTCTCTTTCCCGGTCTGTCTCTTTCCAGGGCTGTCTCTTTCTAGTATGCTCCAGGGCTGTCTCTTTCTAGGGATATCTCTTTCTAGGGTTGTCTCTTTCCAGGGCTGTCTCTTTCCAGGGCTGTCTCTTTCCAGGGCTGTCTCTTTCCAGAGCTGTCTCTTTGCCCGTCTGTCTCTTTGCCCGGCTGTCTTTTTCTAGGGTTGTCTCTTTCTAGGGCTGTCTATTTTCTCATCTGTTCCAGGGCTGTCTCTTTCTAGGGCTGTCTCTTTCCAGGTCTGTCACTTTGCACGGCTGTCTCTTTGCCCAGCTGTCTCTTTGCCCAGCTGTCTATTTCCAGGGCTGTCTCTTTGCCAGTCTGTCTCTTTGGGCATCTGTCTCTTTCTAGGGCTATTTCCCGGTCTGTCTCTTTCCCGGTCTGTCTCTTTCCCGGTCTGTCTCTTTCCCGGTCTGTCTCTTTCCCGGTCTGTCTCTTTCCCGGTCTGTCTCTTTCCCGGTCTGTCTCTTTCCCGGTCTGTCTTTTTCTAGTATGTTCCAGGGCTGTCTCTTTCTAGGGCTGTCTCTTTCCAGGGCTGTCTCTTTCCAGGGCTGTCTCTTTCCAGGGCTGTCTTGTCTCTTTGCCCGTCTGTCTCTTTCCAGGTCTGTCTTTTTCCCCGTCTGTCTTTTTCAGGTCTGTCTCTTTCCAGGTCTGGCTCTTTCCAGGTTTGTCTCTTTGCCAGTCTGTCTCTTTCCAGGTCTGTCTCTTTCCAGGTTTGTCTCTTTCCAGGTTTGTCTCTTTCCAGGGCTGTCTCTTTCCTGGGCTGTCTCTTTCCAGGGCTGTCTATTTTCTCATCTGTTCCAGGGCTGTCTCTTTCTAGGGCTGTCTCTTTCCAGGTCTGTCACTTTGCACGGCTGTCTCTTTGCCCAGCTGTCTCTTTGCCCAGCTGTCTATTTCCAGGGCTGTCTCTTTGCCAGTCTGTCTCTTTGGGCATCTGTCTCTTTCTAGGGCTATTTCCGGGTCTGTCTCTTTCCAGGTCTGTCTATTTGCCCGTCTGTCTCTTTCCCGGTCTGTCTCTTTCCCGGTCTGTCTCTTTCCAGGGCTGTCTTTTTCTAGTATGTTCCAGGGCTGTCTCTTTCTAGGGATATCTCTTTCTAGGGCTGTTTCTTTCCAGGGCTGTCTCTTTCCCGGGCTGTCTCTTTGCCCGTCTGTCTCTTTCCAGGTCTGTCTTTTTCCCCGTCTGTCTTTTTCAGGTCTGTCTCTTTCCAGGTTTGTCTCTTTGCCCGTCTGTCTCTTTCCAGGTCTGTCTCTTTCCAGGGCTGTCTCTTTCCAGGGCTGTCTCTTTCCAGGGTTGTCTCTTTCCAGGGCTGTCTCTTTCCAGGGCTGTCTATTTTCTCATCTGTTCCAGGGCTGTCTCTTTCTAGGGCTGTCTCTTTCCAGGTCTGTCACTTTGCACGGCTGTCTCTTTGCCCAGCTGTCTTTGCCCAGCTGTCTCTTTGCCCAGCTGTCTCTTTCCAGGGCTGTCTCTTTCTAGGGATATCTCTTTCTAGGGTTGTCTCTTTCCAGGGCTGTCTCTTTCCAGGGCTGTCTCTTTGCCCGTCTGTCTCTTTGCCCGTCTGTCTCTTTGCCCGTCTGTCTTTTTCCAGGGTTGTCTCTTTCTAGGGCTGTCTATTTTCTCATCTGTTCCAGGGCTGTCTCTTTCTAGGGCTGTCTCTTTCCAGGTCTGTCACTTTGCACGGCTGTCTCTTTGCCCAGCTGTCTCTTTGCCCAGCTGTCTATTTCCAGGGCTGTCTCTTTCCAGGGCTGTCTCTTTCTAGGGATATCTCTTTCTAGGGTTGTCTCTTTCCAGGGCTGTCTCTTTCCAGGGCTGTCTCTTTGCCCGTCTGTCTCTTTGCCCGTCTGTCTTTTTCCAGGGTTGTCTCTTTCTAGGGCTGTCTATTTTCTCATCTGTTCCAGGGCTGTCTCTTTCTAGGGCTGTCTCTTTCCAAGTCTGTCACTTTGCCCGGCTGTCTCTTTGCCCAGCTGTCTATTTCCAGGGCTGTCTCTTTGCCAGTCTGTCTCTTTGGGCATCTGTCTCTTTCTAGGGCTATTTCCAGGTCTGTCTCTTTCCCCGTCTGTCTCTTTCCCGGTCTGTCTCTTTCCCAGTCTGTCTCTTTCCCGGGCTGTCTTTTTCCAGGGCTGTCTTTTTCCAGGGCTGTCTCTTTCTAGTATGTTCCAGGGCTGTCTCTTTCTAGGGATATCTCTTTCTAGGGCTGTCTCTTTCCAGGGCTGTCTCTTTCTAGGGCTGTCTCTTTCCAGGGCTGTCTTGTCTCTTTGCCCGTCTGTCTCTTTCCAGGTCTGTCTTTTTCCCTGTCTGTCTTTTTCAGGTCTGTTTCTTTCCAGGTCTAGCTCTTTCCAGGTTTGTCTCTTTGCCCGTCTGTCTCTTTGCAGGTCTGTCTCTTTCCAGGTTTGTCTCTTTCCAGGTTTGTCTCTTTCCAGGGCTGTCTCTTTCCAGGGCTGTCTCTTTCCAGGGCTGTCTTTTTCCCCGTCTGTCTCTTTCCAGGTCTGTCTCTTTCCAGGTCTGTCTCTTTCCAGGTTTGTCTCTTTCCAGGTTTGTCTCTTTCCAGGTCTGTCTCTTTCCAGGGCTGTCTCTTTCCAGGGCTGTCTATTTTCTCATCTGTTCCAGGGCTGTCTCTTTCCAGGTCTGTCACTTTGCACGGCTGTCTCTTTGCCCAGCTGTCTTTGCCCAGCTGTCTCTTTCCAGGGCTGTCTCTTTCCAGGGCTGTCTCTTTCCAGGGCTGTCTCTTTGCCCGGCTGTCTTTTTCTAGGGTTGTCTCTTTCTAGGGCTGTCTATTTTCTCATCTGTTCCAGGGCTGTCTCTTTCTAGGGCTGTCTCTTTCCAGGTCTGTCACTTTGCACGGCTGTCTCTTTGCCCAGCTGTCTCTTTGCCAGTCTGTCTCTTTGGGCATCTGTCTCTTTCTAGGGCTATTTCCGGGTCTGTCTCTTTCCCGGTCTGTCTCTTTCCCGGTCTGTCTCTTTCCCGGTCTGTCTCTTTCCCGGTCTGTCACTTTCCCGGTCTGTCTCTTTCCAGGGCTGTCTTTTTCTAGTATGTTCCAGGGCTGTCTCTTTCTAGGGATATCTCTTTCCAGGGCTGTCTATTTTCTCATCTGTTCCAGGGCTGTCTCTTTCTAGGGATATCTCTTTCTAGGGATATCTCTTTCTAGGGATATCTCTTTCCAGGGCTGTCTCTTTCCAGGGCTGTCTCTTTCCAGGGCTGTCTCTTTCCAGGGCTGTCTTTTTCCCCGTCTGTCTCTTTCCAGGTCTGTCTCTTTCCAGGTTTGTCTCTTTCCAGGTTTGTCTCTTTCCAGGTCTGTCTCTTTCCAGGTCTGTCTCTTTCCAGGGCTGTCTCTTTCCAGGGCTGTCTATTTTCTCATCTGTTCCAGGGCTGTCTCTTTCCAGGTCTGTCACTTTGCACGGCTGTCTCTTTGCCCAGCTGTCTTTGCCCAGCTGTCTCTTTCCAGGGCTGTCTCTTTCCAGGGCTGTCTCTTTCCAGGGCTGTCTCTTTGCCCGGCTGTCTTTTTCTAGGGTTGTCTCTTTCTAGGGCTGTCTATTTTCTCATCTGTTCCAGGGCTGTCTCTTTCTAGGGCTGTCTCTTTCCAGGTCTGTCACTTTGCACGGCTGTCTCTTTGCCCAGCTGTCTCTTTGCCAGTCTGTCTCTTTGGGCATCTGTCTCTTTCTAGGGCTATTTCCGGGTCTGTCTCTTTCCCGGTCTGTCTCTTTCCCGGTCTGTCTCTTTCCCGGTCTGTCTCTTTCCCGGTCTGTCTCTTTCCCGGTCTGTCACTTTCCCGGTCTGTCACTTTCCAGGTCTGTCTCTTTCCAGGGCTGTCTTTTTCTAGTATGTTCCAGGGCTGTCTCTTTCTAGGGATATCTCTTTCCAGGGCTGTCTCTTTCCAGGGCTGTCTCTTTCCAGGGCTGTCTCTTTCCAGGGCTGTCTTTTTCCCCGTCTGTCTCTTTCCAGGTCTGTCTCTTTCCAGGTTTGTCTCTTTCCAGGTTTGTCTCTTTCCAGGTCTGTCTCTTTCCAGGGCTGTCTCTTTCCAGGGCTGTCTATTTTCTCATCTGTTCCAGGGCTGTCTCTTTCTAGGGCTGTCTCTTTCCAGGTCTGTCACTTTGCACGGCTGTCTCTTTGCCCAGCTGTCTTTGCCCAGCTGTCTCTTTCCAGGGCTGTCTCTTTCCAGGGCTGTCTCTTTCCAGGGCTGTCTCTTTCCAGGTCTGTCTCTTTGCTCGGCTGTCTCTTTGCTCGGCTGTCTCTTTCCCGGTCAGTCTCTTTCCCGGTCAGGTTCTTTCCCGGTCAGTCTCTTTCCAGGTCTGTCTCTTTCCAGGTCTGTCTCTTTCCAGGTCTGTCTCTTTCCAGGTCTGTCTCTTTGCCCGGCTGTCTCTTTGCCCGGCTGTCTCTTTGCCCGGCTGTCTCTGCCCTGGTCAGTCTCTTTCCTGGTCAGTCTCTTTCCCGGTCTGTCTCTTTCCCGGTCTGTCTCTTTCCCGGTCTGTCTCTTTCCCGGTCTGTCTCTTTCCCGGTCTGTCTCTTTCCAGGGATGTCTCTTTCCAGGGATGTCTCTTTCTAGTATGTTCCAGGGCTGTCTCTTTCTAGGGATATCTCTTTCTAGGGTTGTCTCTTTCCAGGGCTGTCTCTTTCCAGGGCTGTCTCTTTCCAGAGCTGTCTCTTTGCCCGTCTGTCTCTTTGCCCGGCTGTCTTTTTCTAGGGTTGTCTCTTTCTAGGGCTGTCTATTTTCTCATCTGTTCCAGGGCTGTCTCTTTCTAGGGCTGTCTCTTTCCAGGTCTGTCACTTTGCACGGCTGTCTCTTTGCCCAGCTGTCTATTTCCAGGGCTGTCTCTTTGCCAGTCTGTCTCTTTGGGCATCTGTCTCTTTCTAGGGCTATTTCCCGGTCTGTCTCTTTCCCGGTCTGTCTCTTTCCCGGTCTGTCTCTTTCCAGGGCTGTCTTTTTCTAGTATGTTCCAGGGCTGTCTCTTTCTAGGGCTGTCTCTTTCCAGGGCTGTCTCTTTCCAGGGCTGTCTCTTTCCAGGGCTGTCTCTTTCCAGGGCTGTCTTGTCTCTTTGCCCGTCTGTCTCTTTCCAGGTCTGTCTTTCCCCGTCTGTCTTTTTCAGGTCTGTCTCTTTCCAGGTCTGGCTCTTTCCAGGTTTGTCTCTTTGCCAGACTGTCTCTTTCCAGGTCTGTCTCTATCCAGGTTTGTCTCTTTCCAGGTTTGTCTCTTTCCAGGGCTGTCTCTTTCCTGGGCTGTCTCTTTCCAGGGCTGTCTATTTTCTCATCTGTTCCAGGGCTGTCTCTTGCTAGGGCTGTCTCTTTCCAGGTCTGTCACTTTGCACGGCTGTCTCTTTGCCCAGCTGTCTCTTTGCCCAGCTGTCTATTTCCAGGGCTGTCTCTTTGCCAGTCTGTCTCTTTGGGCATCTGTCTCTTTCTAGGGCTATTTCCGGGTCTGTCTCTTTCCAGGTCTGTCTATTTGCCCGTCTGTCTCTTTCCCGGTCTGTCTCTTTCCCGGTCTGTCTCTTTCCCGGTCTGTCTCTTTCCAGGGCTGTCTTTTTCTAGTATGTTCCAGGGCTGTCTCTTTCTAGGGATATCTCTTTCTAGGGCTGTCTCTTTCTAGGGCTGTCTCTTTCCAGGGCTGTATCTTTCCCGGGCTGTCTTGTCTCTTTGCCCGTCTGTCTCTTTCCAGGTCTGTCTTTTTCCCCGTCTGTCTTTTTCAGGTCTGTCTCTTTCCAGGTTTGTCTCTTTCCAGGGCTGTCTATTTTCTCATCTGTTCCAGGGC
This sequence comes from Anomaloglossus baeobatrachus, assembly GCF_048569485.1. Classification (NCBI taxonomy): domain Eukaryota; kingdom Metazoa; phylum Chordata; class Amphibia; order Anura; family Aromobatidae; genus Anomaloglossus; species Anomaloglossus baeobatrachus. Next base: position 846,688,482 of record NC_134353.1, read on the forward strand.
TGTCTCTTTCCAGGGCTGTCTTTTTCCAGGGCTGTCTCTTTCTAGTATGTTCCAGGGCTGTCTCTTTCTAGGGATATCTCTTTCTAGGGATATCTCTTTCCAGGGCTGTCTCTTTCCAGGGCTGTCTCTTTCCAGGGCTGTCTCTTTCCAGGGCTGTCTTTTTCCCCGTCTGTCTCTTTCCGGGTCTGTCTCTTTCCAGGTTTGTCTCTTTCCAGGTTTGTCTCTTTCCAGGTCTGTCTCTTTCCAGGGCTGTCTCTTTCCAGGGCTGTCTATTTTCTCATCTGTTCCAGGGCTGTCTCTTTCTAGGGCTGTCTCTTTCCAGGTCTGTCACTTTGCACGGCTGTCTCTTTGCCCAGCTGTCTTTGCCCAGCTGTCTCTTTCCAGGTCTGTCTCTTTCCAGGTCTGTCTCTTTGCTCGGCTGTCTCTTTGCTCGGCTGTCTCTTTGCTCGGCTGTCTCTTTACCGGTCAGTCTCTTTCCCGGTCAGGTTCTTTCCCGGTCAGTCTCTTTCCAGGTCTGTCTCTTTCCAGGTCTGTCTCTTTCCAGGGCTGTCTCTTTCCAGGGCTGTCTCTTTCCAGGGCTGTCTATTTTCTCATCTGTTCCAGGGCTGTCTCTTTCTAGGGCTGTCTCTTTCCAGGTCTGTCACTTTGCACGGCTGTCTCTTTGCCCAGCTGTCTTTGCCCAGCTGTCTCTTTCCAG